>NC_142095.1:37579828-37882858 GCF_054644295.1 Miniopterus natalensis
AGTATTCTATTTAGGAGCGTAATTGCCAATATTTGTTTACAGTTTGCTTTTTGAGGCTGTGCAGCCTGATTTATGTGCATATGTTCTATGTCCTCAGCTTCATGAAAGCTCCATGAATACAGGAAACTTTTCAGTCCACTCACTGCTTTGGGTCTGTGCCTTGGTCTCTAGGATCCTTTGCTCTGGTGGAGCTGGTCACCACGCTATTAGGGGCCCATGTGGAGAGGAGGTGAGGCCACTGGCTCAGAGCCAACGCCGACTTGCTAGCTAGGTGAGTGAGCCACTTTGAAAGTGGATCCTCTAACCCAGCGATTTTCAACCTTTTTTATCCCATGGCACACATGAAGAAATTATTAAAATTCTGCAGCATACCAAAAAATATATTTTTTGCCAGTCTGACCAAAAAATGGGTATAATTTTGATTCATTCATACTATTGTTGTGTTAGCTATTAATGGTCAGGTGCTGCATGTTTTAAACATTCTTGCAGCTGACCAGTTGAAAGTCGCTGCTCTGACCTCATGTAGCATTGAAATGACAACATCCCCCCCCTGAGATCTCACGGCACCCACATGAGACACCCACACGTGAGCTCTGTTCAGCTGAACCTTTCCCCGATTCCTGACCCACAGAAGCCATGAGAGATAAATGATCATTACTATTTTAACCCACTGAGTTTGGGGTGACTTGTTCTGTAGCATTCAATTACTAACATACTCATCAAAGTCTCTGAGTGACTTGCAAGTCAGCAGGGGTCCCTAGCCCTGTGCTGAAGGGATTTACTCTTCACGTAGGGATGCTGGATGTGTTGAGCAATGATGGCCACTTAGGTGGGAGAAGAAAGAAGAGACATTCCCTGTACAAGGGCTCTTTTCACTTACCCACTTCCTCAGAATCATTGCATTCCTGAGTTCTTCGGGGAAGGAGGGAGGCAACATATAATTTGAAGGGACCTGCACTATTTCAGATGGAAATTGCCACCCAGGATGGGAGGCAGAGCAGCTCCCGGTCCTGAAGGTGCTGATGATTGTCCCCACCACTGTGTTGTCTGTAATCTCTGGTTCCAGCAGTCTGGCTGCTTAGAGCTTTGCGACTCTTTAGCAGAGGCTGAGATGGTGTTAGGAGCCTCCTGGCTGGTTATTTCTGTGGCCTTTAATTTGGCCTCTTTCGGGGGTATATTTTCCATACCTGTTAATTTAGGTCCTTCTGTGAGTTATTTTATGTCAGCTACCTTCTGTAGAAATTTTATTCCAGACTGACCGGAAAGTGTTTTCAGTATCGATTCTGTTTTTGAACAATATGCCTGAGTTCACTGCTTGACAGGAAAAAAGGAGCTCATCTCGAGCCTTCAGAGCAGTGTGCAGTGGGCTTCCTGTGTCCAGCGCATCCCGGGCAGAATCCTGTGGTGGATCCTCTCTGCAGGATAAACCAACTTTTCCTCTTTACATAAAACCTAATCTCTGGAATAACAAAGGTATAGATGCAGAGCTGGCTTCTGGGAATCAGATGGCTATGCTCAGCTTTGCAGGGTTGGCTGTTTTTTTCCTGTTGTTCCTTTTGAGGGTTTGATTGGGGTCCCACCTGTATGTCTGCTGAGCTTGCTTCTGTGTTGTTGGAGGGGGTGGAGAGAGGGCACTTGCTTTTGGGGAAATAGATTTCAGTTGATCACCCAGCAAGCACTCAGGAACCTTGGTGCTTGGAGCTTGAGTGAGTCTCATCATTTGCATAAATGTAAAGAAATAGGCTGTCTGTGATGGTCACTAGTGATAGTCACAAATATTTCATTGGTTTTCCCTCTGGGCATATGTTAAATCTCACTTCTCATCCTGTTGACATTAACTGTGGCCACAGTACTTCCTTTTTGCCAGTGGGATGTAAGTGGACACGATATGTGTCACTTCTGGGGGAAGTCTCTCAGAGTCCTGTGTCTGATCACCCTGCAGAGCAACTGGAGTGTTTTAGACGGTAGAAGCTCTGTCCAAGCCCTTTGTTTGAAATCATCCCTCTGAACCAAATTCTCTTCAAATTATCGTAGTTTCCTGTTTCATTATTTCCTGGCTGATTCAGTCATTAAGCTAGTACCTGATCACTCATGAAAATTTGGAAAATGGGGAAATATAGAAAGCAGAGAAAAAATTGTAATTTTATAACCCAAACATCACTGCTATTAACATGAGCATTTTTTTCAGACTTTTTTCTTGGTCAGTGCAGATTTTTTAAGCTTGATTAGTCATTTGGTATGTACAATTTTACACCCCCTCTCATGGACGTTATATTATCCACTGTGTTATTACGTATGCTTCATAAAAGTCCCTTTTAATAACTGTGTAATAGGGGATACAGTTTAAATGAAGAAACTTAAGCTTCAAAATCATAAAAGTTATCTTCTGTATAGTTGCAATATATCCAGTAGTACAGAAGGAGGTAAGTTAAAAACAAATGAACACATTTCTCACTTATGCCTCCCATGTGCAGTACCAGGCTTGCGCTGGAGGCAAAGGCAGATACGGCAGAATCATCGAATTCTTATGGGCCCGGTGCTGATAAATAAATGTTGATTCTATATCTAATCCTCTATGGACTAGTTGGGTTTTGTTACCCACTAAGTTCTTTGTCTTACTTAGCTAATGGAATCTACCTGTTTCCAAAAACAACACTCGGAAAACATTGCTCTCTCCCGAGAGGAGGGCTGAAGCTTGCAGAGTTTGGGGAGTGCGCTTTATGAAAAAACACACACTTAACAAAAACAAAAACAGATCGCAGCATGTTATTTAACAGTTGAAAGCGTCATTTAGGTAACAAACATACCACAAATGTTACAAAATCCAGAAAATAACATAAAATTATTATTATTTCATTTTAATTAACTGCCTGACCTGCTTTATGATTATAATAAAAAGATTTATTTGTTTCGTACAGTTTTTGGCCGAATGCTTGTTGCTCTGCTCTTCATCTGATGATGATTTTATAATACCATTTTCTATGGAGAGAATAGAAAGATGACTCATTTTTTTTTTTTTTTTTGGCAGGAGTTCTTCACATGGGATGCCCAGTAGAATAATTTGGAAACTATTAAGAATCCTGAGGCCCAGAATGCTCCCTAGACTAATTAAATCAGAGTTGCTGGGACCCAGGCGTTAGTCTTTTGTAAAAGCATAGGGTGAGAACCATAGCTCAGGATGGATGATGGAAATCTGACTTTTATTATTGATGGTTCAGAAAAGTTTCTTTCAGCTTCACTACTTGTTACTGGTATTGTCATATATATTTTTAGTCTTGTCACATTGGGGAGAACCCCACCACATTTCTTTAATACATGATTTGTGAGACTTTAGGGCATTTAAAATTTTCTGTGCCGTGACTAATCTTAAATGTTCTTGGACATGAAGACACTCATTGACTAGTTTGTCATTGGTGCTGTCATTTTCCAGGCATTTTATGAGTTTTATGCTATTTTTTATTGAGATCGGTATTTTGTGCCAAAACAGTAAGAAACTGAATGGACTAAAGAAATGTGATTGGATGAGAACATTTCCATTGAAAGAAGAGTGTGAGCAAAGGTGAAGTCCAAGAGGTGAGTCTTGTGTGGATTGAGGGCAGTGGGCTGGTGGAGCAGCTGTGGGAGATGCCACTAGGAAAGGGAATATAGGTGCAAGCGGGAAAATGCCACATGCTGGCAAGTGCTGGAGAATGGACAGCCTGCTTTTAAGTTAAGGGATCAATAAGCATGTGAAAGCCAGTACCATACAGTGTTAAGATCATTCCTGTCAGAGGCCCCAAAGGGTTGTGTGAATCTTAGCTCTGCGAGCATTACTAACCAGCAATGACTCCAATGGGAATAAGACATGCATAGAGCCCTCTACACCCAAACTCAATAGATCTCCAACTCAACTTCCTCTTCACTGCATCCCTACAAACCCCTGGCCACACCTGTGCCACCTGCTGGGAAGAGGAGTGTGACTGAAGGCAAGATGGAGCAAAGGAGACACTGGTCTTACCCAATTGAGGTTAAAATAACTTTGTTAAGTTGACAAAAGCATGCTTCACGGTTAATCTACCTCTGCTTTTGTACATGAATTAGTAACTGAATGTCACATGTACTGGTCAAATTGAGGCTTAGAAAGGAATAAAAGAGCTACTGATGACAAAGTTTCAGCCCTAGGACCTTAAAAAGTAGTTTAAACTTTTGTGCTTTTTCTTCTGTTTTCATTGTATGAGAAACTATTGTAGCTTTTTGAGACAGCAGCCTCACAACCTGTAGAATGTCATGATATTGAAAAGCATAACTCTTAGGTTGCCATCCTCTTTCCATTGAGTTCCCCGACAAGAGGGTCCTTTAGGAAATTAGCAAAGGCTGAACCAGAGCCCTCCTCGTTAGGGTTTCTGAATCTCATCATTCCCTGACATTAAGAGCAGTGATTGCTCCTTGGGGAGTAGCCACTGTGTTTTTATACCATCCTGACCATGGGTTCAGAAGTTCATGGGCTCACAATCTGGGTGCACATTCATGGTCATGGTTAATTCTGAGGTGTATGGAGCCCCAGGAATCCTGAAGAGAATCAGGTCAAAAGCATCGCTCTTCTCCAGGACTTGTTGGAGACAAGGCAAAAGATGGAATTAGCCTCAATCTAAAGCCAAGGACGTGGTGCCAGAGCCAATCTGTCACTCAGGGATATTTATTGAGTGGATTTGGTTCATCTGCATGGCATAGAGATGTTTCAGTTATTATTGCTGAGTAGCAGTACACCCCAGAACTTGGTGGTGAAAAAGAACCATTTTGTCATGCTCATGAGTTCTGGGGTTGGAAATTTAAACATGGCAGAATGACTTGTTTCAGCTGGGACCTTGTCTGGGAAAACTGGGGATGACTTGGTGGCTGGGGGTTGGAATCATCTGGAAGCAGCTTCACTTATGTGTACATACTGGGACTTCAGCTGGGTTGTCAGCTGGAACCCCATACGTGGCCTCTCATATAGTCTCTCTGTGTAGGATGGCTTGGACTCCCTCATAATGTGACCGTTGACTTCCAAGAGAACAAGGAAGGAGTGCATGGTACTTTAGGACCTAGTCTGGAAAGTTACTTGGCGTTACTCTGCCATGTTGGTTGAGCCAGTAAAGGCCCACCCAAATTCAGGGTGAGGGAGTGATAAGGTTTTAAAAAGAACATGTAGGATGGGAAATGTTGTTGTCACCATCTTTGAAAAACACAGTGTGACTCAGAGGGTCCCAGGTGTTGCTCTCATGAAGCTTATAACCTAGTGGATAAGGCGGTCAGTCATTGAATTGTTCAACAAATATCTGTTGAGCACATGCAATGCACCAGGTTCTGTCCTAAGCTATGGGGATTTAGAGATAAGTAAGATGGATGTAATCTCTCACTATGGAGCTTCCTTGCTGGTGGCAGAAACTGACAAGCAATAGTTAAAATTAATATAAAATGTAATGCCAAGTGGTGGTAAGTAATATGAAGAAAACGAAATAGGGTAAAGGGACAGGAAACAGTGGGAGGTGCTGTTTAGAAAGGGCTGTTAGGGAAGGCCTCACTAATTAGGGACATTGTAGGCAGGGGCAAGAGCGAGTGCAAGGTCCAGAGGCAGTAATATTGTTCGCACGATTGAGAAATGGCCAGAAGGCCAGAGTGGCTGGAGCAGAATAAATGGGGAGAAGAGTGGTTGAAAATACGATTGAAGCCATAAAGGGTCAGATGTTGTGGGGCCAGGCTGTGGTGATGACTTTGGATTTGATACTGAATGCAATGGGAGCTTGTCAGCTTTTGCTGGGTTTTGTTGCAGTAACAACCAAATCTCAGTGACCTACAACAAACCTCAGTGACCTACAACAACAACTAATTATGACAAGTACTATGAAGGAAAATCTCAGGGAAGCCTTAGGGAATGGCTGCAGCCCACCTTTCAAACATTCATCTACGACCCACATGGCTCCTTGACCTTCATGGGCTGACTATGGCTCTGCTGCATGTCCTCTTCATCCCAGGATCTAAGCCGAGGGAGTCACCTTCTTCTGGGGGAGTTCTGTCTCAGTGACAGAAGGAAAGAGCAATGGTGGAATCCTTGATAGCTCACAAAGCTACTTCTTTGAAGTGGGCATGTCACTTCTCACATTTCGTTGGCCAAAGTAAGTCATATGGCCAAGGCTGCTATCAGTGGGGTGGGAGTGACAGTCCTCCTGGGGGTGAGGGGTAGAAAACAATTATGAACAAGCACACTCAACCTGAGAACCATTGAAGGTTTTCAAGTGGATAATGACATCTAATTTGCCTTTTTATAAGATCCTCTGGAGAAACAAATGTAATACTGCTACTGAAATGAGAGACAGTAGGAGAGAGCTTTGGTGCTGTGGTCCCCAGAGACCGCAGGATGAGGAGGTGTCAGTGCACCTGTACACCCAGCCTGTCGGGCGTGTCAGGTGTTCCAGGAGTTGCTCAGCCCCTTCCCACACAGACCATAAGGTCTAGTTGAGGAAAAGGCTAGTGAACAGTCGGTTTCAGTATAGCGTGGCTGGTTCCTAACCCAGAGGGCTATGGTAATACCCAGTGGAGTGCCAAACCCAATCAGGTGGTCAGGGAAGGAGATGACTCCTTGGTGGAGACTCAACATCAAGTTGAAGTTAGCTGGGTCAGGAGAAGATGCTGGGGAGACAGGACTAGGATACTCCTGGTGTATCAGCAAAGGCTCTCAGCTGAGAAGGATGTGTGTTAGGGAATCAGCTGAGGCCCAGGTGTCCCCTGCCTTTTCCGTGGGACTTCATACCTCTTAAGTTTTGTCCTAGGAGCTCCACACGTCTTTGTGGTAGGCATATTGATTCCACATGCATTACCTCTGCAAATCACAGCCTTAGGAGTACTCCCTGCACCACTGAAGTGTGGAACAACCAGTTCCCTGCCATGACAAGGAATTAACACGCTGAGCAAGCAGTCTGAGCTCACCCTGAGATGGGGCTTTCTGCTCACATTCTCCCCCTCCTGGGGACTCCATTGGAATGACTTTGTAATTTTGCTTTCTCGACTTCTCAGTTTCCTTTCAGATTCATGTATCTGGCCTTCGTTCAGACAGCTCCTAAGCCTTGGAAGGAACTTTTTCCTCTGGGGTCAATTTTTAGGTCATTTGAAAGTTCAGAAAGGGAAGGTGTGGTCATCTTCCAGTCCTTGCTGTGTTTCCTGGAGGTCGGTACTTTGTGACAAAGCTTGGTGTGTCCTCAGCCTCTGCCCGCCATTCCTCTGTGTGGTGTACATAGTAGTGTTCATCTCCTGAGCAGGACAGGGGTCCCAGCGAGAGTCCCAGGCCGCCACTTCCAGGCCGTGTGGCCTCAGAAAAGTCACAGACCCTCTCTGTGACTTAGGTCCCTCTTAGGGTCCTTGTGTGGATTCAGTGAAATAAAGCGTGCAAAGCACTGAACCCTGGGCATGGGTAAACAATATCCCTCACCTCTGTTACCGCTGCTTCTGCCTTTCCTTGAGAGAGTAGAGAGAAGAAGCCAGAATGCCCGAGTTTTAGTCCCAGCTCTGCCTCTTAACTAGCTAGGTGAACTAGGTAGGGCAAGATGCTGTACTTTCCCCTTCTGTCTAACAAGATGAGTCAATGAGATCAGTCTTTTTTAATAGAAACTTCAGTGGCATTTGGGGAGGGACAATTCCTGGTTGTATGGGACAGTTTCTTGTTGTGTGCACATACTAAATGCCAGTGGTCTCCCCCACATTGTCACAGCCCCAAGCAGCACCCCTCTACCACCAAACGTTTCTAACTGTCCTTGGGAGTTGGTGATAGTACTGCCCCTGGTTGAGAACCACTGAACCGGCTCATCCTGAACTCGATCCTGCCTGACGTCGTGTACCAGTGGCAGAGGGAGGATCCAGCAGGGCAGGTAGACAAGGAACAGATTCTTGGGGCCTCTGCTGTCTGATTCTGAGACAGCTTCATTTCCTCTGACTCAGAAGCTTCTTGGCCCCTATATACGGAGGAAGGAAGGGGTTTCCAACACATGAAAAACACAACCTGATTTTATTCTAAGGATCCCTCTTTGTCCCCTAGTCACATTCTTGATAATTGAGATATGATGCCTTCCTGGGAAGGTGGAGAGGCAACCATGTGATCACTGAAAATACATTTGACCTCCAGTGGTGTAACTTGAAGTATGTGACCTAAAAAAAGGAACCACAAAGAGAGGTGCCTTGAGTGTTCTGCTGAGAGAGGCGGCCAGGCATGCAATGACCGCAGCTGAGCTCCTGCCATCCTTGTCACCTTGTTTGCCAAGAATCATTGAGAAGGGCAGGGGCTTTGTTCAAAACCTTGAAGTTTGCAGCGTGGATCCATGTGGAGCTGGCCGTGTTTCCTTTTAGACTATCTGAGCATTTCACAGAGGAAGTTCAAGCCTGGAGATTTGACCTTGGTGGACTTTTCCAGCTGGTGCTTTGTGGTCCTGAGAACCATTGGCAGCCTGAGTCCATCATGTCCCTTTGCCCATTTGTCCTCCTGAGGTTGACAGCCCTAAATTATAATGCTCCTTGCCGAATACCATTAATCTTAAGCAAGCAACTTACTGCAAGTTATTAGCTGCTCACCTTGAAATTCTGTGAATAGAGAAGAAAATTACCCTACTGCCCAGAGCCTCTTATTAATTGAATGTGTGGTGAAAAAATACAGAGAATGTCATTAACTTCGAGATAGGGGAGTTTGTTGCCCTGTTTTATTTTTTTATTTTATCCCCGGATGTTCTTCTAATAAAATTACTCAAATTTGGTAATTTGTGGGAAGGTTTTCCTTTCTTCCTCGATACCTTTAATCACAAGCATCTTGGTCAAGAAGCTGTTAGTGATGCCTCTGCCTCCATGATGCTTAATTTATAGAGGATGGATTTTGAAGAGTTTGTTGCATTTATCAGATAATTTTCTGAACCTTTGGAAACATTTCTAATGAGTTTTTATGAGACTGTGCATCTCTTTAGTGTGGAGAGATGAAGATTGCCGACTCAATTGTCTGAAGAATCCTGATATCTTTATTTACATTTGAATGATAGATTTTAGATCATTTCTACTATCAAATGTATCCTGATTAAAGTTAACACTTGGGGGGAGACTTTATGAGTTATAATATTACCTGGGTTACAGTTTTTTTTAAATTAAGAAAATGTCTAGTAAGATTGTTTTGGGAAAAATGATTGCAGTTCAGTCTTTGAATCTAGAGGGAAGTTTCCCTCTCTCCCCATTTAGAATGAGAATTTCTACTTACACAGTGTCTGCTGGCTCCTGTCTTGCACTTCTTTCCCTCTGCCTTGCTTTCTTACTGAATTCTCCCATCATCTGCTTGAGTTGAGACAGCTGTGTTCCCCACTAGATCGTAAGCTCTCCCACAGTGTTTAGATGTCCCTGAGTCAGGCACACAGTAGAACAGTTGGCCCACAGTAGAATGTTTTCAGTAAAGGTTTGTCAAATGGAACAATGTACGATTTCCTTAGCCCTGCGAAGGCATTGGTGTGTGCCAGAGTCAGACTGGACCTGATTCCCTTCAACTCTGATTATTCATTCCCAGGTTTTTGCCTTTCTCTCATTGAGACAAGGCATCTCTGTGGGTTCCTTACACCCCCTTTACCTGTTGTCATACATGAAACAGTCTATGGAGATGTACAGTGACAGCTCAAACTTGGGAAAGAGTGCATTGAAGATGGTGGACTCCATTAGTGTCTTGTTGAGGCTGAGGAGGAGCACATTCAGATCTGTGGGTTACTGATTAAATGTGGAGCCAACTTTTGGAATCAGAGAGAGTGGGAGGCAGGGGATGGGGCCTTGAGCTCATGCAGTTCATCACCCTCATTTGGTGGTGGTGGTGGTGGGGAATGGATGCCCAGTGTAGGTAAGATGGATAGCATTGCCTGGGGGGAGAGTGAGGTCCTTTCACTGCAGGAGCTCAGGAAGCAGCTGGAATGGAAGTCCTTTTGGTTGTGGCTGTTGTAGGAGGCTTCAGGTCTTGGGGTGAGGCCATCTGGGGGGAATTGGGGCAAAGGACCTTATAGGGCTCCTTTTAGATTCTGAGTGATTTGCTCAAGTTTTGCCTAATTAGGGGATGAGTGCTGGATTCACAGATTTTTCTTTGCCTTTTTCTTCAGTCCACTCTCTTCATTTTTGCCCCAAACCCTTTCCTTCATTCCTTTCTTCTCAATTTTTCATCTACATTTCTACTTCTTTCTCCCTTCTCCCATATTTTGCTTGTTAGTGAGCCTTTCAATGGAGCCAACACTGGGCTCTTATGTTTGACTCCTTATGACAGAAGAAATAGATCTTGGGAAGGGGAAGAATTAAAGCCAGCAGTTAGAATGAGATCCGTGGGAACTTCCTGCACAGAATCTGGGACACTGTAGGTTCTCCATAAATGCTGTGGAATGAATGAGTTCCTAACGTTCATTCACTAGTGCTGACATTATTTCACATTTGCATAATGGCGACTAGGTTTTGTTTTGTTAATTCATGCAGAAATATTCTTCGATTTTTCTCTCTGATTGGGTGCTTGTCTTTTAAAATGTGAACAATCTAGAGGTAATGTTGCATACATCAGGGTGATTTCAGGGTGGGAGTTGTTTGCAGTTTTTAAGTGGAAATCCCAGATTTGGAATGCAAGGATGCTCACCTCCCACGATGCCTTGGGTGCCCAGGAGCTGCTTCATGAAGCCTGGCTCAATTCTACTTAATGATCCAGATGAGACTCCAGGCATGTTTGCCAGAGTCCACAGCCTTCTCAGCACTCCTGCCAGTGTTACTGTGGTTGGCCCAGGAGCACCTGGCCAAGGCTGTACTTTGAGAGCACAGATTGTTGATTCTCTGGAGCTTGCTTATGCAAATGAATTCACAAATTGATGCAAATTGGAGAAGAAAGGAAGACCCCTTCAGGTGACCTGGGCCAATGCTCCTGGACTCCCAAAGGCTCAGCAGAGCAGACTTTGGGGCCTTACCTACTTTAATTTCAGTGCCAGGAAATATGATGTAGGTACTTCATCCCAAGGGCTTTATTCTGAACTCTCACTTGTCCTGGCAGGAAGTGCTCCTGGATGCTGGCCTGAAATTCCCTCCCTGCACGTTGCCTCTTGCCCAAGACATCAGGATGGTCAAGGATATGACCAGCAATATGCTTCAAAACTGCCAGAGGGCATGTTGCTTATTGAAGGAGACTGATTGTGAGCTATTAGTGTGTTTTGGAAAGAGAGCCCCTGTTTGCCGTTGGTCTTAAAAACACGAAACTGAAAAGCTAAAGAACAAAATGAATGAAAACGCAGTCATTCAAATTTCAGCAGAAGTATCCAGGCTGAAACATAGTGTCTGAGCCTGAACCTGTAAAGAAAATGGCAGCCTGACAGAGGAGCAGGCCTTGCTCTCTGGGTTGCAAGAGACACACTCAACTCAAGTAAAGGGGCCTTATTTTTAGGATATAGAACTTTTCCCTAAACTCCAAAGACTGAAAATAATACCTCATGGTCCTTGGAAAGGAACCGAGTAACATTTTGCTTGTGGGACATCATGATGCTCTTTCGTGCATGTATTATACAGTTTATTGTTGCAGTTCTACTATGAGCCAGACACTTGACCTCGTGGAGCTTACCATCTACTGGGAGAAACAGAAAATAAATAATTAACAAATATATTTTAAAAATTAAATTGTGACAAATGCAATAAAGAAATGGAACAGTGATAGAGAATAGTGCGTGTGTGTGTGTGTGTGTGTGTGTATGGTGATGGTGGTGATGGTGAGTCGGGGGAACATTTTTTTTATATCAGGTGAGAAGGAAGATCTCTCTGTAAGTATTAACAGCAAACTGGCACCAGTTGTTACCTCGGCTTAGCAACCTTGGTTTTTGAGTTTGGCTAAGAAAAGAATTCAGAGACAAGGAACTCAAATACAAGTGAAACACAGAGGTAGAAGAAGTGAGCCTTGTAGAAGTGAGACAGCTGGGCTGCGTGGACTCAGGAAACAAGTTACAGAGGCAAAAGAAGGGCCCTTGGAGCTTAGGAGAGAGGAAGGCCTGGGGAAAGGACAGGGTGAAAGGTGCTGGGCTTGCTCCAGAGAGAGGGAGAGCTCTCACCGGGTCTTTCCTCTTAAGGGGTTTTATCTGTTCTCTAAAGGAGGGGATTTTAGGGGAGGTCTCAGGGGAGGATCCCAGTAGAATATTCATCAGCTTTCTAGGTGTGTCCTTTCAGGATTGTGGTTTCCACTGATTGGTCTTTGCCAAGGCAGGGGGTCATTAGTCATTGCATCTGGTCCTGATGCCAGCCATGGTGTCCCACCGCCTGGCCAAGCTTTTCTGGGCCTGGAGCTGAAATACAACTGAGGCCTAGATGTTATCTCTAGTTTGACCAAAACTCTGTCTCTGTGGTCAACAGACCTGAGGCTTTATTCCTGAGATTATTTGATTCAGGTCAGAACCTCATTGTCCTGAGGCCTTGATGTTTAAGGGAGTGGTTGTGCAAGGGCTTATATGGGTGTCCTCTGAGGCTATTCTCCACCCCCCTTGTTCCTCCTGTAAGGGGGTCTACCACATGACTAGTAATATGCTAGGGGTGGAAAGGTCACCTTGGGGGCAAGCTCCCACCTTACTGTTGTCTGTTGCTAGGCACCCGGGGCTTTCTGTCCTGGTGCTCTCCAGCCTGGTGCATAGGGAGGTGATGTTTCAGCCAAGATCTGAATGATGAGAGCGAGTTACCCAGGTAAAGAGTGGAGGGAGAATGTGGCCTGGAAATAGGCTATCTCAGTAACAAGCTTTGCCAAGAGACACGTTGATAAGGGGACCAAGACAGTTAGCCCTTCAGGTAGCGCTTTTTCCATCAGACCCATTAGGAGCACAGGTTTGCCTATTCCTAGTACAAAATAGATTATAAAGAAAATCCAAAGCACAATTAAAAATTAAGTAATGTACATGATAAAAATATTCCTTATTCAGACAAGTCTTAATGGTCAGATTTTTGGGCATCTGAGACACAGTTTGGAATTTCAAAATATTGCTGCTGTAGACTTTTTCTATATTGATAATTTTGTTCTAGGAGAGTCAAGAAATATCCTTCAGTCCCCCTCCCTCCCTCCCTCCCTCCCTCCCTCCCTCCCTCCCTCCCTCCCTCCCTCCCTCCCGTGCTTCCTTCCTCCCTCCCTCCCTCCCTTTTTTCTCATGTTCAGCAATATCACCCAAGGTCAGATCAGTGAGTAACCTTTCTCTATTGGAATCAATTTTGCTCAGTAAAAGCTTTTTATCTGAAGTCCAGCAAGTGTCCATTTTAAAGCTTCTATTCTGTTTAAGAAACCCAATTTTGTCAAACCCGAAATCCTCTGGAAAGATGAGTAGATTTTATTATTTTTCCCACATCAGTAGATTTCAGTCTTTCTCTACGCTTTGTTAGATATTTTAAGCTAAAAAAATATAGATGGAGTAATTTTAATGAAAACTTTCTACTGAATGATCTAAGACCTCATGTGTTGATGGAAAGACTGGACAGACCATCTGACTGTGATTGTGGGGGAGGGCAAGGCATTCGGATCAAACCCGCCTGAAAGGAACTTGCAGTCTAGAACTTTGAGGATGATCTGTTTAGGCATATTAGTGGAACTGTTTCGGAACCTTTTGTTCACCTGTTAAAGATTGTAAGCATTTTTTAGGAATAGCTAAGTGAGTAGGGAAGTTATTGATGAGGACTTTTTTGAATTCTGTAACTGCATTGTAACATACACGTTGATATTTGTCATGAGGGATCAATTAGTTTGCTGTGCCAAAGCGATCTTGATGAGTTACTGTGAGAGGAGCCCAAGGAAGAGCTTTGGTGGTTTCTTAAACAGATGCTCTGAGGAGTCTCTAGGTACATCCTGGCAGGCCCTGCACTGTGTGGTTGCAATTTCTTGGGGGCAGGGCTGACCTCTGGTGGTGGGACAGTTCATGCTGGGATGGCTTCGGACCTGTGAGAGGTCATTCTGACATACAGTAAAATTATTACTATCCCAGAGGAAGGGCAGGCTGTTTACAGACCCCCACATTCCACATTTGAAATGTTTTATGTCCAAAACTGTTGAAGAAATGATCATCCAAAATGAAGGTTAAAGAAACGCAGATGTCTCTTGACACTTGGAAGCACAGAGGATTCAGTAGGTGGGACTCATGCCCTGGCCCGTTTGGCTCAGTGGTTGGAGCATCAGTCTGTAGACTGAAGGGTCCCGGGTTTGATTCCCACCAAGGGCGCTTACCTCAGTTGCAGGATCGATCCCTGGCCCTGGTCGGGGCTCCTGCAGGAGGCAGCCAATCAATGTATCCCTCTCATATCGATGTTTCTCTCTCTTTCTCCTTTCCACTGTCTCTGAAAAGCAGTGGAAAAAATATCCTCGGGTAAGGATTTAAAAGAAAAAAAGTAGGTGGGACTCACGAGTAGCTTAAAGGCTTAAAACAGGCGAGTCTTGCCTGGCCGGCATGGCTCAGTGGTTGAGTGTCGACCTATGAACCAGGAGATCGCGGTTCGATTCCCCGTCAGGGCACATGCCCGGGTTGCGGGCTCCATCCCCAGTATGGGGCGTGCAGGAGGCAGCGATCAATGACTCTCATTATTGATGTTTCTCTCTCTCCTTCTCCCTTTGTCTCTCTGAAATCAATAAAATTATATTAAAAAACAAAAACAAAAATCAGGTAGGTCTCCAGCCAGAGTTTGAGGAACAGAGCTTTCTCTTCCATGCAGAATGGTTCGCAGGGACGGTCAACGACTGGTGGCTGTTAAAGAAATGACGTGTGACTCCTGCAGGGTAGCTTTTCATTGAACTTTGGATTATTCTAGGCTGAAGTCCTTGGTTGCTGGTGTCTTTCCCTATGTGTCTGTCCTTCTGCTTCTTTCCCTCTTCTGTCCATCTCCCTCTCTCTTCTGTTCTTCCTGCCTGTTTGCCTCTCTCACGTTCACTTCTGTCTGTCCTTGACTGTCTTTCCTCCCTCAGCCAGAGTCCAGCAAAGATTGCGCTCTGTCCTTCCTCTCCTGACCTATGGCGTATCTCCTAAACGGCCAATGAGAAAGCTCTCTTGCTTCCATGAATGGCCTCTTTCCCAAGAAAGCACCACCCGCCCATTAGGCAGTCCCAGTGTGCTCAGGCCTTTGCACAGCTGAGGGATCCTTAGGGGTGTTTGCTCTGTGGTTCTGCCCTCCCAGTGTCTGTCTTCAGGCATCCAGCACCTCCACGCTTCCCTTCCAGACCTCACGATGCTGTTTACCCTGCCTGGACTGCCAGTGTAAACCTATGCTGAAAGGTGTTCATTTGATTTGGCAGAACACGTGTTATTCCTATCAGGCCCATGTGCTTGTTTTGTGTGGAGTCTTTGACTTGTAGTGCTTGGCAAGCTCTGGTCCTGCTACATGCTGGTTGGATGTAGCAGAACTGTGGGTTTTTTTCCTTTGGCTCCTAAATATAGAGCTCCTGCTCTGTACTTTGTACATTAAAGGGTGGTCTCACTGTCTGAATCGCCCTTTAATGTAGGTTGAGGTGATGTAGACCCAGTTGGGCAAGGCTTTGACACCTACTGTGGGCTCAGTGCCTAATGCTGACTGTGGAGAAGGTGGCTACCAACTCTGTACAACATATTTTGCACATTAAAACCTTAGCTCTAGAATGGAAAATGTATAAATTCGGCTAAAACATGAAATCCCTGATATTTGACCATTTTTGACCTATAAAACTAGCCATTTCCTGTGGTCCAACTTAGTTTTGAATGAAAGGAGGAGTGGGCCTGGTTTAAAAGGACTCTCTGCTCCATTTCATTAATTCATTTATTCAAGACACACCTATCGAGCATGTTTCGTATGCTTAGCATTTTGGTAGGTATTAGTTGGGTTTACCAAGAGAAATCAAGTCTGTTCCCTGCCTTCTAGTCAGGAAGACACTCAACTAACTTGAGTACAAGTGTCAGATGTTCTAAGGAAAGTCTGTCCATGTACCCAGGGCTCTGTGGGTGGAACTGACCATCCTGGTTTCCCTGGGACTGTCCAGTGTTAACACAGAAAGTCCTGGGTAGACTGGGACTGGATTATGTAGGCATCGTGTAGTTGTGGCTCTATGCAAAAATAGCAAGTCTGTGGCTTAAGAAGTTTGTGATGGGAAATGAAGCCACCCCTCCAGCCTGGGAGAGGCAAAAAAGCACATTAGCAAAGTAAAAGCTCTGTGAATTTTCACTGGAGGAAACTGTTAAATTTGTTTAACCAGGATTTCTCTAATTTCTTTGACCTTGAAACTCCTTTTGTACTTAACATCCTTTGAACATCTTTGGGTTCTCCCCTCTTTGTCCTTTTGGGAAAAATTGCATCATTCTCTATCCTAAAGTGCACATTATTACCTAATATTATTAGTCTGATCCATGATTCAGCCAACATTAGTATTAAAATAGCCCATCACAAGAAAATTTAGTAATAATGCAATCTTGGGATTAAAAGGTTTTTCAGAAGGGTTGCTAATGTGTTGTGGAGGGTTGTGAGTTACTGCAAGGCTTTTTTCCTGGCTGACATGCAGAGTCAGGCTGGCTGCTCACCTCTTTCTGCAAGTGTGTTTTTTGCACCGAAGTCTGAGCCAAGTTGTTATGGAAACGGAAACGGTCTCCCGTCTGAGAGCAATGCCTTGCTAATAATTAGAGAGCGTGGCTGAGCAAACTTTAGTGGAAATGATTAATCTTTGCAAAGTACAGGTAAGCCTAAAAGATTGAACAGGTGTTTTTTGGCCTTTGCACTTTTCCCCCCTAGAAAATTTTAATTTGGAAAGAGCTGAGCAAGCTCAGGTTCTGAGTCTTTCCTTACTTTAAAAAGGGTAGTCATCCCTTAATATGATGGTTATTGGCTATATTTTTAAAGGACATCTTGAAAGCCTATAGAGTTTCTCAGAGTGCGGTTTACAACCCTCTTTGAGCTTGTTAAAATGCAGATTTCGGGGCCTTTTTCCAGATCCACTGAGTTAAAATATCTCAGGCAGGGTCTTGGGATTTGATTCTGTAACAAGCTCTCCGCTAAATTTGATGCCTGCACTCTAAAGTTAGCTTTGCTCTAGGAGTTGGCAAACTTTAAAGAGCCAGATAGTAAATAGTTTAGGCTTTGCAACTCTATTGTGGTGTGAAAGTAGCCATAAACTGTGCCCGAAGGCATGGGCATGGCTGTGTTCCATACGACTTTATTACAAAGACAGTGGTGACCAGACTTGGCCTCTGCCTGTAGTTTGCTGACCCCGCTGCAGGATCTGCCAAGTGCTGCCTATTTACCATTTCAAAGGCATTTGTGCTAAAAGTCAACCACCCTTCCAGACACCTCCTCAGTGTGGCCTAAAGACAGAGATGCAAGGAGAATATGCCTTTGCTGGGGAAGGGGAGGGAGTTCTGAGTGATCGGATGGCAACTCGTCCGTTTGTGGTTACGAGTTTTGAAGTGGTTTGGGATTTCCTCACCACCGTCCTAACTGTGGCTGAGGCCATCTCCTGGCTTGGAGGCTGCAACAGGAGGGAACTGATGAACCTGAATCTATTCTGAAGAAAAGTCAGGCATTTCCCAGAGGAGGAGATGGAAGTTGGGTAGTGGTTGCTTGAGAGGTACTGTCTCCCTTCTTTTTCTCTGCCCAACTTGCTGCTGCTTACTGTTTCTGTTTTTGTTTTTTTGCTGAATTCCTGCTCTGTCTCTTGGGCTTGGCCTTTGGAGTCAGGCAAGCCCATCCCCACCCTCAGAGTTGGATTGGCATCTATGCCCTGTATTCATAGAACCTTGGACTCTTTGGGGGCACAGATAAGTTCAGCAACCTGAGATTTTCTTGCCGTTTTCAAATACCACCATAGCACGCTCTGTGTTATGTTCATGGTAGCTAATTTTTCATTGCTCTTAAAAGGCTTTTGGAGTGAGAGGGGGCCTTATTCTTTACGTGTTAGTACTGAGCATTAGTGAATGTACTTTCATGTGCTTCATTGTATTACGTTGGGTTTGGGGTTCAATTGTCCCAGTTCCATACATCCAACCAGATTATGAGCTTTTCCGCTTCCCTTGTTCAAATGTTGTTTTTCCAAATGGTTTGCTTAGTTTCAAATTTTTTTATGTGTTTAGGGAAGAAATAGCTCCCCTGGACCAGAGCCACGAGCGCACCCACTAATGCAGCTTTCAGAACGTATTTCCGTTCACATCCTCAGGCTTTTCTTCTGTGTCACAGCAATTCCTTGCTATTATCTTATTTTCTGATTTCTTTGAAGGGATAATGATGGTGGCCAATTTGTGCATTTTATAATGTTTTAATTCAGTTCTGCTCATACTGTGGCTTATGCTGGAAACCTAATGGCACACACACCTGAGCTGTTCTCTTTGATTCAGTCTTAAAATCTGTTTCCCTCATGGTTCGCGTCTGCATATTGTGGTATCATTAGCTTGTGTAGCTTTGCGATGCCACTGTCAACTCTCTGTTATCAAATACAAGAGCAATTTCTTTTGACATATTTATATCCAGTTCCAAATCCACTTTGTATTCATTTATCACAGGGCGATTTTAAGCCTTCTCTTGTTCCTTGTTTATTTTTTAACAGCCTTGGCTTTATATGTATTTTAAATATGAGAATTTATTCTCTGCTTCTTGTCTTCCCTCTTGATTTTTAATTCCTTCTTTCTAAATATATTTTTACTTTTAAAATAAAAACCCATTTCATTTACTCATTGCTTTCTATGGGCAACAAATATTCCTCCACTGTTTGCGTGGACTTTTGCATAGCCTGCGCCTAGAGGTTATGCTTTCTCCTTTGGTTGGAGGTGAGCTATTTTGGGAAGCCTAGTGAGGGCTTAGGAAGCTTGGAGTCAGGAGTCAGAAGGGCCTGACTCCTTGGTTGGGTGACCCTGAGCCTAAGGTCCCTTCTCTGCAGTACCTCCCGGGGAGGGGTGTGTATCACATGCATGAAAACTGTCTAGTATATGCCTGCCAGAGGTTGAGTGTTCTGAAAATGTGAGCTGTTACCATGATAACGAGAAGGTGGATGAATCCCTCTCCATCTGCTTAAGAAGAAATACCGTCTACCTGAATATGCCCGTTCCCACGAGCCCTATGTATTTCCAACCTGAAATGCTATGATTCGTTACATTTTCAGCCTGAAAGTTCAGGCCCTTTATCTGTGGCTCACTATTTTGGGTACTGGACCCACAGTTACTTCACTGAAAGGGTTTGGCAGGACCTCTGCATTTTTCTCAGTAACGGACATGGTAGGTGGAACATTTCTTGACCAGGCTGCTGTCTGTCCAGGAGTGATTTTCAACCTTGCTGAGCAGTAGAGGCTCCTTAGACTCTTTTTTATGGAGAATTCTTGGCTACAGAGAATAGTAATGTCCCCACACTTGGTCTTTCCCATTGTAAAGCTTCCATGAGAGTTTAGATTTTAGGAAACACTTTCACTTTCTTTAGTGAAAACCACCATAACGCGGTGATGATGTTATTACAGAAGCTGACAGAGGGCCCAAGACAAAGACGTGTGACGGGTGCAGGATATTCTACTTCAGGCTCCTGTGGTTGCTGCTGAGACAATGTTTTCTTAATTTCACTGGTTTCCTGTGTGGCTGGATCCTTGCTTCTCTGTCCCCAACATATATCTTTGACTTCAAGAGAATCTTGCTGTCTTTGCGGCTCGTGAACAGTATATACTCCCCAAATTTCAGCTCTGTGAAATTGATGGGAAATTGGGGAAGGAGAATTATTTAAAGAGGATTACCTTATTTAAAAACATTACCTTTCCCCCCACTGATCTGTCATCTGTTTCCATGGAAATAGAATTAGGAGATAGTTTCTGACGATCATTTTCAGGGCTAGCTCCTGATTCCCACTCCAGTTTCCATAGAGATGGAAGTGACATCGGTGAAGACAAGGTAAAAAGGATTATAAAAGTGAGCTGCCACGTGGACTGTGGTCCAGACTGTTTCTGGCAGTTGCTGTGTGGTCAGTTTGGTTGTGAACCCTCTGGGATGCTGGTACTGGCTGGAAAACCAGAGGTTATTACTCAGAAAATGGCCTTCACCCTAAGATGAGGGGCTCCGCTGTTTTCCACACTTCTCTTTGTTGTCTAGAATGGGCTTCAGAAATGGCTTCAGCCCCCATGGATGCGTACCCCCCGCCTCTGTTTCAGAATGGTCTCTAAAGCAGTGGAGACAATGTCATTGATTGTCTGGCAATTTCGGTATCTCTGGTCTCCCAAGGTGGACAGGTAGAGAGAGGAGCCGGCTTTTGTCTGCCAGGAGTTCAGCCTCCCCGAGTCCTCACACTGGCAGCAGCTTTCACGTTTTCTGTCTGCTTTAGCAGGAGGACACAGGAACAAAGAGCGCGAGGTTGAGTGGCATTGTCACAAACTGCGCTTCGCTCTTTCTGCGGGCTGTCTTGGTTGTTTGCCTGGAAATTATGAAATTGGCTTTTTGCTTTTACCGAAGCCCAATCAGCCTGCACTTTTAACAGAGCAGTTAGTTGGGAGCCGATTGATACCATTAACAGAAATAATGTGTCAGAATAAAAAAATGGTGTCCTTTGAAGAAAGCAGTTTTAAAATGAATGAAGATGAGGGGGGACATCTGTAATACTCTCAACGATGAAGATAAAAAATGAATACGGGTGGAATAAGGTGTGGGAGTGGGTGTCCCCTCTTTCGGATCCAGGGCTTTTCACTCCGGGCTACAGAAGGATGCAGTCTGGGACAGGAAGGGTTGGGCCGTCCAGTGAGGGATTGGTTTCCAGAATCCCTGGATTCCTGTTTGGAAGATTGGGTGACAGCTTGAGGGCCCATTTGCACAGCAAGCCTGCTCCTTAAACTTGGGCACGCATATTGATTTGAGTTGGTGGCCGATGGTGTCTGTACTGCATCTGCCTGCACTGTCAGCCCTTTTGAGGAGAGGAGGAGAGAGTGGTGGCTTGAAGCTCCCCCCAGAGAGGTTGTAGCCCATCCTGGGAAGGGCACTTGACCTTCATCAGAGGTCCGGCACCTTTTTGATTTCAAAAGAAGAAAAATGAGAATGAGAAACAGCCATGAAACCATTGAGGATTAAACTGACTGAAGGTGGGGACTGGACCACTTGTATCTCTGTCAGCACCTCAGTAGTTGCATGTGGGTTGCTGACGTGCAGAAAGATCTGGAAAGCTGGGATCCAGGCATCCTTGCTCTCGCCTTGCTCCCTGGGGAGGCTCCTTCTGTGGGAATCCTGCTGCTATTTAACTCTGACCCAGGTTGATCTTGACTCTCCAGGGTGCTTGGCTGAGCGTCTGCACCTGCGCCCTCCTGCCTAATGGTGGAGGAGCCACACCTTGGTGGAATTTTGCTGAGATCCTCCTAAATTCTTCAGCTGGCTCTGCAGGTTGGACTCCTTCCTTTCACGGCCAGAGCTATCTCTACCTGTGCTCTGGATTTTCTTAGCTTTAGTTTCTGAGAATATTTTTCCTTCTTTTTTTCCATTCTGTGTTTTAACTTATGTTCTTTTTATTTTTTGCATTTTTTGTTACACCTTAATCGGGAAAGGAAAATCTTCTAGAAATGTGGATGTAACACGAAGAACAGCCTGAGACTCTACATTTCTGAGACCTCACCCAACAGTGCCGGGAGGTGGGTGGAGTGAGTGGGGCTCAGTTTACCAGGTGGGACCACACACAGGCTAGTTTGCTGCATACTTGCTCTGTGCCAGATGGGACACCAAGTGCGTCAACTTACTTAGCATTCAAGACCCTGAGTGGGCAAGCCAGAAAGGTCTGTCTTTTGAGTGAATGTGTTACCATCTGCATTTTACATGTAGGGAAACTGAAGCTCAATGCTGGAATCAGCCCAGCTCTGTGAACCCAGAAAGCCCTTGCCCACAGCCAGTGAGATACATGACCTCACTGCTGAAACTGGAGGCTTCCTTCAGTCTAAGGAAGCCCGGCCACAGAGCCTTTCAGCCGCCAGCTGCTGCTCCCATTCGTGGTTATTGTTAGTAGCTCTCTATGTGGTTACTGTCTTGTCTTCCTTCAAGGCCCAGGTCATGTGTCCTTCCTCTTTGGAGTCTTCCAAGAACTGTGTCTGCCTCTTTCCTCAGCAGGCCTGGTTGCTTTCCTGCCAGTTGATGTCCAGGGATGTGCTTGGTCAGTGACCCTAGAACCAGGTGTATTGTAAGCACTAAGTCTGGACTTGCCTGCCAGACCTCCTGGCCTGGGAGGCCCTTGAGGGGAAGGGCTGCATCTTCCATCCTAACACCCAGCAGGTGCTCAGTAAACTTTTGCAGAAGGAGAGTACCCAGTAGACAGTAGCTCTGAGTAGAGTCTGTGAGCTAGTGGACCATCTGTTTGACCCATAGCGATGAGTAACAAAGGATACCCAGGGCCCGTGCCCCCCAACCAGGTATGGCTGAACTCGTCCCTCTTCTCTGTGACAAGTGAATGGTTCTAGTCTGAGTGGAAACAACAGAACAGCTGACACTTACAATATTCACTGTTCACTTACTGTGTAAAGGGTTTCATTGTAGGGTTGTTAATCAAGCTGTCAGGTGGAACATGAAGGTCTTATTTATTATATAAGGAGGTATTTTATAAAGAAACTGAACTTGGTGATGAATAGATACTGGGCACCAATGATGTTGCTGCTATTAATCAAGGTATTCATATTTAGCAGTAACAGCTACCATGAGGAATTGTAAAAGTAAATAAACTTCCCCAAGGATGAATTATACCATTTGATGATTAACTTCCCATTACATACATACTGGCTGTTTACAATTAGGCTTTTCTAGAAAGTTAGAAATAAACCTGTATTTAAACAATAGTTATGGCAAGGTACGCCTACAGAACGAGACATTGCTAATACTTTCAATTAATTCTAAATAAACTATTGGGTATAAAATGTATGCTCCCATTAAATCTGTCCTAATCTATACCTCCATGAAATAAAGAATACTTCATTTCATGAGCTCAGAGGGTCAAGTGACTTGCTCCAGTGTCACAGCTGACAGGGCAGGGTTAGGATTTGAACTCAGCCCCTGTGCTTGGAATGTTTTCCAAGTGCTTGGCCATAAACGGTCTCGTTTACACTTTAAGCAACTCTGTGGGCTGGCCCAAGTCCCACGTGATTTTACTGAGATGGGCTTCAGAGCCGATTCTCCCTCCTGTCCCGGTGTTGTTGGGATGGGTTCCTTTGTGGCACGCTTGTCAGGGGGAATAGATAGATGTCCTGGCCACAGAGTCTGGCACGTCACAAGCTGTAAGAACAGGTGAACTATTTAAAATATGATATTTTCAGTGGTTTGAAGCACAAACCTACATATGGAAGCTGGTTTTGATACCTTGAGTAATCTGGTGGGCCTGAAATGTTGTAAGCACTCACTTCTGGAAATGTATTCACAGGCAACAATATTCATCAAAGTTAGGCTTTATTTTGCCCCAAAGCTGAAGTTATAACATAATTTTAATACAAATACTTATGTTTCCTGTGCCAGGACTGATGAAAAATGAAGGTGTTTTGGGTAAGCCACTTAGCAGCACAACCTTTCCCAGTGCTCACCCAGAGAACTCATCAGCAGTCAATAACCCCGCCAGAGTGGAAAAGTCCATTTGCTTTAAATGAGATTTTGCTTGATTGCTATTTTTATTTTGAAAATCCAATTTTAGCTTTTTGTCTCACATAATAATGAGTTTTTTGATAAATATTGTCACACTTTATCGTAAGTGTAAAGGAGAGGTAACAGCTTTTTGCAATGACATAGTGCAGTGAAATCAGATGCTTGGAGCCTGTCTTTGGCAAGAATAAATGTATTCTTTCTGGTTGAACAGAAAGGAAGGGGATGTTGGATGGCAACTCGGGAGACATTTGATGCTACCTTTGAAAATCCAGAGACTGAAGTCCGAAATGAATGTTGCCACCTTATTTGATTTAGAGTGGCTAAAATGGGATGACTTTAACAATGGATTCTGATTGGGTTTCACTTCACCATGGCAGAGTGCCCTACACCCGCCGTGGAGGATTATTGGGAAAGGGGTCCCTTGGCGATCACCTTCTTACTGTGGCTTTCCTTTGGGATGGCAGAAACTGCTTATCGTGGCCCTGGACAGAAAATAAATCCCAAAAGTGCCATACAGCTCAAGTGACAATTTGAAAATAACAATCGGAGCAGTGCATAGAAGCTGAGGCTAAATTCAGTTAACAAACAGAGGAACTAATCTGTCAGGCACTGGATAGAAAGCCTATTTCTGAGTTTATTTCACAGCACATTATGACAACGTTTTTAAAAATCACAATTCATCTCCATTTAAGATATAATCTACATATACTCGTGGGAAATACAGACAGAGTTTTGCTATTTTCCCCCCTGAAGCTGACCTTGTCCCCTCCCAAAGGACATTTTTCACACTGTGAAATACAATCTATTTGACCACAACAAAATTGGAATAAAAGCCATCACTGTTACCAGTGAGTAAGACAGTGAGGGTTTGGGAAAATCAGGGCTAAAAAATTCATTTCTTTTGCTATTCAAAAATAAATATGCTGAAGGAGCTGCAGGGAGACTCCATAATTTAATAGTATTTGCACCCATTTCTGGTTTACTTTTCAGAGTGTCAGTTGAGAGTGGTGGTAGTTGTGGAGTTCATGGTGGCCCACACCCTTATTTGGTTGAGGAGCCTGGAAACCAGAGAGGAGAGGTGGCCTGTTGAGAGTCAGATGGTTGGCTGAGAGCAGGGCTGGATTTGCATCCTGGTCCATATTCTTGGGGAACTTGGTCTTTGAGTCTCCTAAACTTTTCTTTTGGGAAACCCATAATTTTTTTTTTTTTAATACTGCAGAGTATTGTGTTCTTTCAGTGTGTAGATTCACATTTGCTTGAGTTTAAGAGGAACCACAAAATAAATGATCTTCCACGGAAACTTCAGCAGTTCTCCCATCTTGGAGTCACTCCTTTTCAATTTAGGGAATGAGGAATTGCCTCGACTGTAGCGTCACTGGCATTTTCCATGGCATCTATCCCTGTGTGTTTGTGATGGTCTTCTTAGATGAGACTCAGTCATCAGAGGTCATGTTCGAAGGTGGTGTAGGCATCACGAACACAAGAACATGTAGTCATCTGTCTCTGAATGTGGGAAACAGACACTCTTACAGAGCTGGGAACATAGAGTGATCAGAGATGCAGGGTGGTTGGGGGAAACCAGAGCCCTAAAAGGTTCTGTCTGAACACTTGCCACCCATCCGACAAACCCTTGAGGGCAGGTGCTCCCTGGGTCTTTGTGGCCTCCTCAGAATAAGGGCATTCGTCACCTGTTTGAGAAAATACCAACCACTTCTGTGATTGTTCCCTGTGCACCAGACTCTGTACCAGGCCCTGTGCTAAGGTCTATGACGTTCCCTCTCCAGTTATAGAGACACAGAAATGAGGGCTGAGAGCCCGAGTCACCAGCCCAGAGTCCCTCTGCATTCGAAGCCAGGTCGTGCCCAGTACCAGCAATGCGGGAACAGGACATTTGGGCCCTCGTCTTCCCCTTGCCCTTATGTCTGATTCCTGCGTGAAAGGAGCCATCACATGTAGAGTTCTTTATGCTTTCCATGGGTTACTATTAAACTTGATGGAATTGAACTCACTTGGGGAGATGAGCTCCTCTCCTAACCATGATGCCTCTTCTCATCCCTTCCTGGCTCACCTTTTAATTTTTCCTTTGATTCAGTGTAGTGAGCATGGTGGCAACGGAGGGAGGTTTTCTAACACTGGGATTCCGGAGTTTCCAGAACTAATGGCAGAAGGCTGCAGTGTTTGTCTTTGTCAGCAATATCCAGAGGCTAGAATCCCAACCACTGATAGTTCCGGTGAGAATGACTTCCAAGGTGCCAGTGACCTAGGCAGTGGAGCCCTAAATGGAGAGAATTCTTCTGCATGGTGTTACTGCCCCACAGGCTGGAGACAGAGCCCCATTGCCTTGAGAGCAGGAGGGGCCTGTGTATGTTTCCTGTAGGTTCTGTTCATACATGTTGGGATTTTCTGTTGACAAGGCAGTAATAAAAGCCATTGGTTTGGAAGGTGAGGAGATGGAAAACCTATTTTCCAGCCCAGCTGGTGATATTTCAGTACCACAAAGTTGTGATTCTTGGATATTTTTTATTGTTGTTTTTCCATAGGCTTCACAGAGTCCAGAGGATTCCACACTCTGCTTTGTCCCATCATAGGCTCTTTAGGGTACAAAAGAAACACTTATGTAGAATTAAATGACTCTTCTCAGAAGAGAACTTCACAAAAAGTCTTTTGAACAAATAACTGGGAAATTCTGCTTTCTGAATTTTTTTTCTTGGTGATTGTGCATTTGTATGTTAAAGGCACCGAGAAATCCTGAGAAAGAAACCTGTTTGATTTTACCCTGGCATTTCCCAACCTTACATATCACCCCAGATTTTACTGTGCCTGATGGGCACTTCTAGAAATGGGGTTTTAGATACTTTAGAGGTCAGTCACATGACATCTAAAGGTTAAATTATTTATTTATGAGCATATTAGTCTACAGACTCAAAGCCAAGTCCTTTAGACCAAGGATCAACAAACCTTTTCTCCAAAGGGCCAGGCAGTAAATGTTTTGAGCTTTGCAGGCCCTAAGCTCTGTTGCAATTTCTGGACTCTGCAGTTACAGCCTGAAAGCAGATATGGAAAACACATAAACGGGTGGACATGGTTGTGTTCCAGAAAAACTTTGTTTACAGAAACAAGGGCCAATTGGGTTTAGCCTGTGGGTCATAGTTTGCCCATCCTGTGTGAGATCCCTTGTCTGCAGATCAAACTCCTGCACGTCTGTGCTGTTCCCTCTGGCTATAAAGCACGTCTTGATTCAATAACTGCTACTCAGTCTCCCAAACTCGGCTCAAGCACCCCTGTCCTGCCCCGATAGCTCTCAGTGGCCGCCTCTATCATAGACCTAAGCAACGATGCTGTCATCACTCATTTCCTTCCCTGCCCCTACCCCAATTGGGAGCCCTGAGGGAAGAGACCTTATTGCTAGTGTGTAGCTTGAGCTCAGATACAGGCAGTCACTGTGAGCTTGTTGGACAAATATGATGCTGTGATAACTTTATACAGTGTTTTGTTTTGTTTGGGTGAACTCTTAGAGTTAATAGTAAGTACAGCAGGAGGAAAATGCTCTTTCCAAATAAAAATTTTAAGTGTCCCCAAAGACATGGATCATTTGGAAAAATCTGGGGATGAATTCCACATGCTCCCAGAATATGTGATTCTCTGGTGAAGGAAGGAAGAAATGAGGCTGCCGTGCACCCTGGTAAATTATGCATGTAGAACAGAAAAGTGGAGTGAAAATGACAATTTAGGGGGCAGTGGGGAAGCATTTGAGAGATCTGAAGGCATATTTTCTCCTTTCTCCACGTATTAGAGATTAAATGGTACAAACCTTTTTTACTCTTTTCACCCTGGCCTTTAAAATATTTTTTTCTGGTAATTTCTCTTCATATTACATGACTGTTCTAATTACATTTCTAGTTTTAAGATAATAGAACTGCATTTTTAATGTGCTCTCTACTGTATCTCGATTTATGATATGTCTTCTTTCTTACACCTTCTAAAAAATTTTAACTGCGTTAATGTTAAAATAAAGTAGGTGAATTAAAAGGGAATGAGCGTTTAAAATCTCAGATCCAACCCAAATGCTCTCCCATTCAATGGCCAGCCTCTCCTTCTCTGAGGCCAAGGTAGTCTTGTTCTCACTTGCCTCCCTAGTGGGAGGAAGCCCCACTGACCTCCAGATGTGTCCATGACCCTGAGCTGTCCTGGTGAGGAAGGAAAGGAAAGGAAGGGCTGGCTTGACATCCCATAAGGTCTGAACTACATTCCTCTAGAAGAGACACCGTGACTTTCCCAGAGTCCAGTGCTGGGATTCTCTCAGCAATTTGGCCCCCTGCTGCTGCTGTCCCTGGGAGCATGGCAGTGGGTAGTGACTTTTAGAGTCCTAGCAGGCAGAGCAGGTCTTATCTCAATGCCATTGCTGATGAATGGGATGACCTTGGGAGAGTCACCTGACATCTTGGCCTTCAGTCTCTGGATGACTCCATCTGTCTGGAGAGATCGATTGTCCTGGGTTGTCTTCGATGTTAGCAAATAAAACTCCGTGTACTCAGTTGAATATTAAATACCACTGTGCCTATCTCTCACTCTGATCTTAGGAACTGGACAGAAGGAAATTGCAGCAATTTTAAAGTCTTGAAAATGGAAGTAATTGAATAGCAGGGTCATATTCTTCATTAAAGCACAGGTCCTTTCTTCCAGGAGCTCATATATGACTAAAGGAGGTGGACACAAGCCCAGGACTGTGGGCCTGGGGGATGACAGCGTGTATAAAGCATGTGGGAGTATGGAGGAAGACATCTCTGTCTGTATGTCTGGAATGGGGACTAGACAGTCAGGAAGGGGTTCCCGGAGAGGTTATGATTAACTTGGGTGTTTAAGGATGACCTGATGTTCACAAAATCAGAGGGCAGGATGCCAGGAGTTCCTCACAAAGAGAGTAGAATTCCCAGATAATGGTCAGGTTTACAGGTACAGAATTAGGGGCATAACAAGGGGCTGTGCTTCCCCAACCAGACACTCAGAAGAACGTTTAGTGTAGCTGTGAAATGTATGTACATGGAACTCATCATGTAGGCTGCTAAACATAAGTCATGGTTGTGATTCTTCCATCTTTGCATTGTTATACTAACTTTTATGAAATATAACAGATGAACTTAATAGAGAAACAAACAAACAACTGAGTAGCAGGAAAGGCAGTGCAGGAACTACCCTGAAGGGACAACCCTGCTGAGATCTGTGATGTTTCAGCACCGAGGACAGCGACACGCAGCGGGTCCAACTCCGGGACCTGGAAAATCTGCTGATGATTCATAGGTGTTGAATGTGGGAAGGAATGACATTGTTGGCAGAGTTTGTGTTCATCATGACCTCTGGACAGCACCCAAGCCATGCTTGGTCAAGCCACCATAGGTTAGACTGATATCCCTGTGCCTCAGAATCACATTCCCTTGGTACAGACCACTTGGTGTTGGAATCAGACCACAAGGACTCTCCTGCTCCTGAAGCAGATGGAAGGCAGTGCCTGATGCATTTTCTGTCAGACAGTTGCCCCAAGGTTATAGTTTTACTTGCAGTTCCTTTATATATGAAGAATTTCTGTGCCTTTTCCAGGTCATAGGTAATGATCACAGGGCCCCTTCTCTAATAAACCCACAGATCCCAAATTTCCAAAATGGCTATTTTTTCTGTTTATAAGTGGAGTGAAATTAGTGGTACTATTAGCTGCCAAATTCTGTAGGATATAGAGCGTCACTCATTTAGTACTTGGCAGGCCACTCGGTGTCATTTGTGGTGTTTGTCCCCCAGAAACTCAGATGATGGACTCGGCCTTTGACTGACTTTGACAAGTCGATAGAATTTTCTCTGCCCCTCCCTTAATGTGCCCAGCCTCAGCCAGAAGTGAAGCTGTGGTGTCTGAGCCTCCAATAGGACTCTTTTTTATTGGAAGCATTAGCTAAAGTAACCGCTTTACATTTACTTTGGAAATGAGGCCTCAGATTTGTTGAAGGAATTCTTGGATTTTTGTGGTCATAAACCCTGCTTTTTCCATTCCCACTTAGCCAGGCTATTGACTGGGAAGCCTTTGTATGTGGACCTGATTCCCCAAAGAGACCGGGGGGATGTTCATATTTGTTTATATAGTCTTAGCTAGAAAGATTATTAACAAGAGGCTCTCCATGAAATAAGCCAAGTGATCCTATGTGTGGCATCTCAGGTCTGAATGGGCTTGTGTCTTTTAAAAAATTGCATGTGATGTTTCTAAAGAAACTCACTAGAGTTAATTGTGCTCATGGACCTTTGTGGGTCCCTGCTGGGGTTGACACAGTCAAGGCACACTTTATGAGTGTGCGATCTGTGCTATCACACTGGACCCTGTGCTCAGAAGGGCCCATGTTTGTTTAATGCTCTGCTGCCAACCTTTTGAAGTTCTTAATTTTTTGAACAAGGGGCCTCACATTTTCATTTTTACTTAATTCTGTAAATTATGTAGCCAGTCCTGGACATAATCTGGTGTGAAAAGAGAATAACAACCGGAGTACAGAGACTTGTAAAGACTTGAGTTCTAAGTCCATAGAGGTACAATGGATTTTAATAGGTGTTCTGTCCATTAATAAAGGTTTCATAACTGTCCTCCATGGTGTACACAGTTTTAGCATAAGGCCAGCAACAGAATGAAACTTAAATGCAAAGGCAGTCAGTAGTCTTGTGGCTCTCCAACCAGTCTTATTCCTCACTCCCCCACACCCCTAATCCATCCATTGAGATCTAGCACCCAGAAGGCAGCTAGGAGGGGTTGCAGTCCTGCTAGGTGGCAGTGGGTGAGTGTCCCACATGATACTGAGCAGGCTGGCGAGCTGGGCATCTCTGGGCATAGGATTGGCAAGTTACTAGGGTGAGGAATGCTTCTTGCCCAGCTTCAGGGGGGAGTTGTCTAGAGCTGTGAGAGTTTGGAGAGACATACCTGCTAGAAGCCCTTTCCCTCCCCACTGGGCATGAAGGAAAGGCCTGACCCCAGTGGCTGGACCTCACAGGCAGGTGTGCCTTCCCTGTCTGCTGAATTCAGGCCCTGTGTACCTTCACCTTAGATGCTTTACAAAGGTAATTTTTTATTCTTTTATCATTGATAAAAGTACACATAACTTTTTACTACTTAATCTTTACCTATAGTAATCCAGCCTCATAAATGCTTGTCACAGTATTCCTCACTGGAAGTGGGTTATTACAAATTGTTAGGAGCAGATAAGGTGAGGTACCCAGAAAGAAAGGGCAAATGTTTCTTTAAATCTCACCCCTCTACAGAAGGCAGAAAGGTACTGGGAGAATACAAGTTTAGGACCTCCTGCTGGCGGTTACAAGGTTATGTTCCAGATGAGTGACGCCTCTCCCTGCCCTGCCACCAGCACACACACCACTTTCCTCTTAAAATCGAGAGATTTAAAACCTTACATCATTGTCACTTTGATTCTCAGATCCAGCTCAAATCTCTAAGCATGTCACTATCAGAGTTTCTGTCTATAGAAACCTTTGAATGTGAGCCTCAAAGTGATCCTCCCAGTGTGCTCTCTCATCTCCTCTTTCACAATGACGCCATCGGCAATAAGCCATTCTGTTTCCAGGAAAAGCAAATCTCTTTCATCTGACTGTCCTTGTTAGGTTATATGGGACTATCAGTAAGATAGTCTAGAAACATTTTAGGACCTTCTGTTGTAACTGCAGAGGCATCTTAGTGCAGTGGACAGAGCACAAGGTTGGGATCTGTAGAGCTGTGTTCAAATCCTAACCCTGCTGCTTGATGGTTATACGATCTTGGGCAAAACATTTAACCTCTTTGGGCCTCAGTTTTCTCATCCATAAAATGGTGATCTTGGCCCAAAATAAAAGAAATGAAAACCCTCCATGACTGTGAGTGGGTCATGGGGGACAGTGTCAGAACCTGGTGTGGCATCTGGTATAGTTTGTTTCTTGACAGAGGTTGGTGGAAGCTGAAGAAAACCTCCCTTTATTGAGTTGGATTTGTTTTAATTAGTTATGGTGACCCCACTCCAGGACAGTTGGAGCCAGGACATATCCTGCTCTGGGGGATGGAGGGTAACCCTGGTACATGGACAGCCGCTGTCTCCACCCTCTGAAGGAGGAGTGGAGCTCGTGCAGCTTCAGTGAGCAGGGACACTGTTAGGGGACAAACATGCAATCTTCAATGTCTTTCTGTAATGTGAGATCACATCAGATTAATGATTTTAAAATGAGTATTTTTCTGCCTCCTGGCCATATTTAATGTTCTAACATCTTTTTGCTTTTCCTCTTTTTAACATCATCAACAGCCACATCATCATAATACTACTCAGTTTAGTAATTTTGGTTTTATAACCACGCTGAGCCATCCAAACCGTTAAATGGACTTCATAATCGGGTACCCAGGGAGCTCCTTGGAAGATGTGCTGCTTTCAGTCTGTTTCCACGTTGAACTGACTGAGTACGTGGAACTCGGAGACGCTTTCTGTTCAGTGGCATGGTGGGGATTCATCTCCTCTGTGGACAGTGTGGCTTTAGAGAGCTGGGTTTGGGTGTCAGGGTTTTGCAACTGGGGAATGTTATGTAATTTCTCGGGCCTTCTGTTTTCTGATGTTGAGGGATAGTGATGGATTTTGATACCTGCCTTCATAGGCTGTTGTGAAGATGAAGAGAGAACGTATGTAGAGTGCAGAGCTGGCAAGGATGAAGGGCTCCTTAAGTGCTGGCTGCCACTGTTTCTGATGTTTCTGTGCAGTATACCTAATCTGCTGTTTCTAGCCTGAATGCTGAAGTGGAGGGTCCTCGGATGCAGCTGCATTGAGGGGGTTTGTTTGGAGGGGGTTTGGATTTATTTGGGACCTGCCAGCTGCCTTCCAGTGCATTCATGCTCTCCCTGTAAGTTTTCTTTAGACTCTCTTGTGCCATCCGTAATCACAAAACCTGGGAAGCTGAGTTTTTTCAATTCCCTGTCAGTCAGCAGTGCCAAGTGATTCAAGAGTGGGTGGTCCTTCCTCCTCCCACTTCCAGAAAGTTCTTTTAAAGACTGCTTGCAGGTGGAGGGTAAGACTTCAGCATTTTTTTTTTTTTTTTTAACACAAATGATGTGTTTTGACAAAAATATATCACCGTGGTGAGTTTTTGCTAGAGGGGGAATGCTTGCTCTTACACACCATGCTTACTTTTCCTTCTGCAAACAGGGCATTGACTTAACTTCCTCCCTGCAACACTTGGGCGACAGTTTTGGACTGAGATGGGGCTAGTGCCATGTACACACGGATCTCTGGTAAAAACATGGAAACCACACCAATGCCCAAACAGACTCTTGGGGTATTTAAAAAATCAGGGACCTAACTGAGGATGCAGTGAGCACATGCTTTTGAGTGTCGGAGCCACAGGTCCCAGCACTGCCACCACTGGGGGGTTTCTTCCCCAGTAAACTGAGGAGTGAGCACAAGGGACAGGAGGCTGCCTTAGCTCCCCACGTGCTTTTCCCACACCCATTCTGTGTGTGCACCCACCACACTCATTACAGTTTGTTCTCTGGGGACCTCCAGGTAACTCAGGTGGGAGTAGAGGTGTGACAGGTGCACACTGATGTCTGCAGCTGGTGCGAGGAAAGCCACCCTTAACTGCGTAAGTATTATGGAGCCAGCAGAGCTGCCTACCCCTCGGGGAGAGTTCAGTCACCATAGGAGACCCATGGAGGGGAGAGGGAACCAAGGAAATATGGGCAGTGAAGTAGTGTTAGTTGTAGCCTTCCAGCTGTCATTCCTCCTGGGACTGTGATGAGGGGGCTGTTCCTGATTATAGTTAGCATTTATTTAGCTCGTAACCTTGGCAGGCGTTGTGCTAAGTGATTCACATTTAGTCTCTACAGCAACCCTCTGGGGAAGGAGCTATTATTATTGAACCCATTTCTTTGGATGAGGGATGAAGGGATGCTCCCTGGTCATGTGGTAAGTCGGGGACACTGGTTTCAGCCCCAGTGGTAGGACTTTGTGTCCGTTGAAGTCAGCAACAGTGGCTATGGCTGTGGGGTGAGTGAGGCTGCTCTGGGTAGGAGTTATGCAGTGGGAGGAAGCAGGCAGGAAGGTATTTGCACACCTTTAATTTTATGGTTTTAATAAACAATGAATTTTTCTAGGGCATGACTACCATGAATCATCAAGAGTTCATTGTTTTGGAAGAATCCCATCATTGAGAGCCGCATTAATAGCCGTTAAAACACATAGTCACAGGAACGTAAAATACAGCGTAGGGACTATAGTCGTTGACATTGTAAGAACTATACATGCTGTCAGATGGGTACTAGACTTATTGAGGTGATCACTTCATAAGTTATATAAATGTCTAATCACTATGTTGTGCACCTGAAACTCATATAATATTGTACGTCAACCATAATTGAAAAATAAAAAGACCTACATCTGCCCGGATTTGTAGCTGTTGAATTTTTGGCGATTCTACATAGAGGTACAAGCATTCGACTGTTTATGTTTTTAGTGTAGTTGTGCCTTAGCGTTTACCTCCTGAAATATATGTTATTTTATTATAAACCAGCTGCCTTTGAGTCTCTTTTATATTATAGGTAAAGCATACTATTGATTTTCTTTAACATTATATGTTGATATTATCAGAGTTTCATTTCAGGATAGTAAAGGGGACATCACCAAACGGTTATTGAAAAAAGAGTGTTTGGTCTCACAGATTAAAATCCACTTCTCTAAAAGTCAGGCTCTTAAGGGGTGGGAGGGCAGTGAGTTCTCAGGAGGGGCAGCTAATGGATGGGTCTGCACAGGAAAGTTGTTAAAATAAAACTTGAGCATGGAGTGGGATGCCTTTACTAGACCTCAGCTTGCCTCCTGCCCACACATCACAGCCCTCTCAGTTCTCTTTGAGATGTTAATTTGTTGCTATGAAAATTATCTTGTCACTGACAAACGGAATCTGGAAGAATCAGCTCTTCTTATAAAGTGGTTCCTATGGTATCTGCAGGGCTTTGTCAGTTTGCGAGTTATGAATATTTACGTCTCAGAAAAAATTCCCCATTTAAATTGCATTTTCAGTAATTTCCCACTTAATTTCACATGGAAAATAATGACATTTCCAGCCTTTGCCTAGGTGAATGTCTTCAAAGATGGCAAGTTTTGCCCATAGGCTGCAGGGACACCGGGATTTACTGAATTCCACACAGATGCATTCCTGCTGCTGCACTTGTTTTTATATAAAATAACGTATGTGCCTGATACATTATCGACGGAGCATAAATGTCAGATGTGATTATGGTAAATTAGACCTTTTGCATTATTTATGAGATCCATTGTAAAACCTGTTTCACTTTCCCCCACTAATATTTATATAAAAGCTGTTGTAGGACTTGTTAGTAAACAATTTTAAAATTTATTACACAAAGGGTTATTTTTTTAAAGTCAGTTTTAGCCCAGGTTTCCTCATCTCCATCCATGAATTCTTCAGGCAGAAAGGGAATCTGTTAAAAATATTATTGGACATGTGTTGGGTGTCCTGAGTGAAGTCCTAGAGAAGCTGAACTTGGGGATGGCAGGAAACATCTTCATTTGACCCCCAGTGGGCTGGTCCTGGCCATGAGCCAGGGTTATTTGAGCATCTGTAGGAAGGTGTTGATATCTGTAGCATGTCCTCGTGCCTTCTCAGTTTCCCAGGAAATATGTAATGCCTGACTCCAGGGTGGGCCCACCTTCATCATCATTTTTTTCATATCAAAACTTACCTGAAGTGTGTGTTTTTTCCCCTGGTACCATTATTTCCCTCTGGTCTTAGGATGATCTCTTGAGGGAAGCCAGGAGGATGAGCTCACAGATAAAATTTCTTCCTCGAGCTGTGTGTGTCGATTTTTTGTGGCAAGTCATCATGATAACATCTGACACTTGTTTAGAATCTTAGTTTCAGAACTGCTTCTATGTACGAGCTTCTATCTTTGACCCGCAGGCTGCTGTCCTGCGAGAGGGTACGAGCCATGGGGGGAACAGGAGTGGGTCGCTGAGCCCGTTCTTTCTATATTCATGCCTCCATTTCTTAATTTTCTGCACATTCTTTGATGGGCCATTATTTTTCCTACCCTATTTCCTCACTGTCTCCAACCTGAAGTTAAAAGTTTCTACCTTTGGGTGTTAGAGACTCACTTAGGAGCTTGGGCTTTGATCAGTACAGTGATATTGTGTGTCTCTTTGGATACACTCATGATGAAAGTTGGAACAGCAGGTGTGAAGTTCCAAGGAAAGAGAGATCTCAGAAGCTAAATTGATGCCTCTTTCTTATCAGACTTTTCTTTTTTTTACCCGAAAAGATCTAAAAGGCCCGTTCTGTTCTTTTTGTGCATAACAAGGAAGGGGGTGAACCACCGCCTTTGTGTGTCTTTGTCTTTGTCTTTGTCTTTGTAATGCTTGAAAGAGTCCCCTCCTAATAGGTTCCAATGCAGCCGCAAGAGGTTTGAGGCAGTGAACCCATCATTGCCTGAAAGGCCCAACTCCTGTTTGCTGGCTTAGCTGTTCCAAGGGCATTTTAATGTGTCTTGAATCCTCTTTATGTGAACCAACTAGGGCCAGCAGCCTGGTGTGAGGCCAGAGCCTCTGGCTTCCTGTGGCCCAGGGCATTTCTGTAAACCAGCCGGAGGCTGCTGGTCAGGCTCCCTCAGTAGAGTATTTGATGAGCTTGCCACTGTGTGGGGCTCTGTTTGCTAACTTATACCATTTGCTCACTTTTTATGCTTCAGTTCCAGTACATTTGGACAATGAAATTAAATCGGCCCATTTCTAGCACGTTAAATGGCTTTCTTCCCCTGCTCTGGCACTGAGCCTCACGTGGAATAATTTAAAAGGAAGACTCAGCTGGGAACACAGTGGAATTCAGGGGTTGGCATCTGTCCTTTCAAGGCGTGGCTTTGCCTGTCAGGCCTGGCCGGTGACATCAGCCTCAGCCCCAGGCTTAGTGAGGCCTCCTGCAGCACATAGGTCTGGTTGGCCTGGGCACTCATCGAAGCTTTTATTCTCCTGCTCACTTTCCTGGACTGCGCGATGGCCCTGCCACGAGCTCCTGAGTGCCTGGCTTCTTACATTCGCTGTAGACTAGGAGCCTTTGTGAAATTTATCCATTTCTCTTATTCCTGGCCCCCTACTTTATGTTTCCCTCCTTTTTACTTTTTTTTAATCCTCATCTGGGGATATATATTTTTTTATTACTGATTTTAGAGAGAGAGGAAGGGGGGGAGAGAGAGAGAGAGAAACATCAGGGTGAGAGAGAAACATTGATGAGTTGCTTCTGGTGCGCGCCCTGACCAGGGATCAAACCAACAACTTTGGTGTAAGGTACAACCCTCCAACCAATTTAGCCACCAAGCCAGGACCCCCTGTCCCCTTTCCTTTTTAAGCCCTTATTTCTGGTCTTCTCTTTTTACCCTCCTCTTCACCTCCCCTTGACCCTACTGCTCCTGAGGCTAAGGATTGTATTTCCTATGTGGTATACATTTTTTTAACCCCCTACCATATACAAAACAGAGTAATAAAATCATGCAAATTCAACTCTTATCCATTCTTGGCCCAATCTGGTTTCATCTGTAGTCCCTGTATTCCCCTCCCTAGCCCCTGGGTTATTTCGAAGCAGCTCTCACGCCTCATAGCTTATCTCTCAGGATTTCGGTGTGCATCTCTAAAATGGAAGGACTCTTCCTCGCCCTCTCTCTTTTTTGAGATGAAAGAATGTTAATAGAGAACATCATAGAAACTTGGTTCTCCAGAGGCCCGTAACGGTCAGTAAAAGCAGCGTTTCTGAAAGTGCAGCATACAGGGCAATTGAAGTGGCATGCAGTAGTTAAAACCTTATTATATATTTGTTTTTCTGAATCTGCTCTATTTTATGGCAAGTGATACTGCTCTTCCATTCATGATACTAATGCGAATAAAGAAAATGAATCATTTAAAAATAAAAGTACGAATCTAAAGAGCAAAATAAACAAGCAAACAAAACAGAAACAGACTCACAGATACAGAAAACAGACTGATGGTTGCCAGAGGGGAGGAAGTTGGGGGGCCTGAGTGAAAAAGATGAGGAGATTAACAAGTACGAACTGGTAGTTACAAAATAGTTTCAGAGATGTAAAGTACAGCGTAGGGAATAAATGAAAAAAATACTAGTTAAATAACAGTATAGGACAAGGGTTAGAAAACTATGACCTGAGGGCCAAATTCAACCCCCAGCCTGCTTATTTTTGTAAATAAAGTTTTATTGGAACTCAGTCTTTCTTATTTCTTTCTATATTGTTTATGGCTGCTTTCATGCAAGAATGGCAGAGCTGAGTTTGTTGCGACAGAGATTGTCTGGCTTGCAAAGTTGAAAACATTTACTCTCTGGCCCTCCACAGGACAGTATTTGCCAATCCATGGTTTAGGAAATATGTGGATGGGGCATATATCACAACCTTGGCACGTGACTGGCTAACATTTGGGAAATGCCAGTCAGACCCAAACTCTTGCTTTGTAGCTAATGTTGCTAAGACCCAGGGAGATAAGGCTGTGTGGGTCACACAGCTGGGGGTAGCAGTCCATCCTGCAGCCCACTTCTCCCTTCCGTGGGCTTTTCCCACCATAAAGCACTGCCCCAGGCCTTGTGTGAGTATCTCTAAGCATTTCAGATTGGGCCTAGGCCTTATGTTGGGCAGTTGTTCATTCCAGAGCAGAGATAATGTCTAGTTTTCAGTAATTTAGAATAAAATTCTTTCTATTAAGTTTCTGTTGCTGTAGCCCCTCAAGTTATTACACCAACTAGGAGGAAAGTAATTTCAAAGACATAAGAACTGTATTTGTGAAGTTGAATAATTTACCACCGAAGAAAACACACGGAGGGTCTCCTCACACAGAATGCTGAGCTGATTTTACTCTGAGATATTAGTTTCATCTCTAGCTTTTGTGGCAGATATTCAGCTGGGAGGAAAGCATCAAGATAAAGTAAAATGTAAGCGATCTCTAGCATATACTTGTGGTTTTCTCACTTTGGTATCTATTCCTGCCACAATTATTAGAGTAGGAGCAATGCTACAGGGAGAACTGTTGTAGGGCATTTGCATCATTTGATTACTTAGGGTGGGAGAGCCACAGGTTTATATTGACCCATAAACTTTTCTGATGTTTCCCCACTTTCCCACATTTTAGGCAGGTGCTTAAGAAAATAAGATTTCTTTTGGTTGAGATTTTAAGATGTTGAGGTGAAAAATTGTTTTTGACTAATAATTCAAAATTATTATTATTATATTATGTGGTACAGGCAGCCTGCTAAAATGCTTCTGTGGATTACTTAGAATTACACTAATTCGATAGCAGTTGGGCCACATATAGCTATTGAGTGCTTGGAATATAGCTGGTATCAATGAAGATGCCATGCTAATGTGAAGTAGACATTTTATTTCCAAAACAAAGTACAAGAAAATGTAAAATATATCACAAATTAAAAACATTGACTGCATTTTGAAATGATAGTATTTTGGAGTAAGCCAAATAGATTATTGAAATTAATTTTATCTGTTTCTTTTTACTTTTGACTGTAGCTACCAGAAAATTTAAATTACACATGTAATTACCACATATTTATTTTGCAAAGCACTGAGTATTAAGCTGAAAATAATTAAAGAAATTTTGAAGAATTAGAACACTGATAGGGAAGCTTGACTTATTTGATACTGAAGAATATTGTTATAATGTTTGAAGCTATAGTAATAACAGGAGTGAGTATTGGCTCAAGAATCATGGATGGAATGAAGCATCCAGCCTAGAAACCAGCTCTGGTGTTTGTATTGGGTAGATGTAAAGGTGGCCTCAAATCACTAGGTTAATGCAAGATTATTTAATAAACAGTCTACATGTGGTAAAATATTTAGTAAAATATTTGAGTTTGAACCTGATAATACAGTCTAAAATAAATTCCAGATAGATTAAGAAAATAAATGTAAGAAATTAAACTATTAAAAAGAACTGGAACATTAGCTAGTCAAATGTGTATTTGATCTCAGAATAAAATCAGTAGAAGAAAATTGTAAAGATATGAAAACAGGATATTCTTCTTAGCTTTTCCTGACCCCCTGAAGCTACAAGGCTCAGAAGACCACATTTAATGGACATCAGAACTCTGTGAATTCATCTGGCCTTATCCCTACCAGTCTTCTGTTCATTAATAGGGCTGTCAGATTTAACAAATGAAAATATGGGAAACCCAGTTAAAAATATAGAATAGCCAGTTAAATTTAAATTTCAGATAAACAAATAATTTTTAGTATAAGCTTGTCCCATGCAATATTTAGGACTTACTTTTACTAAAAAAAAAAAAAAAAATGTTGTTTGTCTGAAATTCAAGTTTAATTTGGCATTCTGTGTTTTATTTGGCAACACTAGGCCTGGAAATGACAAACCCAGGATGCAGGAGATAGAAGGGGTAGAAATTCAATAGTCACATGTCTGGATATGGTGGAGAAGGCACCAGGGGGGCTCAATGGCCCTGCAAATAAGCTTTCAACCAATTGCTCCCTTTGAGCCCTGCACCTAATCTCTGGCTGGGAAATGTAGTCTTTTTGAGTGCTCAGGAAGAAGAATGGGCTTAGGTGAGCCTCTAGGCAGCATCTGATGCAGGATCTATTGTGTGCTGGGCTCTCACTGTATATCAACATATTAAGCCATTTACATACACTATCTCATTAGTTATGAGAGATGTGTTCTAAGGTCTCCGTCTTCCTCACCAGGAAAGTGAAACTCAGAGACATGGCCATTGTCAAGGTCAAACAGCTAGCAAGTGGGAGAGTTGGGCTTGTTCATGATCTGGTACTGCTGTATCCTGAGCGGTTCTTAACTTGAATTTTAATCATTTATTTAAAAAGGAAGAATATTGTGAAAAAATATATAAGCATGTTTAGAATCTCTCTCGGATCTATTCTTCTGTTCCTTTCCGTATTGTGTCTGAGGTTTGAAGCTCTGTATCTCTCTCCCTTGCCTAAGCCCACTGCTCACCTTCCCGGCTGAGTGGAAGTTGGTGTAAGATTCCTGGTGGCAGTCTTCCAGGCCAGCAGTGAGGGGAAACTTGCATTTGTCTCAGTTACCTCGGGAATGACTGAAACAGGCTCTGTGCACCGCTGCACCGTATGGAGAGTGGGCCATGGAGCATGGTCACTAGTGAGGAGAGTGCTGATGGCACGAGGGGGGACTGACAAATAACTTCTCGCTATAACTCCATCACGGGCGCCTTGAGATGGAGCCGCTTGATGAGAGCGTTTCCGCAAGATTACTTTGGATTACCTTCCCTGGGGGCATCTGTTCTCATGACACTTAGTCACTATGCTGCAAAGTGATCTACAGTCCAGCTGTCTGAGTGATGGCCTAGGTGTGAAATCTGCTTCTCGAGTCCCCTGTCAGTTGTGTCCAGTTGTTACCGGAAAATTAAACTTCCCCGTCACTCGTGGGAGCGAGGTTGTTGCGATATCTTTAGAAAATGAATTTTCTAAGATTTGCACGGGAGAATGAGACGTGGAAAAAGGCTTTATTTGCATGGAGTGACATTTCTCGGGTTCCAGAGTCCCATCCCTCTTAAGCCTGTCCTGAAAAAGGGGCAGCTGGGAGTTCAGCAGAGCCGAAAGGAGGGCCAGTGTCCAGAGCTTCTGTTCCGTGTTGCAGCTGGGTGTAGTTCAGCATTTAGGTTAATGAAAGTCCATTAGTCTGTGTGGAGTCCCATATGGCCATGAGCCACATGGGCACAGGGGAGCGCAGCCCCCTGCAACAGAAGTCCCAGGAGCCCTGCTCCCTGGATCCAAGAGAGTAAAAACCAAGAGAGCCTGGCTCCTTTGTTTGGGAGTTTAAATATTCAGGTTTCTCACAGTTGCAGTGGCCACGCCTATTCTGGCCACTGACTCTCTTTTAGGTGTGATTGAAATCACCCAGACCTTACTGGGCATGCATCTATCTGGTCTTCTCTTTCCTCCTTTCCTGTTAAATAATAACCAGGTTATTACAACCGCATCACAGTGATTCAGAGCCCCTTTTGAAGCTGGGTTAACTCAGTATTATTGTCTCAATTTGGTGACGCATTTCCTCTTCAATTTTCTAAAAAGTCTGTGTAGTGAGTGTGTTCTGAAACTTCTTTACTTGGTTAATCTTCTTTTCCAACTACCCTTTAAGATGCTGGTGTTCCTCAGGGTCCTTCTGGGGAGAGCTGGGACCCCAGCAAACCCACTAACTGGCTTGGGAAGGCTCTTGCTGTGTGGGAGGCATTGGTCTCTGAATGGCCTCTGCTTTGGCCGTGGATAGCCTGCAGTTCTGACCAGGGACTTGTGTGACACCTCCACGTCCCCTCACCCCCTCTTTCACCAGGTAGGAAGTAACTAGCCCTAGGCTCCATGTGGCCTTGCCAGTGCCAGGCCTCTGTTACTCACCAGTGTCTGCTCTTGGTGGTGAGTGGCAATTTGGGGCCCTCCAGTGGGCTTTCTTCTGCTTCTTTCATTCTGGACAGGCGTGTCCACTTCTGGTCTATACAGGTTGCCTTTCCTTGTTTTAGAACATTACTGTGTGGGTGGTAATACACTTTATTCTCACCTATACCAATATATTTGGTGAATGTTTGATTTAGCATATTGAACCAAGAGCTTATACAATTTTCAGAAGATTTCAAGATATGCATTGAAATAATTGCAGACCCCTGAGGATGTAAGTAAAGTTGGCCCTTTAATGAAGTATAGTTTTGGCCCTTAATGAAGTAAGTTGTCCATCATGTCTTATGTTCCTGCCCCTTTGTTTGCACTTGGTGATCTTGATGCGGTCTAAAACTCTGGTTGGGGTTGTGTATCAGTGGACATGAGAGGACTTCCTGCAGAATTTTTAACTAATGAAAATACAGGTTAAAAGTAATTATTCCTGTGTCCATTCTGTACCAGTGAGGCTGAGAGGAGTTCACCCATTAAATTACATTTCAGGGTTCTGTTCCAGTGTATGTCCCTTTGCAGCTTTATTTAAAGAAAGCATAATGTGAAAGGCTTTTAAATCTGATGAGAGAAAGACAGGAGCCTTAGTCATTTGTGGTAGAACCTCTCATCTCATCATCTGCTCCAAGAACAAAGGTTTTTAAAATTCTGGATGCAGGCAGTTTTTTGGATTATATTAATGGAACATAACCTTAATAGACTCTCCAGAGGATGATCTAAAGATATATGGGCTCTCCCAAACCATCTTTGATCTTAAATTTTTTATTATTTTACTGTATAAATTTTCTCTGCTCTTTTGCCTTCATTACTTTATCAAATATCTAAGGAGTTTGTTTAAGAAAATAAAAATCCCTTTAGAGGTGATTGTTGCATGTGTATCTCTGTTGCTCTATGTGGATTTTTGATGATTGATTTGAGATGTATGTGGCATGTGTTTATTGAGCATCTACTAAGCACCATGCACTGTTCTAGGCGTTTAGACTCCATTGGTGAACAGGAGAGAAGATCCATGCCCTGGTGGGGTGTATATTCTAGTGAGGAGAAGACAGATAATAAAGATAAGCATAATAAATAAGAGTGACACACATTTGTAGCAGGTGGTATGTAATATGGAAACAGTGGAGAGGTGAGGAAGATTAGAACTTGGGGATGTAAGGGTGGTGGGAATCGGAATGCACTAGTCCAGAGGTGGCACCAATCACCCAGCTGGTCAGCCCTTGACTTGCCATCCTGTAAAGTTAGGATTTGAGAAATGACTTCTAAGTTTTTTGAACAATGAGTTATTTTTTTAAAAAGTTGTCCTGTATGCTTAACTAAACAGCTGTTGTTTCTTAGGTAATAAGACTGTCTAGTGTATTTCTTTGTAGGAAAGTTTACAAACATGGTCTAAAAACCTAAACAGTGTGCAAAGAAATGTATCTCATGATGTCAGATAGCTCATATTGACCTAAGAAGAAACATTTGTGTTTTTAAGCTAGGGTTGTATGTCAACTTGGTGAGGACATTGGACTTCTGTAGACCCAGTTTCTTCATCTGTCAGAGGTAGATTGGGTGTTGGAAGAGTAAATGAGGTAACGGATGTGAAGAGACTTTGTGAAATGCAGCTCATTGTGTCCTGGAGTGAGGCTGCGTGGGATTCACAGTAATCCACACAGGCCTCTGGGGAGCATTTAGTAAGCCCATAGGCTTCTGTCCCTTGGGCCTTCTGCTGTCCATTGTTTTCATTATGTGTCTTCCTCCCAGGCCTGCCTGCCCCCTGAAGTGTCTCCCATCCAGGTTCACCCTCCTGCCTTCCAGCCTGTGCTGATGCTCTGAGTGAGGCGGAAGAGAGTGGCTGGGAATCCCAGTCATTCTTGATAGTGTGTAAATGACTGATAGGTTGAGTCCTGAGAAGGGGGACTGGGTACTGATGGTTGAATGGAGGACTGTGTTAATAGGATTAGCTCTATAATGATGGGGGCTCATTGAATATTACTCAGTGTTTAAAATAGATAGTACACTTGACTTAAGCATCAAAAAAGTATGAAAAGGGGCACAGGAAAAGTTTTTCTTTTACTTCTATTTTCCCTTTCCCTGTTTCTGAATCACCCAAACAGGTAATAACTGATATTAGTTTATCTTTCTAGATATATGTTTATGCATATACAAGTCACCACAAATATATATTCTTGTTTCCTCTTTTTTAGGTGAGTGATAGCACACTATCTATGCTGCTATAAGTCCTGCTTTTATCCACTTTGGAAGTCTCCTCATATTAGAGCACAAATACTTTTTTGTTTTCCTCAACTGCACAGTAGGGCCCCGTATGAATGAGTCATTATAATTTTAACCATGTCCCTTTGAGAGACTTGTCTTTTGCTGTTATCATGTTACCCTGAATACCTTGCACAGGCATCATTTCACATGCGGGTACCTTTGTTTCAGGATAAATCCCTAGAAGTGGAAATGTAGAGATAAAGGCTGATTGTGTTGGTAATGTTGATATGTTTTGCTAAATTAACCGTTAGAGGGGTTACACCAATTTACACCCCCTCACCAGCCGTGAATATGTTCCCCCATAGTCTTGCCAGGATAGTGTACTGGTGAACTAGTGAACTCTTTCCCACCTGATAGGTAAAAAGGGATGCAGTTTTGAGAAAGGGGGATTCTCTGAATCCCCCCTGTGCCCCCTGGACTGCCACCTCCTCTCTATTTTGCATTTTCCCAGAAGAGCAGGTGACTAGAACCTGAGAACTTTACTCCTAGAAGACACTGTAATCTGCTCTGGACTACATGTTTTCCTTACCGTTGTAGGCAAAACTCAGACCCACTTATTTTTTATAAACTGAACACTTTCCTTTGACTGTCTAGGTGTTCTTAATTGCTGTCTTAACTGACAGTGAGTCATTTCTTTAGTTTTAATTTTCTCTGTCATCTATGAATTAATGCATAATTAATGAAAGGGAACCTGTTATTTAAACATACTTACAAATTTCTTTACAAAATTGTATTTATCAGATATAAATTATTTTATTAATTTTCTATTTTTTTAATTTAGGTTTTTACGTGTTAGATTTCTTAAAAATTGGAGGCTGCAGTGCACAATGAAGCAAAGTCACCATTGAAACCAGATGGATTTATTTAGTTAGTATTGGGGCGGAAAATATTTCACACTACCCTTCCAGGTTCTTTCAGCTGGTCTTATAATTAAATCAACATGAGACAAATTAGCAAGAAAAATAACTGAATTTAATTACATATGTACATACGAGAATCTCACATACATGAGAGCTAGGGACAGAAAGGTTAAGTATAAGTGGAATCAAAGTAAAGAATGAGGGAAGAGGCCTGAGATTTCAGAGCGGACAGTAGTAATTGACGGGACGATAAAAAGAGCAGATGTGCAGTAATTAGAGCTTTGCCCTGCCCTACAGTTAGGTCATAAAAAGTTGTTCCTGGTGATAACTCTTATTCTGGACAGAGCCCTAAATTTAAATTCTTAAAGGGAGAGGTAAAAGTTTCTCTTGAACCCACAGGATCTTGACTGTCTGCAGCTCAAAATTATCCACATACCAAAGCCACATCTTGGGGTGGCTCATTCTAAACCCTTACACTAGGAGACTGTAGGAAACATGACAGAAATTTTTACTCCACCCACCTCTGTCTTTCAAAGGCATCCCCCAGACACCTTGAGGCCTTACTGTTTAAGGCTCAGAGAATGGAAAAAAATCTTCACCAATAGTCATGAGATCAGCTAACTTAGTTAGATTTAAGGGTGTCTGTTTTGTACTCAGACAGGTGTAGAGGAAGGGAGCACTCAGTCTCAGGCTCCAGGCTTCAGTTTCCTCATCTGTGAAATGGGGATGGTGATAATCCCTGACGAGATGGTGTATGATGCAGTAAGTGCAGGGCCTCATCATGTGGTGCTCAATGTTGATACCAATGAGGGTTAGGGTGTGGGACCCAGGCAGACCTTCTCTCCTTTGGTTGGAGTTTCTCCAACAAGCCCTCCAGAGCTCCTTAATTCCCCTCCCTATATGTGTCGCTCCTGTATTTTCATGGTTCCTCACAAATCACCTTTAATCTGTGTGTATAATGTGGGCTTCTGCGTTGATGATCCAAGGTCAGAATATCCACTGTCAGTTGTTCCTTGTGAAACCTCCAGATGACTCGTGTCAGTGGCTGGGAAGAGGGCCCAGAGCTAGCAAATGCTCCCACAAATGGCTCTTGGTCAGTGAAATTGGGTCACATTTCCTTTCTTTAGGAAAATGCTCAGGTCATTTGCTTCCTGAAAACCTTATTTTTCGCCCTTTTGAAAGGTTGTTAATGGGATAGTTTAAGTAGAGATAATAAGGCCTCTTTTCTCCAGGCCCTCTCTGGATGCATTAATTAGTATATTTCTATAATGTTAATGCAGCTATTTACCAGCATGGGTTTGGGCCATTTAAAGGCACCCCGTCCTGCCCCAACCCCTGGGGAACATTGGTAATACAGGACCGATTGCTCCCTGGTGGCTTTCCTGGGTCACAGTTCATTGTTCTTTAATGGATGTCTCCATCAGGCTGCTTGTGGAAGGTATCAGCGTTTCCTCTCTCCCCTGGCCCTCACTGGGAGGATGCTTCCTTTCCTTGCGCTGCAGAGAGGATGTAGGTGAATTACGGAATTCCTCGTGACCCCGCTGCTAAGTGTCAGGGGTGGCCTGCTGTTCTCAGGCTGATGAATGCAGGGATGGGTGTGGAGCCACCAGTTCTGTTTTATACCACAGAGTCCGTTGCAGAGAGAGTCAAGTGGCATACAGTTATCAGGCTTTCCTGTAACAATGGGGAAAGATAGATATGGAGACACATGATATGGCAGAGACATTAGGGTAGAAGTAAAAATGGAGTCAAACGGGGAAATGTATTTACCTTGGTGTTCACTTGTATTGGCAGGGGGAGAAGAGGGGTGGGGAAGCTTCAGGCTCTGATGCCTCTGCCCTTGTTGACAGAGCCCATTCAGTAGCAAAATGCCAGAAGAGGGGCCCCAAGAGTCCGATGAGTGAGAGGCTGGTCCACTACCATTTCAACCCTGCCCTGATGGGGGTTGTCTGAGCCTTGCCATTTCAAACGGAAATACTGGGACTAGGGCATTTGCTGAGATCCCTTGGCCCCTGGAGTTCAAGCCTTGTTGGAATGGGGCCTTGGAGTAGCTCATGACTACTCATTAAGTCTTGAGACACCTCTGGCAAGAATGAATCTGGCATTTAAAGATTCTTGTGGGGGAAATTCTCATATCCCCGATGATTCTGGCTGAGTTAATCAATTTGTTAAACCTGTCACTTACCATGCCTCGAGCATCCAGCATTAACATTTAGTCTATTGCAAGTATTTTCAAATGCCTTTCTTTTGACTTGTAAACACAGAGGAGCTGTAAAATTCATCTTCACATCACAGCCACCAAGAGAGACAAATGGGAGGCCATCCTCCCCTGTTTCTAAGGGACACAGTAGAGCCAGAGGGCAGGGCCTGGGTAGCAAGCAGTGGGACGTCACTAAAGGTGATTTGGAGAAGTGAATGGATTTTATCCACTGCATCTGTCGTCAGTGATGAGCCAGTGCTTTCCATTGCAGATTGTATGTGGAACCACACAAGGCTTCTGCAGTAGAGCTGGAAGGTGTGTGTGGTTGGCCCTCCTGCCCTGAACAGCTCACAGTTATGTGGTCTCATGTAGCCTCCCAGGGTGTGAAAAGGCTGCCCCAGCAGAGTCAGAAAGAAGCAGCTCTGATAGATTCATGTCCCATGCCAGTGTCCAGAGTTGACAATACCAGACCAAAACAGCAACACTGCTGTTTTTGTCTCATCATTTGGTGCTCAGATGCTGATACCAACAAGAACTGGGGTGCAGGACCCAGACAGACCTTCTGTCCTTTGGCTGAAGTTTCTCAAACAAGCCTGATGGGAGCAGATAGTCCGTAAAATACTGTGCTCTCCAGGAGGGATCCTCAGATGTGACCTATGCCAAGCATCTGTCAGCTGAGATGTGGCTGTGACCCCTCCTCTGCACTGTGCATACTCCCTGTTCTCTCTCTGAGCTGATGTCAGCTCTTCAGAGCAGCCATGGAGCCCAGAGGCCCTGAGTTGCTGGGGGTTTCTGCCCTACCTCCTCTCCCTTCAAATATTCTTACGTACATGTGGACTTGACCTTTGGATTTTAGAAGCCAAGATTTACCTTGTCTTTGTTTGCTGGGTTTGCCATGCCTTGCTTGGAGGGACTCCCTCTTCCCAAGTGAGTAAAGCTGGTGAGGGTGGGAGGTGGGGCAGCACATTCTTTACTTTTTCATCTGTCACAGCCTTTCTCACGTAATTTCCAGACTCAGGTCCACAGCCCAGGGCCCGTGGGTGTGAAATTGATTTCCTCTAGTCTCAGTTGACCAAAGAGAAATAAGAATAATGCAGAGAGGCGTTCATACATGGAAATATATTCCATTCGAGGGCTAAGCTTTTTACTCTGAGCTTGCTCTTCTTTTTTGATTTAAAATATCCTTTACGAAATGACCATAATAGAAGATTGTATGTGCGTGTGTGTATTTCCTCTTTAATTTTCTAACTTCATTAAATAAAAACTTGACAGTCCTCTGCTGGTTTCCCAAATTAGGTAGTCCTCACCTTTTTTGTTTTATGGGCCCTTTGAGAGCTGTGCATTCCTATGTGTCCACCCATGGTCACTTTCCTACTTGTAGTTTCCAGGAGACGGGGTGTGGCACAATTTAAGAAGCCCCACATCCACTCTTTGCAGAAGATATTTTACAACTGCAGAAGCAAAGGCTTTTAAAGTTGGGACCTTTATATTCCAAACTAACAGCCTTTTTAATGTCAGTTTTCTTGCAGTCGTACATTTTTTTTACATTTCAGTGATTTTAAAAAATTAATGTTTTGAAGATCTTTAAATATTCCAAATATGTATGTACTTTATATAATAAATAAAAGCTAATATTTATATAATTATTAAAACATCCTGCTTATCTTTAAGGTTTGCACAGATAGGTTATCCAGTTGCCCCCCTAAGGATGTGGGGTGGGCTATGAGCCCCACAATGCCAGGGCTACAATCGAATGTCTGGAGTAATGTCAACATTTTAAACTAATTAGGCAAGGAAAAAGCATTTCAAAGAAAGCATGGTGGCTTCTTGCAGTCCAGCTGGAAGGCAGCATGGCATAATTGTCTGGTTAGGAGAGCTTTTTTAACATCAGTGATTTAACTGAGCACATTTGAAGGAAACCTAGAAAAATGCTTTAACTATTTTGTGTTTGTCAAAAATAAGCCCAGGTGGAAGACAGCAGTCCCCAGCCAAGACTGGAAATCATCACAGCGGTTTGGAATGGGGAAACCATCCCCTGATCTGTGATGTTTGGAGCACCTGCCCTGGCGGGCTCTGAGGGTGCTGTCAGAACAGGGTCAGACAGGTTTCCTGCTCCTGGGGCTTCTGTTTGGTGGAGGGAGACAAAGGAGAGCTGGATGAGTAACCCCAGGTAGTGTCGAGTGCCCGGAAGAAGTAAAGAGAGTGATGCCCTTGGGTAGAGAGGTAGGGAAGGCCTTGAGGAGAGGAGCAGGAGCCCACCCCTAGGGAGAGAAGGGAGGCCATCTGGCTGGAGGGGGTGAGGCCCTGCGGTCTGAGAGGGAGGCAGGTTTTTCTTTCCAGTGTGATGGGGAGGCACCTAGAGGATTGTTCAGCAGGGCAGTGATTAAGGGCAGGTGGGGTCTCAGGCAGAGAGAGCTTGGCTTCTGAGCACCCCCACCCCCATGTGCCGGCAGCGTCAGCCAGGTGTACGCCCCTTATCCTGGTTCTGTCTGGCTGCCCCACACTTGCCCTGGGCTGGGGAGCTGATGGACACTGAAGTAAATTGAACAATAGCCACCCCCAAATACCAAGTCCTAATCCCTGGAATTTGTGTCACCTTATTTAGAGAAAGGGTCTTTGCTGGTGTCGTTTAGGATTTTGAATGAGATTGCCCTGGACTTTTGGGTGGGCCCTAAATGCCGTCACAAGCGTCTTTATAAAGGAGAGGCAGAGGATGCTGCACACACCTGGAGGAGAAGAGGAGCTGAGGGCAGGGACAAGGAATGTCAAGAGGGCCAGCAGCTCCCAGAAGCTGGGGCGGCAGGGATGGCTTTTCTCCAAGAGCCTTTGGAGGGAGTGTGGCCCTAGTGACATCTTGATTTTAGACTTTTGGCCTTTAGAATTGTGAGATAATACATTTCTCACAATTGTTTTAAGCCACTAGTTTGTGGCAATTTGTTACAGAAGCCACAGGAAACTACTACAGGCCCTAGGGGGAAAGGGAGGGGTGGAGGGATGTGTCATCTCCTCTCTTCTTTGGAGCTCCCAAACCCCTAGCTTGGTGGGTGCTGATGGGGGGAAGGAAGAGAGGTTGAGGGTGATGACTGTCCAGTCCCCAGACTGGTCATAGTTTGTGGATGAGGGAGGTGGGCAGGGGGGCTTGGAAGCCTGGACTGGCACAGGCCCTGAGCAGCTGATGTTTCCCTGTGGGATGCGGGGATAGTGAGGTCAGATATCCTAGGTTTCCTAGACAAGCCTGAAAACAATCTGGTTTTTAACCATGAAATTTTCTGGCATAGAAACCTGGCCCAAGTGTTTAGTCTGCAGGTCTGATTTGATGCTAGGGTGAGGAGAAGGACTGTATTTTGTAACTTCTGACTTACTGTCTTACAGTTTTAATTTGTCCCAGAGGTTAGCATATTAATCTCCATCCTCATTTTTAAGAGTCTGATTGGGGTTTGAGTCAGTATATTAGTTTCTCATGGCTGCTGTAACAAATGACCACAAGCTAATTGCTCAAAACAATAGAACTTTATTATTTTACAGTTCTGGAGTTCAGAAGTCCAAAATAGATTTTACAGGGCTAAAATCAAAATGTTTGTAGAGCTGTGTTCCTCCTGGTGGCTCTCGGGAGAGTCTGGGTCTTGCCTTTTTCAGCTTCCGGAGGCTGCTGTTGGCTCATGGCCCACTTCATGGCCCACTCTGACCTCTGCCTCTTGTCACATCTCCTTCCCTGACTGTCACTCCCCTCTCTCCTGTATGAGGACCCTTGTGACCACACCGGGCCCACCCAGATAGCACAGGGTAATCTCTCCATCTCAGAAGCCTTAACTTGCAAAGTCTGTTCTTCCACATAAGGTAACGTCGTCACAAGTTGTGGGGGTTAGGATGTGGACATATTTGAGGGGCCACCACAGCCTGTAACTGGCATTTACCTGTATATCTCCAAGAAAAACCCTCCAGGCTGCCTTGTCTCCCTCTTAGCCATTCCAGTTTGTGCTGCAGCTGGTCGACACCAGCTCTCAAGAGCTGCCTGTAAAGTATATGATTATTTAATCATTATACTGCACACCTGAAACTAATGCAAAATAATATTGAATGTAAACTGTAATTGAAAAATAAAATTTTTTTTAAAAAAAAGAGCCAGTTGTGCCTCTCTCTTCCCAGTTTCATGTTTAGTGACTTCGTGTTGGTAGCTTGAAGTGGGCCAGGGTAGTGTATTTACATCACGGACATCAGCCAGTGCTCCACCTCAGGCCCTCCCACCGTCCTCCTCTGTTCTTTGTCCCAGAGAGCTGGGTGTCAGACACTTACCAGCACACCTTTGACTCCACCTATTCTGTTTGGGCTGAGATTCCTGTTTTCCGGGGCACTCTGTCCGTTTTTCTGTGGGTTGTCACTCACATCTGGGGAGACAGAGATGGATGTCTGGAAGCATTACGGAGATCTTGGTATGGAGACCATTAGTGACACCTGTCTGAACGCTGTAGTTTGGATAATAAACCACGTGCCCTTTGCTTTTCCTTCCTTCAAAGCAATTGGGGGATTTTCGCTCATTCCTTGCTGGCATTACAATACTCCTTTTCTGGCATAAGGAAGACATTAAATATTTGCTGGCTTTAACCAAATGACCCCCTCCTTTCATAAGCATTTTGGGCTAATTACCTGTGCGCTCCATTGTGAGGAGACTACGGGTATTCCTCCCAGTATTTCAACTTTGATAGGCCTGTGCAGTCCTGCAAAAGCTCAGTGACTACACTCCTTAGTGATCTCTGGAGCCTGGTGGAACAGGGCTCATTTTGAAGCATGCTGGCAATTCATTAAGGATTCTGCTTAATAAAACCATCTTTCCTTATGAACTGGAGGAGTCTCGTAGAGTAGAATATTCTCACAGAACCTCAAACCTGCTTTTGCACTTGGCATTTTTTCATGCTAACTGTGCCTTTTGAATCTCTAAAATTCTGTCTGCTCTTCTCTTTGCTAATGGAATTTCAAGCAACTTTTTGATCAAGAAGTTCCATACAATGGGCTAGCTAAAATATTAAAAATTACAGTTTTCTCCCTGTATGTCAGTATTTGGTTAATTGCTTCTTAGTGACTGCTATGAATATTTCTTTCAACTTTGTTTATAGTCAGTCTGCTGTGACAGGAATAGTATGTATTTTCATCACATACATTGCAAGCATGTTTGGGACATAATTACTCTTATCAGTTAGGTTTTCAAGTAAAGCCTCATTAATTAGGCATAAAATTATTAGCTAACATTCCTTTCATAGAGGAAGATTTTCAGTAAGTTATTTAAAAATGAGGATTGACCAAAATCGTGCTAAATTTACAAAATCTCTTATACTCATGCAGCCAAGAAGAGTGACAGATGATTAACTTAAAAATTCAAGCCGCCCTCAGATGTGACAACGGGCCAGAAAGGGGCTGTCATGTTGGAAGATGAGGCCCAGGGTCCAGGCCTGTGGACTTCCACTTCGGTGTTTTTCCCTCTGTACCTGTGACCTCTTCAGGCTGAGGCTCGGAGGCTCAGCGACTCCACTCGTGCTCGCCTTGCGTGAGAGGCTTCGGGTGGGAGTGCAGACGTGAAGCAGGTACTCAGCCAGCCAGCAGTTATGCCTCTGCTCCACGCCAGCTACCAGTCAAAGCACTTTAAAGTGCATTTTCTCATTTCATTCTCACCCCGGGAAGCAGCCTTTGATTCACCCTGTAGGTATTAGTGGCTGCCGCGTGGCAGGCCTTTTTCTGGGTGCTGGGGATATAGAGGTCACAGTCAGTGAGTCCCTGCCTCCATATACCACATAGTCTAGAGACTATCAAAACGTTAGGTGTGACAGGGTGGGATATTGAGAATGGTACAGCCATGACCAAAAAGGCCCATTGATTATTTTGTTTCCATTTTGGATAACCAGCATTTTTTATGACGGTAGTTTATTCTCCTGTATGTACTTAAAGTTGATTAACTCAACCTCTCTCACAATTGAGTGTTTTCCCAAGGTACAGTTGTAATTTTGAGCTTCTAATTTGGTAGTTTATGTTTTAATGTGAGTTATTTAAATTGTTTGTGAAAACTTACACCTATATGAGAGTTCATCTAAACTGAAATCCACTGAAATACATCAATTATTAAATTAGCATATTATAGACTAGTTTCTTGCACTTGTGAGTTTGTCCTAGGAAGATTTTTGCGAAGAGATGCTGTTAACATATTCAGCAATTTATAATTCTATAAAACATTTTTTCTTATTGATTCAATTATTCACCCATTTGTGCATTTTGCAAGTCTAGAGTAGGCACCTACCCTCTCACAGTGTACTTAGAGTGAATGCCATCTCATGCATGGGCAGAAAACTTGCAATCCTATCCGTCCCTTTCTCTCCTGTTACAGTTGTCGTACGTGTTACACTGGCAATGCTATCATTTCTGCTTTCAACAGTCATACATATTTTAGAGTACTTAGGAGTAGACAAGGCAGTTTATTATTTGACCAGCTTTTTACCATTTTTCTTCTGTCATGCCTGAAGATCCAAGTTTCCCCTCTATTGACACTTGCCTTTGGTGTTAAGAACGTCAGCTTTCTTGTAGAGCAGATCTGCAGGTGACAAATTCTCTTCGTGTCATCTGCGAGTGTCTTAATTTTGTCTTTATTCTTGAAGGGCAGTCCAGTGGACATAGTATTCTGGGGTGGCAGTTCTTTTCCTTCAGCATTTAAAAGGTGTTGTTTTACTGTCTTTTGGTCTCCATACTTTTCGATGAGAAATTCAGAGGTTCTGATGAGAAATTTGTGGTGATTCAAATAATTGTTTCTTTTTAGGTAATGTATCGTTTTTTTCTAGCTGCTTTTGAGATTTTTCTCTTTATGTCTTGTTTTCAGCCGTTTGATTTTGCTGTGTCTAGATGTGGTTTTCTTTGAGTTTATCCTGTTTCTGAATCTCTGAGCTTCTTAAATCTGTAAATTTATGTATTTGAACAAGTTTGGCAATTTTTATCCCCCAACATATTTTTCTGCCCAAATCTCTTTCTCCCAGCTTGTCAGGACTCCAGTGACCTTTGATATTGTCCCAAAGGTTCCTGCAGCTCTGTTCATTTCCCCCCCAATCTCCTTTCTTCCTTTCTTTCTGTATTTCAGAGTAGGTAACTTCTGTTGCTCTCCCTTTCAAGTTCACTTATCCTTTCCCCTGTCATCTCCATTCTGTTCTTGAGCCCATCTAATGAGTTTTTATTTAAGATAGTGTTTTTAAGTTTTAAAATTTTCCTTTGGCCCTTTATTGTGGTTTGTATTTCTTTGCTGAGTGCTTTGTTTTTTCATTTATTTCAGTTGTGTGTTTTCCTTTATCTCATGAACTATAGTTTTTTAAAATTTCAGTATAGTAGGTATACAATATTATATTAGTTTCAGGTGTATAATATAGTGACTCAACATTTATTATATACCTTACAATGTGATTACTAGTCTAGTAATCACTTGTCAGGGTGCAAACTTACCACAGTATTATTGACTATATTCCCTTTTGCTTTTTGTAAGTCTGTCTTTGTTTTGTTTTGTTTGTTCATTTGTTTGGTATGAATTATAATTTTAATAGCTCTTTCTAAAGTCTCTGTTTGATAGTTCCTACATAGGGGTTAGCATCTGTTGATTGGATTTTTTTCAAGTAATTTTGGATTATATCCTGAGCATTCTGAAAGTTACCTGGTGTAAACTCTGGATATAGTTAGAATCCTCTGGAAGATATTGAATTTTTTGTTTTGGTTTTATCTGGCAGTGAATCTAATTAGATTCAGACTGTAAACTCTGTCTTCATTGCAGTGGATGGTGGTTCACATCTTAGCCAGCCTTCTAAACTATGGGCTGCTGATACGGATCTGTCCTTTGCATGCATAGTTTACAGTTCATCCTGGAGCTTGTCTGGGTTGTTCAAATCTCAGCTAAGTTCTCTAAGCCTTTGCTACATGGGTTTGAGTCTATCCCAAACATTCATTATTCAGGCTGGAGTTTTACAAAAGGACAAAGCAAAGGGAAACAATTCGGCTATTGCCCAGGACTCTTTCGGTCACCTTCCCTACTCCCTTTCACCAATCCAGTGAGAAGTCGTTTTTCTGAGCCAGCAAAGCTTGGATGAAGAGAAACTTACTTCTATGCTCTTGGTCCAACTTGTTCCAGGGGCTCTTTGTGGCTCCTCTTTTATTTCAGTGTGAAATATATGGGATTAGAGGATGTCATCTGACCTTTCAGAACTTCCAGGGTCCATTCTCCTGATTTTATAGACTAGAAAGCAGAGGCCTGTGCAAAGGTCTAAATCTGGAGCCCTAACAGATTCCAGTTTGGTTTCCTTAGCAGGATGGGGTGGCAGAAACCCGAGTTCAGAACCTACCTTGGCCACTTAACTGGGCATGATCTCATGGAGAGATCTGAGCTCTTTGAGTTTTGATTTCATCACCTGTGCTATGGCAATAATACTTGGCTTGCACTGAGAATTAGACATACTGTGTATAAATCACCTAGCCCAGGACACCACTAAATGGTGTCAGAAAGACTGAACAAATATTTCTTGACTCTGGCCTACTGCTTGTTGGGAACGTGGGCCCTGTCTTTTAGGAGATGGCCAGTCTAGCAGTGATTTCTTTAGCAAGTTTATAGAAATTCTGGTCTTTTATTTCAAGCCCTTTTATTTCACACAGAAAATTCCGACGTTGAAGTCAGAAACCTGAGAACAAGGACCTGCGACCTATTTACCTGCAGCTTTATTCTGTCCCCGATTCTTGCTCTCAGCAGGTCCCTGAGGATCTTTCCTAAGGCCTTTGCTGTGCCGACCAGGTAATGTCCTTGCAGCCTGAACTGAGAAAGGACAGAATCCCTGTCTCACAGGTGACTCGCGGAGGGGCAGCATTACTGGCCTGTGTTGTCAGGAGTGGACTTTGGGTGTTTAGTTTGGGTTGTCACACACGCCGGAGTGTTGATGGAGTGACTTGGTGCTCTGTCGCTTTCTCTCCACTAGGGGCTCACGCTTGTTTTCATAGAAACCCTGGGATCCGCCAGGCGGCCGGTTGCACCTGCTGGTTCACGTGTCTTGGACACGCCAGGGCCCCGTGTGGCTCTGCTGGGTCAGAGCTTCCCCTGCGCTGTGTTGAAGCATCAGGGAAAATCAGACATTTCTTAGGCGAGCAACGCTGCCTGTGTCCAGTCTGGGGAGGCTGTTCCCTTTCTCATGCAGGCCTTTTGTCTCATGACACATGATGCTTTGTTACCTGATCTTTGGACGAAGGCCTGAAGGGCTAGGGAGTCCTATGCCAGATTTGAAAGTTACTGATAAGTTAAGGAAATTTGAAGCATTTGTGGAGTTTGCTGAATCCATTTTTGCTTTTTTTCCTTCTTACGCTGTTTGAACCACATGACAGTTACCCAGTTATAAAACCCCCAGCATTACCCCTGAGCATTACCCCACCTTGGCGAGCTTTGTATAGAGTTTAAACTGGACTCCGTTTTATTATATCATGTTCACAGCACTCGTTTTAGTAGAGAGGGAAATTTTAATCCCTGAGATGGCTGCGGAGTACAGAGGCTTCCCCCTCCTTTCTCATCTGGATGAAACTTCACATCTGCTCCTTGTCACTTCCACACAATGCCTCTAACTAAATAGCCCAGGGCCAAGGAAGCATTACAATCACAGCAATGTATGTGCAAGTTGAACACTTGGCCAAAGCTAAGCATTTTAAGCAAAAAAATTAAAAAAATAATAAATAAAAATCACACACCTGTTCACTACAGGACTGACTATAAGAGGCTTACTTGTTTCTTTTGTCCTGTGGTTTAAAGTATTTTCAATTTATTAGTGTTCCCAGCTTCTGGTCCTGAAAACAGACATTAATTTAAAAGGTAGCATAGCTTTACTGTAGGGAAATTATGCCAGATTTCATTTTTTCTCCATTCTTGCCAGTGGAGTATTTTCTGGCCTCTTCTTTGGGCTCCCTGAAAGATGAAGCTCCAAGAGCCTGTGAAATTCTCCTTCCTGACCACTATAGGTTGAATGTTAGTGTCCCCCACAAACCCCAATTCATATGTCAAAGTCCTAACTCCTGATGTGATAGTATTTGGAGATGCGGGCCTCTGGGAAGTAAGTAGGTTTAGATGCAGTGTGAGGGTCCAGGCCTCATGATGGGATTAATTAGTGCCCTTATAAAAAGAGACCAGAATGGTGTGTCCCCCACTCCCCCTGGCCCGCCTTGCCACAAGGACATAGCAAGAAGGTGGCCATCTGCCGGTTAGGCCCCTCTCCAGACACTGAATGTGCTGGCATTTTGATCTTGGGTTCCCAAGCCTCCAGAACTGTGAGAAATAAACATCTGTTGTTTAAGCCACCCACTCTATGGTGGATTTTGTTATAGCAGCCCAAACTGACTGAGACACATCACCTTACCTTGCTAATATTCAAGAAACTGTTTCCCAAATCTCATAAAATTAAGCCAATACATATTTAAATTGGTAAATTGTAAGGGTCATTAATTTCTGAAAAGGCATAATTTTTGTAGATAATTTTGAAGAGTATATTCTATGATCTATGAATGAAAAGCTCATCTTAGCATGTAAATAGTTTCTGAGCCACAGTTAGACACAGGAGATTCTAAAGGCAAACTCTGCCGGACTCTGTGGGAGACAGGTCGCAAATGTTTAGCTTCATTAAACATGCTATACTTACAGCTCAAGAAATGCCATAAATCTGTATGAGAGATTATTCAGGCCACATGTCACCTCTGCAGTCTTATAAAATTTCTCTTATCTTGCCAAGGAATCTAGATTTGACATTTTTATTTCAACAATATTTTATATAGATAGATGTAGATAAATCTCTTCGCAAAAGGAAGAATTATAAATGCTAATTCATTCAACTGAGCTGCAGACATTTCCTCTGCTGCTTAATAAGACAAAATACATAAAGATTAATTAAATGATCTAAAATTTCCAAGCTCCTTTTTAATTGTGTAAATTGAATCTGTTGCCAAGCGATCTCCAGCTCTGGTAAACATGATCGATGGTGATGGGGACATGTGGTGACTTGGATGGACTCCATTTCTAGGTTCTGCCTGAGTGTGCTGGCCAGTGTGAGGTTTACAAAAAATATACACTCTGCCAACATGTAAGCCAGGGCTCAGTGGTCCATGGTTTCATGTGATGTCTTGAGGATGCCATCACATTGAGGTGACAAGGGGAAAATTCAGTGGTCGGGGGCATGGGTCTCTAGGAAAGTGGCTCAAAAGTCATAGCTGCCAAGTGTCTGGGTGTTTATAAGGGTTTCTGTTTGTTGAAACCTAAAATGCTGTACTTTGCTGGGTAGAAGAAGTTGTTAAGCAGGAATTAGAAAGCCTACCTGCTGCTCCTTAATCTGACAGCTAACCCCGTGGAACCAGTGGTCCACCATGTGTAAAGTAGGGGTGATGTTACATGTTTCTACCTTTCAGGGTAAATGTAAGGAGGCCTTAGAAGTGATGATTGTCATAGTTTCTTGAAAAATCTAAAGCAGCTTATTTCTTAATTTGTTGGTTGTTTTACCAAATACTCCCTGAGCATCTGCTAGCAGAGCAGGACACCCCATGAGCAAGAAGCTCACACGTATGTGTAATTAATGTGCACTTGTGTTGTAAGAATGTTTTCAGATGCTGCTAGACTGTTGTCTTGAAGCTGAAAGGGATTTTTGTCCAGTCTCACCTGTATATTTTCAGTGTGTAATAAAGTCCCTGGCATGTACTAGTGGTTCCCTAAGTTTGTCGAATGTAAGTATGAATGGTTTGCATAGGCGTTGTTAGTAGTTCATGGCTTTGTCAAGGCCAAGGTTATAGCTTGCAAGGCTGTAGAGACGTTTGTTACAGTCCACTGCATGGAGACAGGCAGCTGCCAAATGTCAAGCAGCTGCATGATGGATGGAAAGGGTGGTCTTGGGGACGGGTGGGAGGGAAGTTCACAAGAACTTAGGTAACAGTACCCAAGCTGTTGCTTTGGATGTGACCTCTTGCCCTTGGCACACCCAGAGTTGCTTGTTTCCATGTGTTATGGTTTGGCTCAGCCCCAACTCTTGGGTACGCTGCCTTGTTTTCCAAGAACAGACAGGTTTCATGGGAATGACATCCTTTGTGACATGGTTGGGGGTAGCCTCAGCCATATAAACACATGTATGTATCATATATATGATGCATAGATGTGCTGTGTGTGTCTGTCTGACCTGAAGAGCTCAGCTACAGAGTCAAACTGTTCAAGGGGGTCCATTCTTAGATTAGCCGTTTGCTGGCTTCATGCTCTCAGACGTCACTGAATCTCCTGGAGCTTGGGTTTTCAGCTATAGGGAGGTAGTGATAGCCCCTGGTTCATACTGTTACTGGGAGCATGAAATGAGTCAGTGTCCACGAGGGATTAATGAGTTTTGAGTGGTAGTGTGCGGAAGAGAGTGTTAATTGTCCTTGTTCTCATATCAGTACCACTTGTTATAGGATTACTAGGAGCTGGGTCCTGGGCTAAGACTCTTAGGCACATAATCTTTTTGAATTTCGATAGCAATACTATGAGGTGGGTTTTTAAGCCCAAAAGGAAACAAGTCACAAGGACGTTTTTTACTTTGTTTTGATCCAAACAGCTTCCTTTAGATTATCATACTCAGTCTCCGACCCCCACCCTACATTGAACACGTCCCCACCATGCTTTCAGTCCATTCCTTTCACATCAGTTGGGTGTCTTTTTCTCCGTGTGGCCCTTCATAGGTCTTTTCCTAATATTGAAGAGCTTTTCCTTAAAAAGCAGATATAAAACACGTAGGCATTTTGATTTATGACAGTATAAGAACCATGCTGCAAATCACGTAATTAGGGTGCAAAGCCATGTTGTCATCCATGACCCTATTGTTTGTAGAATCTCCTGCCAATCAATTCCCTTGGAGTGAGCCTCACTGAGGGCTGGCTGTCTGCAAAATACTGTACTGATAAGATGAACCTAACCCGGTCCTCTCTCAAGGAGTTGTCATTCTACTGGGGGAGACATACAGAGCAATAAGTAGTTATACTCAACATGGTGAGTGCTCTTATAGTCCTAGGAAGACAAATATAAGGGACCGAGGAGAGGGCAGTGGTGGGAGTGGGTTCGAGAAGGCCCCTCTGATAAAGTGGCTGTTGACTAGAGACCAGGTGTCCCCTTCCACGTTTGCTCTCCTTTTCTTCTTAGCACTTGCCACCACCTTATATTTTTCTGCCTCTCTTTTATTCCCCTGGAATATTAACTCTGTGAGAGCAGGGCCTTAGTCTGTTAGCATTCTCCTGTATTCCAGGTCCCGGAGCCTGGACTAGTCTGCCACAGTGTGGAATGAATGAAAGACACAAGGGCCCATGAACTGGAAGCCACAGAGGAGTCACCCATAGGCTGTGGACAGTGCATAAGAAGTTACCCGTGAGAAAAGAGAGCCCCACACGGGCCGGGGAAAGCAGCACAGGCCATAGGAACAGTTTATCCAGAGGCACAGAGCCTCGCGACACCGTAGATGGATGTGTCCCAAGTGAGTATTTTATAAGGGGCTGCCTCGCTTTTTCGGCCCCTGTGGCCTTCTGCTCCTTAGGAAACACATCCAATAACACAGCCCTGGTTAAGCAGGACAGTGCTCTTTGGGCTCCGCTTTCTGATAGAGACATCCATCTTCGGGACAGAGTTCTTATAGCTTTAGGGAAATGAGCGATCTGGATACAGTGGACTGCTTGATAATCTAATCTAAGGAGGAATGCCTGCAAGCAGGCGTCTCAGCTCAAAGGGACGTTGGGATCCTTAGGATGGAGGATTTAAGCTTTCTGTTTGATTATCACAGTTTGTTTTCAGTTGTCTTGTATGCCCGAGTTATGCAGAAACTGATTCTATTTGGAAGACAAAGGGTGGGTTGACTATTGGTATAAATAAACCTAAGAAGGTTTTCATGAACATTTACAAAAATACCTACTCTCCCAGATCTAGGTTTCTGATACTGTTTCCCAGTAGAGGGAACCAGGGCTCTCTGGAGAAAGAGCAGGTTCTAGGACTGGGGCAGGGAATTTATAAGATGAGCCTGGGGCATTTGGAGTGTCAGAAAGTAATAAGCAAATACTCAAGAAGCAAACAATAAAAACAACGGTGAGTGTATGCCAGAGACAGAGGAGTCAACTGAAAGAGCCCCCAGTGGCCGAACTGGAATAATTTCAATAACAAAATAACAAAATAAATACAGTAGTGTTGGATTGGAACCCAAAGTAAAAACATCCAGGATCTGTAGTAGTGGAGCAGTAGACAAATCTTCCACGCAGAAGAACCCAGTGTGATGTGAGCAGCTGCCCTGTCTCGGGGAGGTGGGGCATAGTCCACCCCTCACCCGCTGGCTGTTGACTTCCTTCCAAGAGTACAGCATGGAAAGGGAGTCAAAAGGCATGATAACTTCGCAGCAGGTTGACCACCACCACGTCAGCCAGGTGATGACGGTTATGTCAACAGTGATGAGTCCCGTGACGTGATGAGAATGGCATGTCCTGCCTCAGAACCCATGAACTCCAGTTTAACCTTGAGTAAAACATCAGAAAAATCCCATTTGAGGAACATTTTACAAAATACCTGACCAGAACTCCTCCAAACTGCCAAGATCATCAAAACTAAGAAAGTTTGCCTGATCAATGTGGCTCGGTGGTTGAGTGTCAGTGGACCCATGAACCTGGAGGTCACAGTTTGATTCCCGGTCAGGGCACATGCCGGGGTTGCGGGTTTGATCCCCAGTGTGTGGGGGGGTGCAGAAAGCAGCCGGTCGATGACTCTCATCGATGTTTCTAAATCTCTCTCCCCTTCCCTTCCTCTCAGAAATCAATGAAAGCATATTTAAAAAAACACAAGGCAAGTTTAAAAGAAAGTATCACAACCAAGAGGAAACTCAGGAGACAGGATGACTAAACGTGATATGATGATATACTAAACGAGAGCCTGGAAAAGAGAAGTGACACTAGGTATAAACCAAGGAAGTCTGAATAAAGCATGGATTTTAGTTAATAATAATGTATCAATGTTGGCCTCTTAGTGTTGACAGATATCCGTGTGAATTTAAGAGGATAAGCAGTAGGGGGAACTGGGCAGGGGATCTATCGGAAATCTGTGCTATCTCTGCAATTGTTCTATAAACCTAAAACTATTCTAAGACAAAAAGTTTATGTAAAAATACCCACTGAGCTAAACTCTGGGTTATTTCACTTTTGACTGGACAGCAGGATGCCAAGTCAGCATGCCCATGTGTGTTCCTTGGATGAAGGTGAGGGGTGGCTTAAACACTTTAGCTCAATAGGTATAGACTGTGTGCATGGAAGTTGTCAGTGATGGGAAAACTTCTTGCCAGGGCCAATTGGGCAACTCTTAAACTAATGCAAAGCTCATTTGAAATAACCATTGTTCCAAACAGACTAAGCCAAGCAGGCTCTACAGCATGGCAGCAAAGCCACACCGTCCTGCCTTCAAATCCAGCCACGTGGCGTACTAGCCAGCAGATTTTTGCACAAGTGGTTTTACACTCGGAACCTCAGTTTCCTCTTCAATGAAATGAGTATCACGGTAACACCACATCATTGGTGGATTCCAAGATAAAGCGAAGGTCATACTAACATCTGTACAGCACTCAGCACGGTACTTGGTACACATTTGCTGTTTCTTAGATGGCAGCTGCTATGGTTGCTGATGATAACTCCTTTTTCTTAACTTGTAAAAAATATTCCATTAACTGAGGTCTAAGAATTCTGCTTAGTGGCAGTAAATGATGCTAGTGGCTACTTTGATCAGATTTCAAGCATAGGAGGAAGATCTTCCCCTACAAAATATCTGTTATCAACACCTCCATTTCCCCCTGGAAGAATTAACTGGGTTAAATAATTTGTATTAGATGTTCCCATACCTCTTTCAAGCTGCTTGTGTCCCCAGGAGGAAGAGTGCATCTGGCGTGGAAGGGTTTACAAGGATTGCTGTGCAGGGGAAACATTGCATACCAGAGCCTGGGATCGTTTGGGGCAGAGGTTTGGAGAGAAGAGGAGGGTTCTGAGAGGAGGGCGAAGGCACACAGCTTACCTCCCAAATCCACCTATATCTACCAAAGGATAACCTTGTTGCTGTTTATCTAAGAAGTTAATATTTTATATTCCCTGATCATCTAAGTGTCCACGTAGATTGGATCTAAATTGTACCAATGAAATGTAGGTGAAACACGATTTTACAGATTTTCATGGTAAAGGTTAACCTTTACCCAAACAGCTGGCTCTGGAACTTGACTTTTATGAAGAAGAATTCTAACTGACCCACCAAGACTTTATTTAATAGACTCAATTTTTTAATTGCCTTTTTCTGCCTCTCAGGAATTATTAATCATCAACATTTTACCTCGATTGAAAGCCCGAGTGTTTGTGCTATCAGCACATGTTGCATGCAGCAGAGCATGCCAATTTTGCCTCAGTTTCCCTTGGCTACATCTCCCAGGGTTTTCCCCTTTCCTTTGCAGGACTTCCCCAAAGCCTCATGAGTTCAACACGTGGAAAATATCTTAGCAAGTGCATTAATCTTAGCCCCTGTGCATAATAAGGAAGTAGAAAAAAATGGCTTCATGTGTCAGTAGGTTTAGGAAGTACAGAGCTAAGCCAAGTTTGGCAGATTTCTTTAATATGGACTTTTCAGAGCCTTGATTTTCCTGGTGGGCACTGAGATTCCCTGAGAGTGTGCAGTATGGCTCATCTCCCAAATCCCTTGAAACCGGCCTTCTGCAATGTCTCTGCAGCCTGATCCTGAGGGATCGGTCTTTGAACGTAAAAACACTGTTCCATACGATTTTTCAGTTTCTTCACACTCAGCAGACTTGCTTTCTTATGTCCACAGGTCATCTGTAGCATAATTTATTTATTATTAAAATTTTCTTGCATATTATTTCTCTCAATATATAATATTGTAATTAAAAAATAGTGTAGTTGAACCTCTGTAGAACTTGGGGTTTTATTTTAGTTGCATAATTGCCTGTATTGGCATTTGTGGCTTGTCAGTCACAAGGAGGCAGAAGGAGGCAGAAGCAAATTGCTGCTGAACCCAGAGTTACAGCAAATCACCTCAAATGATTATGCAAAAAAAAAAAAAAAAGTCCAATTTGGGTCTTATAATTGCTTTCTTATGGCCATCCCACGATGTGGGCTTATTTTGATAGAAAGGAAAAAAACCCCCTCAGAAGATGAAAGCACTTGCTAAGATATTTTCTTTCCATCGTCACAGAGCTTCTTACTATTGGGGAGAGGACAGTAAATCTCAAAGTGATCTAGTTTTTATGGTGTCAGTTTTTATATGTGACAATACCTGGTAGAAACACTGATACAATTAAGCAAATATATCCTGCTTTTTCTGAGAAGGAAAAGCGCTAAAATACATTCCTGATTTAAGTCTAAAAGAAAAAAGAGGTTTGCAAGGGCTACAGAGAAGACCCCCAAATATGAGAGAGTTGCCTCCCTAATGCAGCCTGAACTGCTCATGATGGGACCAAACGGAACTTGTTACAGTGATTCAGTCAACTCTTTTTCTTCCTGTGGTTCAAGGAAATTAATTTTCTTATGCCTCCGTTTGTTTACCCAAAATGTAAGCCACAGCACTAATAAACTCAATTGAGGTCTTTAGATTGTTTTGAGTATTTTATTTATTAGCAACATAGAAACCAACAGTTGTGTTTATTGATGTCAGATGGAAAGATATTGGGGATGTGATGCTCTTAAGTTCGCTATCAGTCATTCTTCTTAATGCTTGTCAAATATTATTATTTGATATGTAAAAGGGGTGGGAGTCTGGCCCTGTGGCTAAAATATAGGACACGAGGCAGTATTGGATGGGAATTACTGAGTCGGCTGAGTCTTACGGCGCAGCTTGGCTTGGAGTATGGTCAAGGCCTTTCAGAGGCTCTTGAACAATAGGAAAAAGTAGGGATTGGATTTTTCCAGATGTGTTGCTTTGAGCCCTAAAAGCAAACATGCCTTTATTATATTAATGAAATGTGGAAATAAATGCGTTGGCAGTTACAGAGTAACCGCTGTGCCCAAAGGAAGGATGTAGAGCATTAAAGCCTAACTCCTGCAGCCTTTTAAGATTTTATAATTCAGACGGAGAGATGGGACGTCAGCTCATGGGCAGAGCTCACTGCCAGTGTAAGAACGGAAGAGCGCTGAAGCAGCGCCGGGTTTCAGGAACCGCATTCGAAGAGCATTATCCTGTCTGCTGTGATCCCGGTAGCCAGATGTGTCCAAGTCTAAAGGGCTGGGTGAGAAGAAGGTGGATCACTGTGTGCTGAAGAGGTCTGGGAACGACAAATGCGATTCTGCCACCTGCCATGGCTCGGAGTCATAACTTTACTTTCCCGGGAAGCAGAAGATCTGAGCCTTGCTCAGAATAATGGCGTAGGAGGCAATAGGATATAACGGGTAAACATCAGCCTTCAAGTCAAACTTAGTGGAATTTGGGGCAGGTTATTTGAGTGTCTTAATTCTCATTTTATTCATCATTAAAATAGGGGTAGTGAAAATATATACAACTATAATAACTACCCACCTGGTTTCTGTCAGAATAAAATCAGATGACACTTTTAAGATCAAACCGCTTTTCGTTATGCTAGTCATAGCATAAATGTTTCACTAAGCATCAGCTGTTACGAGAATCACTGTGCACAACATGTGTAGAATTTTATTTGGGGCCAGGGAATAAAGTTTATGGAGTGTAGAGAGTAGAATCATATAGTCAAAGAACTTAATTTCTAATTTTTAAATATAAACTATCCTTCTGGCCTTTATGACAGACTACCCACGACTATCTGGAGCAGTTCAAGATGTTAAAGGAGCTCTCCGAGTAAGAGGGAACTTAGAGTATTCAACCCACCAAGATACGAGAAAAGAATTGACGGACGATGGTTATATTAGGTAGATTTTTCACTTTGACCTGAAAACCAATCCAGACAGATGGTCACAAAGGAGGGGTGGGGTGGGGCTGACAGATCCTGTTGGTTGGTTGTTGCAGGTCAGAAGCCCAGCAACCAAGGTTGAAAGATTAGCGATGATCAGCGAGCCTGTGTTGTTCCCACCTACCCCAGAGAACAGTAATTATCAGATACAGCAATGCTTGTCAAAGGCGGTTACTGAAAACCCTCTGCTGCCTCAGCATAATCAGAAGGACAGAAGTTGCGGGCGATTTTCCACGTGAGAGGCAGCCACTCAGAATGCTAATTAGGTGAAGTCAAAGGCAGAGGTATCAGCAGCTGAGGGGTGCATCCCCCTCTTGTAAGTGAAGCTGAGGAAGGCAGTGGGCGGAAGGAGAGTTTGACTTACCTGTGTTACGGTTCGTGATGTGATCCTCTACAGGGATTTCGGGCTCTTATTTCTTTTCCTCTGTTGGTTTTGGAGAGAGGTGCTTGGAGCGGCCACAGCGGAGTGGAGGCTGACTTTGCCCTTGGAAACTTGGAGGTGCTATCGCTCTTGGAAATATCTTGGTAAAAAGAAAAAGAATAACTTAGGATCCATCCAGGCCAGTTGTTAACTTCCAACTCCTTGGGGACAAAGCTCTCTAAAAATAAAGGTTGGGGTCTTTATTCTTTTGCCCACTTCTGATTTCTTTTGGGTGATTCCAAAATGGAACTTGAATCCGGAAGCAAATGGGCCTCCTTGGACATGGAGCTAAGAGCTGGCACCTTAGGATCACTCTGTATCTTTGCTCTTATTCGCCATCAAACATTGTTTCTAAGAGAAATCTAAACATTCGTCCAGAAAATCTCAGTGCTGTCGAAGTGACCATGACAGAGGGCTGCCTTCCTGCAAATGACTGTTGTAAGCACTTCGCTTCTCGAGCAGAACTTTAACAGTCATGGCATTCTGAGTGGTGGGTCCTGTACCATCGTGAGTACCTGTGTTAGCAATGAGACAAAGGAGCCAGTGAGGCTAAGTGCCCTGCTCAAGGCCACACAGCTTCTGAGTGGTACAGCCAGAGTTTAAATCCCAGCCATCTGGCTCTAGGGTCCACAAAGGAAGCATATTAAAGACAAAGGGGCTTTTGGGCAACTCTGAGATGAAGAAAAGGCCTGCAGAACAGGGTCTGAGCAACTTGGGCCTCATGGAGACCAAGTTGGGTGTACCCAACTCAAATTGCACGCAGGACACTGGAGGCTGGTGTGCCAGCTGCATGCTGCTCACATGACGTTTTAGAGGCGATTAGTGGGTGCAGTGGATGGCGGGCTGGCGATATCTAGGAAGCCCCTATGGCGGAGGGCCCTGGTGTAGGGCAGTCATTAAGAGCCCGGCCTCTGGGGACACATGCACCAGCTTCTGAGTGTGTTGGTAGTGGTAGCTGGTTAGTTGTTCCAGCACTTGCTTTCTGTGTGTGACCTTGGGCAAGTTATGTCAAGTTCTAAGCCTCAGTTTCCCCATCTAAAATATGATGGAACAGGGACACCGATAGGATTAAGTGAGGGAAAACATGTAAAAGCTTAAACACAAGGTCTGGGACATGGTGAGTATGCAGTCCATGACGGAGGTGGTCGATTCTGTTTGGTTGCTATTGGGACAAGGAGGGAGCTGTGACAATAACTGACAGTAAAGCATTTTATACCAGTTGTCAAAATATGGAAGTGCTCTGTAGAGAGTTCTGTTCCCAGCAGCAGAGAGACCGAAGGAGATTGGTTCCAGGTGAACTGCAGTTAGCTTCAACAGGTAGCCTGAACCCCCCAGTTTCATATCCTAAATGGGTGCCCTTGGAGTCTGGACCTTCTCCCAAGATTGCACTCTCTGCCTCCAGTTCTTTTATTCTCTGGCTGATGGTGACCCATCGCCACGTGGAGAGCATGCAGCGCACTGAGGACCAAAACCGGAGCCCAAAGCCTCGGTGATGGCTCCGCTCCAGGAGGAGCTGCATCTTTCACCTCTCAGCACAGATAGCAGCATTTTCTTCGTTACCTGCATCCTCGAGGCCAGGGAAGCATTTGATCATTCTGACTAAAAAATGATGAGTTAATTAGAATCCAAAGGGGGAAAACAAGCAAACAAAACCAAAACCAAACATGCCCACCCCCCCTCACATAAAGCTCTCCTCCGGGAGGTGGGGCCTCCAAGTCATCCTGATTGCCGGGCTCCAGGCCCGAGGCTTGAAACAGTGGAGTGGGAAGTTCTTGAGCTCTGACAGCTTTGCACCTGTTAGCAGCGTGACTTTGACAAGTCGCTAATCCCTCGGAGCCTTAGTTCCCTTACCTCTACCTGTGGACAATGACATCTGCCCTCCTTCTTACTGGATTCACAAGGAGACACATTAGAATGTATCCAGAGGCTCTTTCCAAATTGCACACCATGACTTTTAGTTCATACTGTTTCTTTTCCCTGAGGTCACAGAGCTTAGCACATTCATGATGCAGACCTGTGTGGCCCATGTAACATACTGTCAGGCAGAAATAGTATGTGGAAAAGGTGCTTTTAATGTGTGACACGTGTGTATTAGATGCACCACGCGGGTCAGCTTCTGAGTGTCTGCTTCCCCTCTGTAAGGGGTACAGATTCAGGTGACAGCACCCCCCATCCCCTGCTGGAGAACGGCCTGACAATTCACTCCGGCACCTTCTCCTCAGAGCCTAATAGTGCCCCTCAGTCCTTCTCAACTGAGGGTGCTGTTGGCAGGAACTGGGGAAATCATGGAGTCCAAGCGGGGCTGCAGTGTGACTTCAAGTTAGGACTCAGCTGCTGAGGGAAGTAGCCCCAGTGGCTAGATGAGCAGCACTGCTCTGGGCAGGGGTGGGAAGAGGCCCGTCCGTACCTGTGACCTGCAGAGACGGCCGGTGGACCAGAGGCAGCTGGCATTGGAGGTGATCTTGAACAACAGTGCTTCCCCTTCAACTTTAAAGTAAACTGATAGCTATTAGTTGAGTGAGATTGAGTATGTTCAAACTATGTCAACTATGAAACACAGTATATATTCGTTGTTATTAAATCAAACTATCAAATGCTTCATTAACTTTAAAAATAACATCATTTGTGCCAAAGTGTCACTGGCTGGTGAATTCTCCGAGCAGGGACCAAAGGCACCACTGTGGCCTCAGGGTCTGGGGTAATGCCCTGTTCATAGGGAGGGTTCAGCAAAGATTTGTTGAAGGAAAAAAGAACCATCTGTTGAAGGTGCCGGTAATTTTTAAAAGTAGGCATCTACATTGACATTCAAGCAGTTTAAAATGTGCTGGGTGGCCATACCTAGGGTAATCGTTCATCCTGATTTACCCAAGACAGTGCCAGTTTATACCAGTTGTCTAGTGTAATTATTGTGATTCTCTTTCACGTTCAACAGTGTCTTTGCTTGAACAATAAATTACATATATGGTCATAGCCTACAAGTAGCAGGACTGTCAGAGAACACAGGCTTTATTTGTTTGTTTTTGTAATGGTTGTGAATAAGTGAGTGTGTGTATGGGTGTTTTTGTGTGTGTGTCTATGAGCGATCATTTCCTCAGGGACTCTCTGGCTGGAACCATCCAAAGGTAGCTTGTGCCGAACAGAGAAAGTGGAGTCCTGGCTCTGAGCTTGGCTCATACTTGAGGACTAGGGCCTTTGACCTTAGGCCAGGTGTGCCTCCCATCTTTTATCCAGAGCCTAGTATTTTGCATTGCCTCCCATTCTTGGGGTGGCGATGGCACTTACAGCACCTTGGCCTGGGGCATGGGTTCCATTAGCCAACTCTGGACCCGCTGTGTAATGCGGCTGTTGCTCAGTGTAATGCAGAGTCTGAGAAGCAGCATCTACTCAGAAAGCCTGCCTTTGGCGAATTCACAGTTCTCTCCCAGTCCCTTGCCAGTGCCATCATGATATGGAAAATGGGCTCATCTAAACGTAAAATCTGTCACCCCGTCCCCTTGTCTGTTCTCCAAACGGAAATGCAGCACAGGGATGGATGCTTGTGAAAGAGTACATGCCTATGATTAGTTTGGGATTTGCTTCTTTGTTGTCATTGTCACCTGATAATTCTGACACGGGATTTTTATAAATAAACCCAGTTGCTTTGGGAGTTTATGTGTTTTTAAATTTATTTTTATATGTCTTCCTCTCCCCTCATTAGACCATAATCTCTCTTTCCCTCATTTTAATTATGTTCTTGCATTTCTTTGCAGTTTGACCACTCATGTGTGTATCCCAGACATTACAGTTTCATCTCACCCATTTCCTTTTTACTTGATAGATCTTACGCCTTTAAAAAACTTTGTGGGCTTCTCTTCTATCCCTCTTTATTCCCTCTTATAATTTATCTGTTAAAAATCAGGCTATTTAACTTGTAGTTTCTTACAGTTTGCATTTTGATGTTTGCTCAGCCATAGTGGATGGAGTTCACTCTGTTCGTCTGTCCTCGGAATTTCCTGTAAATTAATTGGCAGCTGCAGCCACAGGCCTGACCAGACTCAGGTCTGATTCTTTTGCAGGACGGGGCGGTGCGGGTGTTCTCTCACTGCAGGCATGTGACACCTGCTGCCCTCTTTGTGTCGTTGGCGGCTGTAGGTGCTCAGAGCCTAGATTCACTGGTTTACGAGGATCGTAGAGCAGTGATGTCTTGGTTATATCATTTATTTTCCATTTGTTAGCTAGAATACTCCTATAAAGGGGTGTTTTCCTCATCTCCTCATTGGCTTTTCATTCAGCATAGTTTACAAGAGACAGGCAGGATAAATCCTTGATTAGGTTCAAGATAGGGAATCTTTCCCGTCATCCCGTGGAAGGCAGCCAATGAGGTGGGTTTTTTTTTTCTTTTTTCTGTATCATTATGAACAGATAGATTTAAACATATTTAATGGGTTTTAATCAGTTGCAGTTATCATCTTTACTGAAGCGTGGATCTTTGCTCTGGGAGAGAAAGCCTCTTTAAGTTGGCTGTGTTTGCCATGGCCCTCGGAGCCTTTGATAGCTTCCCTGCTATCAAGATTTCCCAGGCCTATCTTTGTATTTCCTGCCCCAGACCTGGAATCGGCCATTTCTCTACACTATTCTGAATTCTTTTAGTGAGAAAGAGTATGTAGGCCACAATCAGGAATATAGAGGTGTTCAGTGTTACTTGGCTAGTCACTGTTTCTAGGTCTTTTCAGGGGAGAAGGCTGGAAGCTGGCCAGGATATAGACATATGAGCGAATCTGTGTGTGTGTAAAAATGCTTAATTACTTTATGACTTCATGCTGATACTTCCAATTCAAATACATGACCATAGAGTTTTTAACCTTTTATACATTACATCTGTATCTCCTATCTTTCAGATCATGAAATTCACTTCTAAGGACATAGGAATGATAGAATTAGAAAATCACATGACTCATGATAACTCATTTTTTTGACCTCACATATAAAACATCTCAGAACAATATTTCACTGTGAATATTATTACACAAAGTGCCTAAAATATTTTTTGCATGTTTTTTCCACCCTCCAGATTTTAAAAAAAGTGGCATTATATCTACATTTTGAAAGCATACAGCATTACGTACTATTGTTTCCCCTTAAACCCTTATTTAGTCTTAATTTTTCAACTGTCTATGTCTGTAATCGTCACCACTAGTACTCATCTCTGCTTTTGAGACATTTTGATGGTCTGAAGCTTTTTCTTTAGTGAATTCCTCACAAACGGCTCAAGAACTGCACTCCCTGAGCTCCTGTATGCCGCCTACGTCCTTTACAATTGGAAATCGTTCTTTTGAATATAGAATCATTGGCTCATATTTTATTTCCTTGAATATTTAAAATGTTACTCTATTCTCTTTTGCAAAAATGATTATTTTCATAGTCTGATTATAACATTTTTTCCGTATAAGTCACTGTTTGTTTGCTTTGCCCAGAGGCTCAAAGAATTTTTTCATTCTGTTTAAGGTTTAGTAATAGACGTGGACATGGGGGAGAAATGGAGCCGGGATACCTCAGAAAGAAATGAATATATTTTTAACACTACATGAAAACAACAGAAGAGGGAGCTCTGCGGTTAGAAGAGCTGTGAACCATGTTTCCCCCTCAAAGTTTAGGAAAATTAATTTTGCATAAATGCAAGCCACAGCCCTGCCCGATTTGGCTCAGTGGTTAGAGTGTCGGCCTGCGGACCGAAGGGTCCTGGGTTCCATTCTGGGCAAGGGCACGTACCTCAGTTGCAGGTTCGATCCCCGGCCCCCCTCTCAGGGCGTGTGCAAGAAGCAACCAATCAATGTGTCTCTCTCACATTGATGTTTCTCTCTCTCTCTCCCCTTTCCACTCTCTCTGAAAAGCAATGAAAAAAACACCCTGGAGTGAAGGTTAAAAAAAAAAAAGCAAGCCATAGAAGAAGATGGAGGTAAAATCCCACACAAGGACAAAATTAGATAAAAACAATCAGGAACAGAGAAACATCTCTACGTATGACACACCAAACTGTAACCTACTACCATCAGAATGAACTCAGGTTCATTAAGAACATGATGAGAGGTAATCAGGGAACAACATAAATCTAAGAAATGAAGGGACGGAAGTGAGGAAAGCATTGGACATAAGAGAAAAATGTTTTAGACATAAAGACTATGAGGAACATAAGAGCCAATAAACACGACAGAGAATGCCTTAAAAGAAATGGAAGGTGAAAATTGGGGACATTTTTAATAGGAAAAAATGAATTCAAGAAAAAGGGACAAACGTTGAAGGCAGGCCAAGGGGAGCTGACGCATAACTTGTAGGAGCCTCTGAAAAACAAAACTAAAGCAGGACCAGAACTGGTGCCCATTCCGTACTTCGAGAAACACTACCTGGAATGAACGGAATCTGAGGTTCCGTAGTGGAACCTCGTATCTGAGAACAGTGGCCCACAACGAATGACCAGCACCCAAGGGTAACCTGGTGTCTGATTTGATCACTGCTTATGCTCCCCGAGCTTGGGACAGTGCCTGATGCATACGTTGTATTGACTTTATATCACAGCATTGAAGTGTTGTTAACTTTACATCAGGCGCTCAGACTATTGGTTAGATAGATGTGTTAATGTCGGGTGAATACAGAAAAGATTCTCTAACAGCCCTAGAAAAGTTAATAATCGTATTTTCCTGAACTGTTACGTGCGGGCATTGCTCTGGAGGAGACTGGGAATTGTGTTACGAGCTGTTAGGCGCTGCCCTGTCTCCCCACAGAGTCACATGTTGAAGCCCTCGCCCTGATGCGATTATATTTGGGAGGCAGGGCCTTTGGGGGCAGTGGAAGTTAAACGAAGTCATAAGGTTGGGAACCTGATCCAAGAGGGCTGGTATCCTTGGAAGAAGAGGGTGAAGTATGAGGAACGAGCACACGCACACACACTCACGCATGCACACGCACACACATGCACGCACACATTTGCGCACACACAATAACGGCCATGCGAGGACACAGCGGGAAAGTGGCCGCCTGGGCGCGGGAGCCAGAGAGCCCTCCCCAGAGCCAGCCTGCCGCACCTTCACCTTGGGCGTTCATCCGCCTGAACTGTTGGGACGGCAGTTGCTGTTGTGTAAGCCGCTCGGCCTGTGGCGTTAGTTGGGGCAGCCCCAGCAGACTAACACGGATTTTAAGGTGTGGGTCACCCCATCAGGTAAAGAACCGCAACCGGCCGAGGTGCTTGCTGAAGGCGAAGGGAACACACACTGGGGAGTGGATGAAGGGGGTTATAAATGCCAACTGTGACACGTGACAGGCTACAGAAACCAGGATTATAATCGCGACGGGCATTCCTCTTTGTTTTGATGTGACCGTGTGTGTGCTTGTGTGCGCACCTGTGGGTAGAGCCGGTATTTTTTCTTCCGTTCTTTATCCCCTTGCCATGTAACATACATCGTATTGATTTTATATCACAGTATTAAAGTATTGTTAACTTTACATCATGGTATCTGATGTCTGGGATATCAAACAGGAGAGGAACCATTACCCACAGCGATCCCAAGTAGGTACAGGCATCTCCTTCATTGCCCCTTGTTGTTTGAAAAAAATCATATTATGAAGCTCTGGTACTATGGAGTCAGTGCCCTGAGCCCTCCGTTAGTGGCAGGAATAGTCAGGACCCCTCTGTGGTGGGCAAATGCCTCTGGTGGGGTTCCCCAGAGACCCTGCATTTCTCTCAACCATGATATGTTCTTGGGATACGATATTTGTAAAGTCTAAAGTTTGATAGAACATTATCATGGTCAGCGAGGGTCTTACTGGCCCATTTAGTGTCCCCATCACTTTTTTCTTGCTTGATTTTCATGACTGGTTTATTTTGTTCTAATACACATACTGGGATCAGACAGAAACCTGTTTTGTGATCGGTGAATATGTGGCTGATAAGTGACAAGCATCGAACTATAAATTCACTTTATTTGCAGAGGTGATGGGGGCACTACTCCTAGGGGCTTGGAGTCTAGCAGAGGGAGGGCAAGAAACAATTGAGGAGGAAAAGATCAGACCCTGGTAAGAATTAGGCCGGGGAACAGGGGATATGCTGGATAGTAGTTAGGTTGTGATCTGGGAAGGAATCATTTAATCTGCAGTGGAGGCAACATTCAGTGTGAGATCTGATGATGAGAAGGAATGGAGATCTGAGCTAAGAACATTCTAGGTGGAAGAAATAGCTGGTGCAAAGGCCCTCAGGCAGCACCAGCTTGCAGACTGTGAGGCACGGATTGTCTTAGTGGGAGAATCCGGGGGAGTGGCAAGGGGTTAGGGAAGGGCTTTAGGTAGAGCCAGGTCAGGTAGAGAGCCTGGGACTGTGTGCCCAGGAGGAAGTCCAGCCAGGTTTGGGGACCTGCATGACACTGATCCTGCTGCTGGGGTTTGACAGGGGGGATGGGGTGGGTTTGGGAGGCAGGAGGGAAGTCGGGAGAACAGTGAAGAGGCTTCTGCAAGAGACGAAAGGGCGTTAGACTCAAGTCACGTTGCGGGAGGCGGGGAAAGGAGAGCCAGCATCTGAAACACAGCAGCACATCCTCAACTCTTTATGAAAGTCGGTATTTTTGTATTTTGAAGCTAAGAGATAACAAGTGTATCTGCATAATCCACTTAAATTGAAACCACAGATCATTTAGGATGGAATGAGGTGACCCACCCAGCCTGCTTTGTGGAAGCACATTACTGCCATCTGCCACAGTTTATTTACACTCTGCAGACCGTGGCATCGTAGCAAGTAAGAATGAGTGGACATCTCAAATGCCAACCTATTTTGGTCAGAAAGGGCTCTTAGAGCCTTCCCGACTGCACAGATCTTGTCCGGCTCTTACAGCAATTTCAGAAATGGCGTAACTTTATTGTCTCCCTAAACTGTGTTTACCCACGTCTGCTGTGGTCCTCGAAGCTGGTTTCTTCTCTCGCGTGTGAATGAGTATTGTTTGGAACATGAGTATGGCACTCATATGGGCCACAAGTAATATTAAGTGACCTGGCTCCAAGGGCTAGTTAGAGGAATATCAACATGATATTGTCCTAAAGTGCTTTCACTCATAAGGTAGGACAATAGTGTGAAATTTGAGGACCCGCTGGGTTATGGGGAAGCCTGGCGTTTACTGTTCCAGCTCTCCTGTCGAACTCTGCTGGCTTCCTGTGTTTACGCGCTGTCTGTTAACAGCTCTTGAATCAGTCTATCCATGCAGAAATCTTTCTTAATTGGGATCCAAAGATGCATCTATGTGAAGAGCCCTGATCCCAGTGATACCAATTTCTGTTTTTGCAAAGCTGCCTTTTTGGCACAATAATCTCCTGTAAAACAATTTTCCCTTTATACGGTTTTGCTAATGGACGAGCATATCCGTGCAGGAAAACCTCTACTTTCTTACAGGATGGTCTGATGAATAGGTTGTCAGAAAATTAGCCTAGATTTAGGTTGAGCCTCTTGTATTGGATTCCACACTAAACTTTATCTGAGAACAACCTCACATCCTCTAGATATACACAGACTTGCTGGTAGATAATGACAGCCATCCCTGTCACAGATATGTGCCGGGGGCATGGAATCAGTTGTGAGAAAAGCGCTGTCTCTCTTCTGTGGTCAGGTGCAGTGGGCGGGCCCATGTCCTGGCTCTTTCATGTCCACCAGGTTTTATTTTTACTATTTCTTTCCCTTGTTTTAGGAGCTTCCATAAAGACTTAACTGGCCAGTGACTATGTCACTAGGACTTGGCTACAATTTCTTAAAATTAGATGTTTTTGTCTCCAGCAGTTTCTGCACACTCCACGCCAGGACTTTTGTCATCGCTCATCTCTTTCTGGCGTTTTCTGTGCAGACTGCCCCACCTTGGGACACAGAACTGCCTTTCTGTGCAGTCTGTTCTGTTTTCACCCAGGACCAGGCATTTGCCTTCTGTCCCCTGCTGTCTGTCTATGCCTGTGTCGGTGTCGGTGTCGGTGTCGGTGTCTGTGTCTATGTTCTGAGTATCTGAGTGATGCTACTGGCTACTGTGTTCCTACTGTCCCAGAGCCTGCTGTTGACCGAGGGCCCCATGAGAGGAGAGTGAAGTGGAGAGGTCGGGGCAGCAGGGAGAGCAGAGCCAGCAGGAGGACTGGGCCCCAGTTAAACACAGTGGGTCTCAGCTTCCAGGCGTCGGGGTTCTTACCTTCAGTCATTTCCAGGCCTCATAACCTCTCTGCGCTTTCTGAGACTTTGCTGGCCGTTAGACTCACCTAACTTTTGCTTTTCTCTGATCCTGCGGTTTCGGCTGGTGAGGATTTCATTGAACATTCTCACGGAATTATTCTGTGCCCATCTTGTTTACATGCGGTTCTGAAATTGGGTCTTTAGCATTGAAGGTTTAAAACTGCCCTGAGTTTGCCCGGTTCTTTGAAGTACTGTTGCTCAGGGTGTCTTCATGCCGGGATGACATTTTGAAATACTGTACCGATGCTGTGTTTTTAAGGGCTTTCTTTGCTCAGTGCCACAAGCCCTGTGCTAATTCTTTTGTGAGTAAGAGGCCGTGAGCAGGTCTCTTTATTCCCGTTACCTATTTTGATTCAGAGGAATCATGTGTTTTCATATGTGTGCGTGCCTTTTGGAGGACTCCTTGGGTCACAAGATCAGGATAACTTCAGTGTCTAATCCAGGAATCTCCCTATAATCACGTAGGGATCTTGTTTAAAATGCAGTTTCTCGTATTTCCTTACAGTGAGTCACTGGGCTCTACCTGGGCTGGGCTCGGAAGTGTGGAGTTTTCCACTTCCTTGGACCAGGTTGGTGCTGTGAGAGAGCGCTTGAGAAGCACTTCTCAGAGGAGGGCCGACTGCCATCACACGGCAGGTTTGGGTTTGTCAGGGATGTGTCTGATCTCCCAAGGGTCATTTTCCATTTCCTGATAGAAACGGTTAAGTGATGGTTCTTTATCTCATGATCCACTGCTTCCTTCTATTTCCGCCCCCAGGAGTTGTCCTGGGGACCAGTGAGAACTGCCAAGTAGTTTCTAATAAGCTATTGTTGCTTTTTGGAGCAATGCAGTGTATTTACCCTGTAGGAGTGCAATGATGTAGCCACCAAATGCAATCTTCTGCTAGCTTCTGGGTGGTTCCGTGTGTGTGCCTGTGTGCTTTAACAGGAGAAGACAAGGACTTGGCCAGTTACTTAACCTGTCTGAGCTTCAGTTCCCCAGTATGAAAATGGAGATGATAACAGTACCTAATGTACAGGGTTGTTATAAAGATTAAATGCTAAATGTTAAGAATAGAGCCTCACATGTAATACACGCTACGTAAGGGTTATTTGCTAGTGGTATTATTGGTGTTAGTATTGTTACTAAATTACTGAATTAAAGTAAAAATCTCCTTTGTCATAAATTTATAGGAATCGAGAAGAAAGATATGGGAGAACCCTCTGCACAGCGGCTTGCATGCTCTAAGGGAGTCGGTGCAATTTCTGGGATGAGCACAGCCCTTATCTGCAGTGTGGAGACTTTATCAGCCAATCTACTGTGCAGAGCGTTAATAGGACATTTTCCTGTCCTCCAGCCCTGGCTCAGAGGTGCTGCCAATTTCAGATAAAAGCACTAGGGTGATCTCAGTGGACTATTGTCTGCCTCCTTAATCTCTCCATCAGTGAAATTAATATTTGGGTGCAAGGGAAGGCAGACATCTGTAACTCTCCCCTCGTGGAATGGCTGCTTGGTTTCAGTTGCACAGATTTTTCTCTCAGGTTAAAAACTGTCTCAGCCCAGTTCCCCTCCCCTTTAAAAATGGAATCCTGTTTGATTTAATAGTGATGCTTATAGTGTGAAGGAGAGTTAGAGTCATTCTGGCGTTAAAACCTTCCAAGCCTTTAAATAAATATATGGTTGTTATCTTGAAACTTTCTAAACTGAACCTGGAATTCACTCAGGCATCTTATAGAGCTTTGAAATGTAAGAGGTGGACAAGTAATGATCCTGTAAATTCCTGGCAACATTGCAGCCACTCTTGCAGCTTACAAATAACAAAACGAAACGCAACGCAGGGACGTGCATTGGCAAATGTCCACACGCGTATTAATCAGCTTGCTCTTTGAAAGGAGATTTATTTTGGAGGAATTTGGTGTTTTGTCATCTCTCCTCTGAATGATTGCGACGACCCCCTGACTGGTCTTCACGCTCCTTTCCCTTTTTACTTCAGTCCATCTTGCACGTTGACTCTGGGTTACCTTTTCTAAACAGTGTTTTCATCAGCTCGCTCCCTTGCTTATTAGAAGCACAGTGCAGCTCCCCACTGCCTCTAACAGAAGTATAATCCCTGGAGGTTTGTGTTCCAGGTCCCTCTTTGTTTGCTTCCCACCTGACCCCAGCGCTCCCGTGCTATAGACAACAGTGGCTGGCCCTGTGCTTGCCCCTTCAGGCTTTGCTCCCACTGCCAGGTGCTCTGAGGAATCCCTTAGGTCATCTCCAGTGTCTGTCAGTAGAGCCATTTCTGAACACTCTGCCCTCAGAATTAATCATTCCGCCCTCCTTGACTAGAGTGCATGGATGTACAGAGGCACAGAGAGGTTGAGTAACTTACCCAGGGTTGCATGTTTGTTCAGTGTTGTGGCTGGGTGAGCAATGCAGGGCTTAACAACAGTGCAAAAGCGTAGCTGGGAATAGCATGTCAGTGTGAAATGTAGGCTTTTGGGGACTTGCTGTGGGAATACACCCTGGAAGAAGGCTCTCTGTGCTGAGTCCTGGAGAGGGAGGGTCCCAAGCCCGAGGTCGGCGATGCCCTTTCTGTAGGACCTGTCCTCTTGTCATTCCGGTGGTGTGCCTTCTCTGCTGGCTGTGCTGGGAAGGGCTACTAAGCCAAGTCTGGCCCTGATCGGAAGAAGTCCCCAGGATTGGACAGCCGCCGTTTCTCTCCCTGTGCTGAGCAGGGGGCCACCTGACAAGGAGTGGCAGCTGCTGGGGTCTCCTTCTTCCCTGTGGGGGCCACCTTGGAGATGGCGGAGCCTGCTTACAAATCAGTAGGCATTTGAGTGAGGGAAAAAGAAAGGAGGTTTCTTAGGCCTGTGGGCCTTTGTGGGTATCCCCAAGTTTATGCTTCTTCCTAGAGAGTCCACACTTTCCCTCAGGAGCTGGAATGTGGTGGGTGACACATGCATGAGAGTTTCACACCAGTGACATGCGCCCTCTGCCATCAAATGGACACACAGAATTTTCTTCTCGTGAGTACCACCGTAAGAGCAGCATCCATAAAATAAGCCGCTTTCTTCCTAGCGCAATTTCTCAGAAACTGTGGAATAAAAGGAGTGAGCTCCTCTGATTACGACACAATAAAACCATTGAAGGTAGTTTTCCACATTACTTGTTTTGGCCAGCGCTGGCGCTTTAAAAGTTTGCCTTTGGCCCTTCCTTCATCCACTTGGACTGACTTTCAGGCTACAGTAAGCAGGGTCTACTTATGTCCAATGAAGCAGAAATGCAGATTCGATGAGTAATTATTAAGAACTTTCCAGAATATTAGCTGTTTCGGTTCCTGCAGTGACTGGTGATGGAATAGTCCATTAGACGCTTCTGTTCCCAGCAACTCCTGAGAATTGATTCCAATCTGAAGCAGCCAACCGCTCTGATCAATACCATAATTACTCTTATTGATGGATTGTTTTACAATGGTAGCCATCAAGGCAGTCCGTCAGCTCAGGAGGCACCCGCACTGTCCCCGGCAAGCTGTAATGTACCGCAGATATCTGATTCAAATCAACTTACCATTGAGGCCGGGATGACAAGCGTGAAATTAATTGTTACACTTCATGTAAGACCTGCATTCTTCTTTTGAGAGAGTAATTGTTTGCCGCATGTAGCGTGAGAGCTGGCGGAGCCCTGCCTCTCTGCGTGTTTATGGACTCAGTTTTTTCCCCGACCAGCTATTTTTTCCCTACTCTTTTGGGTGTCAGCAGTGTTGTACAACTGCTCTTCCTGCTGTTGTTTGTTAGTGGGTCTTGTCATGTCAGGGAGGAATGGTTTCCTTCTAGAAAGGTCGACTGCAGCTAGAGTAAATTCCTTTCCTGAAAAGCATGTTCATAAAAAGAGGGGTTTGTTGGCTGACATGAAAGCAAGAGGACCTTAGAAATGTTTCCATGAATGTAAGAAAATTAGGCAAGTGGCAGGAGTTGCGATAGGCAGATTCAAGAAGTGCTCATTTTGCCTTAGCCGGTTTGGCTCAGTGGTTAAGAGTGTTGGCCTGTGGACTGAAGTGTCCTGGGTTCGATTCCGGCCAAGGGCACATACCTTGGTTGCAGGCTCAGTCCCTGGCCCTGGTTGGGGCTCCTGCGAGAGGCAACCAATCGATGTGTCTCTCCCACATTGATATTTCTCTCTCTCTCTTTTTCTCTTTCTCTCTCCCCCCCCACTCTCTCTGAAAAAGCAACAGAAAAAATATCCTCAGATGAGAATTTAAAAAAAATGTTCATTTTGCTGAGAACCTTCTGAGTACACTTGGCCTTCAGACACCTGTAGGTGGAGGAACGACTCGGGTACTGCATGTAAACTCAAGGACAACTGAGTACATTGGAAAATGGGGACAGTCCCAACAGTGGCAGGTCATTCAGTCCTCACCAGCCAGCCGGCCATTGGATGAAATCAGGATCTCAGTAGAACTTGAGAGAAGGATTGTGAAATATTTTTATAAGAAAATCAAGTGCACAAGTTCCTAGCGGCTGCAGGAAGAAAAGGGGGCTGTGGACACGGAGGAACATCAAAGCACAGAAACCTCCAGGGCCTCAAGGGCTTTCTGAAACCCTGGGTGGACGATGTCCTGCTGGAGGTGAGGGTCTCAGATTCCAGGGACAAGGCAGAAGCTAGGACTTCTGGGTGTGGCGATGCTTTTTAATTTAAGAGTTGTTTATGATAGCATTTCCAAGTTGGATCCAATGGGAATGGATTGCTGAAAAAGGGATTCTATGGACAACAAATCCTATAGCCAACCAGTATTTATTGAGCACCTGCTACGTGTAAACATTGTCTAGGCCCTATCTGAGTAAATGACACCCTGCATCTCTGACGCTTACAACTATGTAAGGTGCTGTCGGATAGTGTTAGGGATGGCAGACCACAGAAGGTGGCGGCTCTGCCTGACGTTGGAGATCGAAGGCCAAGGAAGAGATAGGTAGGCAGGTTTGACTCTGTCCCAGCTCGTGGGCTTGTAGCCACTTTCACCACGGAACTCGGTCTGTCTCCCAGATGTTCTGGTAGCTGAGTTTCCTTTTACACGTTGGAAGGAGGAGAGCTGATGCCATCAGCATTCAGCACAGGGGAAAGAACCAATATAAAATACCCAGTTGAGATGCTGGGGATGACTTCAGAGGCGAGGGATGCTGTTTCTGCTCAGTCATGGACGTATTTGAAAGTATTGATCGAACACTCTCATGACACGCGAAGGGACTGGGAGTGATTAATAATAAATAACCTACAAAGCAAAACTTGGAGAATCTCAGAGGCCCAGATGCTGCTGCTTAGGGAGGAGGATTCCATATTATTCAGTTGCATGTAACCTCAGTCACTCACATCTCCACTCTAGGGGACCGAGGTGGCTAAAGTATTAACCTGATCATCATGCTTTCCTAGCTCCCATTTTGGGGTGTCTTTGGGGATCATCTCTTTCTTCCTTTTTTTTAATTTTCACTCAAGGATATGTTTTCCATTTTTTTTTTTCCAGATTGGGGGGGAGGGGGGGAGAGAAACATCGTTGTGAGAGAGACACATCGACTGGTTGCCTCCTGCATGCACCCTGACCAGGGCCAGGAATCGAGCCTGCAACCAAGGTATGTGCCCCTGACCAGAATTAAACCCGGGACCCTTCAGTCTGTGGGCAGATGCTCTAACCACTGAGACAAACTGGCTCAGGCTCCTCCTTCCTTTTGATACTCAAGCCCTATAAGCTCCAGCCACAAGGTGGTAAGGATGCCCAAGCTCAGCCCACCAAGGTCACAAATTACCCTGGACACAGGAATTGCCTCAAAAAGGGCTTGTGACTCAGACTAGGCAGGCCAGTCAGAGCTTTCCTGATTATCTCCAGGAGCCAGTGAGAAAGATGTTCTTACCACCAGCGTGGTTAAGCTGATAGGATGAGAGTCTGGCATGGTGACATGGACTGGACAGGCCACTGGAATGGCCTGCTTGTATGGAAGGAAGTTGGGCAGAGCTAAGAGCTGTGCTGAGAGGGAAGTAATCACAGCAGGTGTAGAGACAACCCCCAATTGTGAGCTCTTGATTCCTTAGGTTGCCTTGTTGGAACTAGTATACAAATTTAATGGGGAAAACATTCTTCTAAAAACAGGAAATTGAAATATGCTTCCACTTAATTAGGCCACATTGGTGAGATTTTGCTTCTGTTGTCTGGAGAGCCAGGTGGAAGTGCTCTTACTATGCAGGGAACTGAAAGAATTCTCCCGGGAGGGGCGGGCTGAGCTGATACCCGGCGCTTGCTCTCAGGACTCCCATGGAAACACAGTCCTCTTCAGTAACTTTTATGATGACAGCATCATAAATACATACCTTAAAGGCTTTCTGTGAAGGAAACACACCAAATTAAAAGTCCATTAGTTAAAACAGAAGCCTGCCAATCCATTTATGTAGCTGCAGAACAGGGACTTCTGAGAAGAGAGACAAAACTTGCAGCTGCTTAAGCCAAGCGCTGCCTTCTAACTGCTCAGCTTCTGCGATGCTCAGGGATTTTCAGTGTGTTTATGGACCAGCTGCTCTGCTAAGACTCAGTTAATATATGGGCAGGGGAGTCTTGAATAAATATGTTCCGTCTTCCTCCTTCTTGGGAGCCAGGATCTTTCGCCCTAGCTTCTTCCAAGAATTGAATCCAGTAATGTCTGATGTTTATAAAAGAGGAGTCAGCCGTTTAGTTACTTGAGCCATATCTCCTATGGAATCGGCATGTGACAAACCTGTTTCCTAACAGAAGCTGTATTTATTGTGTCCGTGCTGAGATGTCACTCTTGGGAATCTTTCATATTCATTTTTTTCTCTGCAGACCAGGCCCCTAGAACTGAGTGCCTCAAATTCCTACCGCAGCTGACAGAGCCCCCAGGTGCGTCTCTTTCCCTGTTATGCTTCCTGCTCCTCTGTGTGTTCAGTGAGGCTTTGGCCACACTGATTTTCATCTTCTTCCTTAAACAAGCCAACCTCCTGATGCTGAGGACCTTGACTCTCACATCCCCTCTGTCTTGAATACACTGCCCCTGCGCCTCTCTGCTCTCCTGGCTCGCCAGGCAGCTCAGCTCACAGGCCATCTCCGCACAGGAGCCTGCACTGAGTGGCTGGGTGACCCAACATCTTTTGCCCGGAACCTAACTCCGGAGCATGTGGTCCGGCTCCTTCTCTCCACAGTCACTTCGTCTGAAATCTGAACCCGTTTCCTCTTTTCACACTTCTGTGACAAAGAGGGGAAGGTGGAACATGACACTGAAGTCTGAGACTCCACTTTAAGCTGGATGCTTGAATGATCTCATTGAATCCTTATGGAAACCCAAGGAGCCCATCTTCTTTCCACATCTGGAGTCCGGTTTCACTTTTCGGCACCAAAATTTCTTCCTGGCACTTGATATCATGAGGATCAATTGACTTTTTGATTACAGTTGACCCTTAAATACACTACCGGCACCCACCCCTATGTAGTCGAAAACCTGTGTATAATTTTTGACTCCCCCTCAAACTTAACTGCTGCTGACTCTCAGTATCCACAGGGGACTGGTTGCAGTGTCCCCTGTGGATACCAGCATCCGTGGGAGCGCAAGTCCCTTATACAGAGTCGCGGAGAATAATGCGTACAGCTGGCCCTTCACGCCTGCAGATTCACAACCGTGGAGTAAAAATACCATTTTTATCCTGGTTGGGTGAATCCATGGATGCAAAACTGGGGATACCAAAGGCCGACTGTATATTTATTGAAAAAGATCCGTGTATAAGTGGACCTGCACGGTTCAAACCCAAGTTGCTCAAGGGTCAGCTGTATATGTGTACTGTTCTCTTCTCCCGCTGGACCTTCACGTGTGGTTGTAGGACTGTTGAACCCTTTGGGCCTTGAAAAGGGCTTGGCACAAAAAGGGCTGTGACTCAGACCAGGGGCCTTAGGGCTAATGATGAGGGTAGGTGGAGGGAGATTCCTGGCTAAACCCCATACTCTCCCTGGTCTGGACACATGATTTTGTGGCCACAGAATTCCCTGAGCACATCTGTGTTTTCTTATGGCTAGGAGAACATTTCCAAGTTCGTTGTTCATCTGTTCTTTTGCAGGGGTGGAAAGAAATATAGGGTCTTTCTCACCTTTAGCACGGGCAACCTGAGTTCAGAAAGATCCATGGTCTTGTGTGTTTAGTAACATAGGGTCTTAGATTCTAGCCCATACTACCTCTGGTTTATGGAAAGGGATAGTCAGCGACATGGTCCAAAATATGCAAATATGCCTTAAGGGGCAACATGCTGTTGTGTTTGAAGTGTCCTGTATCTCCCCCATAGCAAAGGCACAAATCTCTCCATGGTGCTTGAATATGACCCACCCTAATAGGCAGGTGGCTCTCTGCAGCCCCACAGGGGTCTGTCTCTTTGGGGGCTGGGACCTCAGTGGAGGAGAGGGGGTGGGGTGAGACAGCAGGAGTTTGGATTTTTTTGCTGCTGCTCTCTAAGGAATTCTTCTATATTTCACTTTAGTGTGTTCCCAGAACCCGTGACAGCCTGTATAATTGCTGGACCGACATAAATCTATAGCAGCGATGAGTAGTTTTGCTGACGTGTTTGCTTCAGGCTGCAGGACTCGGTAGACCAGGTCTGCATATCATATCACAATCTCAGGCCGAGGTGGGACAGGGAAGGAAGGCGATTTATTGTGCCTCCAAGGTCATGATGTGAGATTGCGGGGGTGGGGGCAGGGGAGTCATAATAAATGGAGCATTATTTCACAGAGAGAGTTCCCCAAATATCTGTGATTTAAATATACCGGTTAAAACCCTGACTGATCAGAAGTCTCTCCTCTTCGTTTGAAAGTTAGATAATTCAGTGTGCTTAGACTTTCAAAGCAGATATTGAAAAATGAAAGACCTTATCAAATTGCTTAAAGGATTTTGAACTTTGTTTCTTAAATGCGTTTGGTCTATAGATGTATGCTGAGCACACACTGTGTGCCTACCTCCTTGATTGGTGCTGGAGATACAAGAATATTTGTGAGGCAGCTGGGTTCCTTGCCAGGCAGAACCTGTGATCAACCAAGAGGGAGTCCTTATCCCAGTAATTACAGGTCCCTCCTCAGCAACCACGTGGAGAGCGAACCCCCAACCTGTCAGCCCTGTCAGCGGAGACCATTCTCTTTTGTCTCATTTTTGTTTTTATTTCTGGTATACATTTTAAAAGTTTGTTTTCAATTTTTTTTTTTAAAATATATCTTTATTGATTTCAGAGAGAGGAAGGGAGAGGGAGAGAGAGATAGAAACATCAATGATGAGAGAGTCATTGATCGGCTGCAGCCCGAAACCCGGGCATGTGCCCTGACCGGGAATCGAACCCTGATCGCCTGGATCCTAGGTCGATGCTCAACCTCTGAGCCATGCCCGGCTGGGCTGTTTTCAATTTTTAATGATAATATAAGAAACTAACTCAGGAATCCCATTGCTTTATAATTAGAACATTACAGATAAAACGTAAGCTCCATCAGACTTCCCCCACCCAGGTACCCACTGTGATGGATTTATAGCTACTTTTGTGGAGAATTTTGCTCTACTTCCGTGTGTGTGTGTTACTCTCCGTGGAAAGTTACTACTATCATTCTAACCCAGATGCAGCACACACTATGCACACATCATTGTGCAACTTGCTGCTTTTATTTCGTAGAATATTTTTACATTAGTTCACGTTGATGTCTGGAAATGAAATTGGTTAATTTTAATTACTGAAATTTGTGCTTACTCACAATCCTCCTTAGAAGCTTGTATCCTGGTGATTGTCTACTGACCCAGAATAGTAAAAAGTAATAGATAGAAAGCCTTTGGGTGTTTTGAGTGCTCAATATTTGCCTGACGGTTCTAAGTCTCACATGGATGATCTCATTTAATCATGAGGGCACCTCAGTGGGCTGAGTACTGTTTTTATCATCATTCTGTAAGAGAGGGAAGTTGAGGCATGGAGAAATGAGGTAATTTTCCAAAGGTTACACAGCTAGAAAAAATGGATGTCAAGATCTGAAGCCAGGTAGTGCAATTGCAGAGCCCGAGATTTCTTGGTTCTTTAGAGCATCTGTGATTTCTGGGACTTTCTATGCTACTAATGAAGCATTAGTGTGTGACAGGGTGGTACATGATCACTGAGGGGCCAATGGATGGATGGTTTGCAGGTTTGTCAACTCACTGGTTCAGCAAATGCCTGTCGAGCACCTTCAGCATGCGGGGTTCTGTGTGAGTCCCCGGCAACACAGCAGAGACACGGCTGTGCCCCAGGAAGCTCGCGGTGAGCTAGGATAATGCTGAGCGAGCACCTACTAAGGCGTGCATGACGTCTGCACCTGGTACGGCGGGGATCTTCTTGCACATTAGTAGCGTTTGTTAAATTGCATTTTTATTGTGGGTCCATTGGCATATTTGGAGGTGTCTGGCCTTTCTGTAGCAACATTAGCTGTGTTGCTTCTGTACAGGCCGCCTGTCCTGGAACCTTGGTGTTTTATTTCCCAGTTGTTGCCCAGCTGCAATATGGACAGATTTGCCATTCATCCTGCTCAATCATAATTCGCATAATCGCCTCTGGTGCCCACCCAGATGTAGTGGGTGGTGTCCTCCACTGATTACAAAGATTGCATCTGGGCATTTCGGGAAGCTGCTCTTACTTCCTGTCCTCATATCACTTCTGTGGGTCGACGTTTCTGCTCTTGCATTGAAAAATGAAGTAAGGAAAGGTTCTCTTGTATTCACTGTATCTCGTGTAATGATGAAGGGTAATCACAGTGCCTGAGATTTTTTTCTTGGACAATCAGTGGAACAGTTAAGGACAGAGGGAAGCATAAACCACTTAGCTTTGAACTCAAGGATGTGTTAATTGTCCTGAAGGCTCAGATGAAGGGGTTGTGCTTATTCTTGGCTCTTTATTTGGACCTAGAATAATCTTTTAGCTTAGAAGGGAAAAGGTTTAATGTCTCGTTTTTTTCTTTCTTTTTGAAATTTTTTTTTTTTTTTGCTATTAGCAATGAAATGAAAGAGGGGAACCTATAGGAGGTGTTGACCAGACTGCTGTCTGTCTATCTATCATCTATCTATCTATCTATCTATCTATCTATCTATCTATCTATCTACCTACCTACCTACCTACCTACCTACCATCTATCTATCTATCTATCTATTTTGGGAACACTTAGGTAAATCAAATTACAACTTTCTACTTTTTAGTCTATTGAACTGAAAACTATCAAGCTTTCTTTCACTGCTTAAAGGCCACTTAAAAAAATAAAGTCTGTATTGATTTCAGAGAGAGGAAGGGAGAGGGAGAGATAGAAACATCATTGATGAGTTATTGATTGGCTGCTTCCTGCACGCCCCCTACTGGGGATCGAGCCCACAACTTGGGCATGTGCCCTGACTGGGAATCGAACTGCAATCGCCTGGATCTTAGCTCGATGCTCAACCGCTGAGCCATGTTGGCCAGGCAAGACCGCATTTTTAAGAGATACATTGTCCTTCTAAATAATTTCTTTCTCATTTTGGTATGCATATGGGGGGGGGTGGTGGTGAAAAAGTACATATATTTAAAAGAAGAAAGCATGTTTTTCCTCTCGGGATAGAACCTGCTTGTACTTTGAGGAGGTTTAAATTTCAGACTGACCTAAAGCCTTTTGAGGTTGAAGTTTAGTTTTTTCTTAGCAAAAAAAGGCAGCTTCCCAGTTCAAAGGTGGGGAAATGTCAAGGCTTTTAAAATACTCGGAAGGCTCCTTGGATATCAAATAGCTCTCAGGGAAAGCATTTGATGAATGGATGACACAGGAATTAGAAAAATATGGGCCATTTTAAAAATTATATAATCATATTTAAAGCAGTGGAAAAAATTCTTAGGTCTAGAAAAGTGGGACTTAAATCAGTGGCTCTTGGAAAATTTTGGTTGTTGCCAGACACAGGAAATGGACGAGTTCGGCCTGAACCATACAGAAGTGAAATATCCTCAGCCATCTCCATGATGAATGGAATTAACATGAGAAATGTTGGAACATGAGATCTTGGTAATACTTCTTGTAATTGGAATTGAATAAGTCTGCCAGCTGCTGTCAATAATATTTACCGAGTTTTTTTGGCTATTATTCCCGATAACTGAAATGGAAAATGAGGTTGAGAGAAATAAGATAAGACATCAAGGAATTTTCTGAATTTTCCTAAGAGTGCTGATTTCCTGAATTCGCATGTTTTGGATTTTGGAGTTTAATATTGCCTGAAGTTAGCTCTGCCTTTTGGCTGAAGGTATTGGATTATAGTTGTGGAGAAGAGAGAGGGCCCTGAGGTTGCTTGGCTGGCTCAAATTGGGCCATCTCCACAGGAGCACCTACTCCCAGGGCCTGATAAAACGTCTTACTCATGCATCACAGGGCATCTTGTCCTGTTCTTTTGCTATTAGGGTCTTCATGTAAGTGTGACATGTGCTTAATGAGTGAGTGGTGACTGACTGAATGACTGCAGTAGCTGCCTTATCCATGCTGAAGACACAGAATTCAAGCCTAGAGGGAGTCACATTGGCAGTCATTGTCTGCCCTTTCTTACCTTAGATTCCAGCTTGGGAAGGGCCTCCACTGGCAGAGAGGCAAGGTGATGATATGGGATGACATCCAGCCTGCCCAGGCCTCCTGCTTTCTCTCAGTTTCCACAGGTCTGTGGCCAGTTTACTTCATTGTTGTTTCTGTGGCACCAAGTGACCCATTCGACAGAAACTTGAGCACATTTAGATGGTTTAAAATCCTCTACCCAGCTCATCGTAGCTTTGACCTGATCATGGACCACAGACCTTTTACATTTCTGTAGTTTGCATTTATGTTAGTGTGAAATGGGGGCAAAATGTAACTAGCACAATCATGGTGTCATTGTCATTTGGGCTTAAGGATGAGGCTAAGGTAGGCAGTAAGGAGAAAATGTGACTTTAGTAAAAAAAGAAAGATTGCAGGTGGTGGTCAGACATTGAGTATGGTGGCATCACTCAGATAATAGAAGTTTGGACACACGACCTTGGCATACTCACACTCAGGTGTGTATTTTACCTTTTAAGGCTTTGGGCTTGTAAAGTGCTATTTCTAATACGGAATGTATACTCGGCCTTCTTAAACAACCCTTCACATATACTCTTGAACAACAGCAACTTGTCGGAGTTGCAGAGGAGGCTCCTACAGCACAGAAGCTCCTGTTCGGGGTTACTCAGTCCACTTTCAGCAGACGTTTTTGGGCAGTCCGTTCATCTTTCTTGGAAGTGCTCGTGGACCTCATCCTCCCGCCACTGGGATGAGAGCTTGGCAAGTTTCAGAAACAAGGTCAGCCTGTCGTAGAAACTTATTCCTTTATTTTTAAAAACAGAATTAAAGATATCCTTCCTGAATGGAATATCATTTAGTTACTGTTTTTCAAAAGTCCAAAGTTGGATATGAATCTGAAATCATAAGGCAGATGTTCAGGGAAAGGAACACCCAGTCCCTGGCTGTTTTTAGTTTTTCTTAAACCTTAGAAAGCGAATCGTAAGTGGAATAGCCCTGAAAGGTACCTGTAGTGTTAGGTGGCAATGGGGAAGGGTATTCGAAGTAATTATTCCAGGCCCCACGCCTCTGAGTAACTTTTTCCACCCCAAACGTATGATTTTCAGGGGTTTGCAATTCATTCACATAACAGATATATTTTTGGCTTAATCTAATGGCACAAAAAAGATTTCAGCCTGGAAGCAAGGGATGTTTGGGGATATTTTAAAAAATAATGTTTAAAATATAAATCTCTTTGGTTGCTCCAAGTTTAAAATGATAAAATAAGGAGAAGAAAAGGGAAAGAAGTTAATGGTCTGAAACCTAGGGTTGGTATGTGTTTATATTCTGAATCAGAATAGTGTGCTGGTTTTGGCAATTGGGAAACATTAATATTCGGAGCTGTGGTATGGGAATTTGGAAAAGAGGTTTAAAGAAAAGGTTCATATGACAAAGTTTTAATAAGAAAGAAGCTGCTGCTCATGTATAAGAAACACTCTTTGTCTGTTCTGGGTGGAACAGCCTTTATATGATTGCCATTCCGAGGTCTTTCCACCTCTGCTCATACCGTGGCCCATGGCTGCCATCACTGAGCCACGACTACCTGCTCGGCCACTAAACTGAGGTGTCCCTGATATCATTTTGCCTTCACAATAACCTTGTGAATGAGGGACAGTTATTTCCAGTATTTTAGAGATGAGAAAACTGAGGTTTGGAGCAGGGGAAAAAGAACTTGCTCGAGGACACTCAGCTGGTGAGTGGCAAAGTTGGGACTCGAACCTGGGCCTCTCTCTGTATTCTAACTGTACCGTCCTGTACTAGGATAAAGAAAAAAAACAAAGCACTTGGGAACTGTAACTTTGGAGGCAGTGGGTCTCAAACTATTTATGTTTTGTTCCATGAATTTGATCGATGAAAGTATGTCAGATACTTAGAAGAGTGCCTGGACCCTGAGGAAAGACCTTAATACACGGTAGCTGTTGTTTTGTTGTTGTTTAGTAATAATAATATTAGTATTGATCCGAATTTGGCCCTGGGGAAGAGACAAACAAAAGCTTTCCTTGGTTTATTGTACCAGAACTGGAAGCAGCTGCTCTGAGTTTGAGGCTGGGCAAAGTCATGTGTGGACATCATTTAATTCAGACCTCGTGATGCTTAAGCTTGAAAGCGTTTTTAAAATTGCCTTATTTCCCCTGCATTTCACATTCTCCTCGGGTGCCCTGCAGATTTAATTGTTAAAGCAGCCTTTAGCAAAATTACTGGTCTGCTGAATTTGCCAATATGGACGAGAAAATAGTTCCTTTTCTCTGCTTTGCTTAGCCTCCACTTTGGAGATTATTTTGTTTTTGGGTGGTATTATCCTACAAACCTTGCTTTATTTAAATCTAAGACATAGAAATACTGGACAGTGAGTGTTAAAGGAATTAACTGACCTGGTCCAGCCATTTCTTGAGTTGACCACACATGTTGCTTTCCCCCATTGCCACCACGTAACAAGGTGTTGAGAGACCTCATTTCTGAAACGTGGCTTTGCCAGCCATCCACAGGAGGCACATTTCAGTTTTCGACTGTGTCTGCTTTCTATTTCTGCTTAACAATTTCCCAGAAACTTACCGGCTTAAAACAGCTTCCATTTATTATCTCACAGTCCTGTAACTCAGCAGCCCGGGGGTGGGGTGGGCAAGATCTGTACTCAGTGAATCACAGACCAAAATCGAGGTGACATCCTGGCTAGGCTTTGATCTGGAGGCTCTGGGGAAGGGGACTCTTCCACACTCGTTCAGGTTGTCAGCCGGAATCTGTTCCTCGCAGGCATAGGATTGAGGTCTTTATTTCTTTGCTGGCTCTCAGTCCAGGATGTTTCTCAGCTCCGTAAGGCTGCCCTCGACACTTCTCATGTAGCCCCTTCATCTTCAAAGACAGCGATAGGGCATCAGGCCTCTCCAGCGTCCTACTTCCCTGGCTTTCCCTTGTGTCTCCAGTCAGAGAAACTTTCCTGCTTTTGAGCGATTATTTAGTTTTATGTATTGTTTTGATATAAAATCCGGAACAGCGAGCCACCAAGAAACCCTGGAGAAAAGCAGGAGGGCTGCATCTGATTTGCATTTTTAAAAGTAATTATTTTAAACCACAGCTGGTGGTAATAGAACTACAGTGGATGGAACTTGAGATCCGGGGGTTCGAGTCTGTTTCTGGGTCCGTGTGTCTGGAGAGCTCTGAGCACAGTTTCTGGGATCATCTGTAGAAAAAGGTAGCCTGGCTCTTGGGCTTGTTTCCTTTGTCTTTCTTCCCCCTACTCTCCCGCTTTCACTCTGCCTTCCCCCGGGCCGACCTCTGTAAATCAGCTGTCTTCCTCTTCCCCACCAAGCCTGGATGCAGTCCTAGAATCCTTTTGACATGGCCCTCCAGGAAGTCGCCAGCAATCCACCGGAGTTGGCATTGGAGCCGAAACTTGTGTGTCATCCCAGCACTTGGAGGTCTCATTTCATCCTGAAATGTGATGATTCTCTGAAATGAGAAATTATCAGCTCCCTTGGTCAAATTTCAGCCAGCCAAGGAAGAGCCAGTTGGCTTTCGCTTGGCTTGTCATACAGACATCTGGGGAGCGGGTTCGGTTTTCAAGCCACAAATTGAGGTGTGCAGAAAAAGTCACTTTCTTCCTCTCTAATTGAGCTTCATTTCTAGTTTGAGCCCCTGTTCTGCCAAGTTGTCGGAATGAAATCCCAGTTAAGTCGTGGTACTCCCTCTGGTTCTCCTTGGGGTCCTTCCAAGTTCCACAGGCCATGTGGAGCCGAGGCATGGAGGTGGAGGGGCTGCTGGTCCCTTGCTGTCACCTGTCTGTGATGGCATCCGTGGAGACATCCTTGCTCCCAGTTGTTGATTTTATCCAGGAGAGGCTGGATTAATGAATTAACCCCCCCAAATTCAGTAACACTTAAGTCATTTTCTTGCTCAAAGTCCTTCATGACTTGGGCAATTAATTATCTAGGGCATCTTTCATCCATCCATTGATCAAGGAACTGGCTGTCGCGGTCTTATTTCAGCACAAAGCCTCCAGTTTCTCAGGCGAGAAGACAGGGCTGGAAGGTCGCTGGGTGGCTCTTAAATGTGTTGGTCTGGACGTGGCCCCTTCCTTCCCATATGCACTGGCCAGGGTTGGAAACAGCAACCCACTGGTCCAGAGGGAGGCAAGAAGATGTATGTGTGTGTGTGTGTGTGGGGGGGGGGCACTTGGATGTCAGGTGAGCATTGACAGTAGCTACCACAGTTGTTGACTCATTTTGAGTTGATTCTACTTTTTTTAATCCTTCCTTTAATTTTTGAGCAGGTCGCCAGCTCTGCTCTGTGCAAGCTGCTCGCAGCCAGTGCTGGAGGCTCTCTGTCCTTCCTGTGCCTGCCTGGGCTTGGGGAAGCGCTGGGGCTGTGCTCTTCAGCACAGCTGTACCACACGTGTATGTCTTTTGCCCACTCCCTTGACAGCAGGGGTGCTCAGTACTTTACACCAGGCTGATTTTGAGGCCCATGCCATCCATTCTCCGAGAGTCTGCGTATGCTGGGGAAAATCAGACAGGTGCTGGTGATTTTGACACCACTACGTTTTGATCTAGACCCACTCAGAAGCAGCCTTTATGCTGGAGACCTGTGGTTACTTGAACTTATATTACTAGGGATTTCATGGCTGCTGTACCTGCAATACCAGGCAGTGAGATCCCTGTAGAGGTGGTGGCAGAGTTGGTCACAGAGATTGGGAAGGTTTCTGGTGTTTCTCAAATTATGTATGATTTAACATCAAAGCCCTCAGTACCGAGTGGGAGAAATAACTTTCTTATTCTATTTAAAGAAAACAGGACTGGTTGTGGGAGCATTATGGAACCCTGCTGGCTCTCATACTGCTGTGGGAACAAAAGGTGCAGGTTCCCTTGTTTTCAGGTTCCTTAAACTTATCTGGGGCTTCTCTTGTTCCCATCTTCTGTGTCTGACTTGGCCAACACAGGGCGGTGAGGACTCAGGGCTCCTAGGGACACTCCTTCCTAGGGACACTGCTTGACCTCCCCTGACAGCTGCTAGCATTTCCAGTCTGGGCCCTGGTGAGCAGGGGGAGTGGGCAGAAGTGGCTCTGATTGCCTCAGACTCCATCCCTTCCAGGCTTAGTTTATCCCAAGTTCTACGTCCCAGAAAGTTCAAAGCCAAGCCTTGGAGTCCCTTGTGCGGGTCCTGTTGTGGGCTGTGAGGAGAGCCAGCCTCTCCTCCTGGTTAGTACATTAAAGTATTACTCTGCTCCATCACATCATATTTTCTGTTCTTATCCCGTCTTGGTCATTGTAAACATGTCACTTGAGAAGGAAAAGCAGATTTTTGTGGTTCCACTTGCCTAACACAAGGATATCTTTTGGTGAGGAAGGCTGAGGAATCTGTGAAGGTCTTAGGTTTGTTCTTTCCTCTCATCCAGCTGTGCTTATTGGCTGGAAAGAACGGGTTGGATCCATCTCATTACTCTTGGCTGCAGCTCTTCATAATTTGGAGAAGAGAGATTTCTCTTCCTTTCTTTTTCAGTCTCTTTATCTCTGTCTGTCTCTGTCTCTCTGTTTCTGTCCGTCTGTCTCTCACCCTCACGCCCTCCTCCACCCTCTGAGCCCATCCAGCTTCCCTGATTTATTTCCCGGTGCTTTCTTTAACCTACCAATCATCCGGATGAATTAGATCACTTCCTGTGCCTTCTGTGTTCCTCCGTCTTTGTTTGTGACACTTAGTCTACTGGAAATGATCTTCTCTCATGAACTCTAAACCTAAATCCCATTTTTAAAAATCATCTTGTATAAAGTGTGAAAAATTTGGAAAATATACAAATCTATATTTCTATATTTATAGAATCATTTTTATCTATATAGAAACGTCTAGGAAATATAGAAAAGTATAGGGTAGATAGCCAAAACCCATAACTTTATTACCTGACTATAACCATTTATATTTATTTCCCTTTGACCTCATTTCTTTCTTTTTAAAAAACTCATTGATGAATTTGTCTCTGTGGTATCCTTGTTTTTGAGGCCTACTTCAGGTGCAAGTCTCCTCAGTCACTCTCAGCTAAAAGAGATGACTTGTCCCTTAGCATCTGCTGAATGTTGGCTCTCCTGAGCATCATTGTCTGCTCTGGGTCATCATATAGCAGATCACCCCAAAACATAGTGGTTTACAACAGCAAAGGTTATTACCTCAGAGTCTCTACGGGTCAGGAATCTGAGCACAGCTTAACTGAGTCCTCTGCCCCAGGATGTCCTACAGGCTGCAATCGGGGTATCAACTGGGCTGCAGTTTCATCCGAAGGCTCTAATGGGACTGGGGCAGGTCTTCCCCCAGCTCACTGCCTGCTTGTTGGACGGAGCGCCTCAGTTCCTCGCTGGCTATTGGCTGGAGGCTTTGTTAGGTGTTCACCACATGAGCCTCTCTGTAGAGCACCTCACAACCTGGCGGTTGGCCTCCCTCAGAGTGAGCATGAGAGAAAGCCGGAGAGGCAGGCAAGAGAGGAGCGATTCCTTTTATAATCTTTTATAATATAATTTTGGAAGTGGCACCACATTACTTTGTCATATTTTATTCATTAGAAAGAAGTCACTAGCTCCAGCCACACTCATGGGAAGGGGCCGATACCGGGAAGCAGGATGGACCATTGGAGGCCATCTCAGAAGCTGCCTACTGCAGACAGGCTTCATTCGTGAGCCTGCTGCCTCTCCTGCACTGAACTGTGTTTTACCTTCACAGCTCTGCTCTCCGCGGCTTAGTCAGATAAAGCGTCTTGCACCTGAGGCAGGCACCTGGAAACCTGTCTTGCTGTGGCCATTTGGGCTTTCATAACATGTGACCACTGCCCCATCCCATCTCTATGCCTTTGCTGGATAATTCCTCTCAGTCCTTTAGGTCTCAGCTGATGGACCCATCTACCAGGCAGGTGGTGCTTAACCTCTTTTACGCCATCAACCACTTTGACAGTCTAACGCTTCCTCTCTCTTAGAAAAAATGTTATGCACTTTCAAGTGCATAAAATGAAATGCATAGAATTATAAGGAAACCCAATATAATGAAATAAAGTTATCAAGATAACCTCCAATATGTCTGACATATTAATAGGTGTGCTTATTTATTAACACTTTAAATTTCAAGATCCATTATCAGGCTTAATTTCAAAATAGTGATGAAAGTAAATGCTGTTTTGAGATACTGGCAGCAGCTTAACTGTGGAAGGAAAATATCTGATTTCTATTAGTGATAAAGTTAGCTTCATATAATATGACTTTTATTTGTTATTCAAAGATCAAGGGAATGCTACATTTCAGTGAGAATCAAGATACGATTCTTTTTTGGACATGCTGAACCCTGCTTGAGAACCCCACCGCAGGAATGGGTTAGCTGCCTCCACCGCCCCCCCTTTTTCTTCCCACATTCTCTTCCTCCCGCAGCCCCCAGGTTCAAGAGTCCTTGCCTGACCTCTTGCTGGAGAATGGAGGGGCCAGCAGGGTTCCTATTGGTAATATGAGGATGATCTGAGAGAAAAACAAGAGCAGTTTGATAAGAAAATGACAGAGGACATTATAGAGAGGGTTGTCCATGTTGATTGCGTAGCTGGGAGTTTGGAGTCCTGCGACAGGGAATGGAGAGACGGGGTGGGGTGAGAGGTAGAAACAAGACCACGGGTGTGTGGGAGAGAGACTGCGAGAGCTGGGGCGAGGGGACATGGAAGGCGTCCTATGTTTATCTGTGAGATTGAGGTAAAGAGTTAAATCTTGTGTTTTCTGGCTGTCCCACTGCTGTGTCTTTAAACCTGTCTCTCAGCCAGAGCTGACCGTGAGGTGGGTTTCCTGGAGTGGGTTGTCACTCATGACTGTGTACTGTGATTGTGTGTGTAGACCAGGGTTAACGTGCCATGGCTCTTGGGCCAAGTCTGGCTAGCCACTTGTTTCTGTAATGTCCTCTGTCATTTTCTGATCAAGTTCCAGGCACCATTTTCCCCCAGCTGCTGTATTGCTTGGACTCTGCTCCATGGCTTGGAGGTAGTGCTTAAAGACAAAGGCCCCGTAGGTCTCCCTGGGAAACGTCCTGCCCTGTTCTGTTCTGTCCTTCAGATCAAAGCCACCCTGAAGGACTATGCTGCTGCCATTTAAAAACTTCTGCACTCTTCTTGCTTCTTTAAAACAGGCTGGTATAACCAGCCCAGCTACAGAGCTGACACAGTCAAATTAGCATTCTTCAATGTACACTGATCCTGCGGAGATACCTAATTCACTGCTGCAAATGAACTTATTTCCTGTTCCCCAAAGCTTCGCTCCTCCCCTGTGAGGCTCCAGCGATGAAGAGATTGGCTGTGTCACTTTGATGACTCATTTAATTTCCAGTTACACGAGGGGAATGTACAAGTCCAAGGCAAGGGTGAGATGCAGATTCTGACTCAGGAATTGAAACATCACAAGCAATTCCTGCGGCACCTCTAGGCCATGGCTACGGGCAGGTGGTTATGACCTTGGCTGAGGGTGGACCAAACAGCATGGTCCAACTATTATGCATATCTAACTGGAGCTGAGTAATTTCCCAAGGGACAGTGGATTTATTAAATACTGGAATACTGACAAGCCCTGTCTCTCTCTTTCTGGTAGTGTGCCCTGCTTGGAGGTGACCTTGACTTTGCCGAGACTGCACGCAGCTTATGCCTTGCAAGGGGGGGCTTTCAGAGAGGCCTTGTCTGCGTGTGGCAAGGTGTGTGATTTTCTAGAACTTCCCTTCTCCATCATGCTGTCTTTAATATTAGAAAGCATTACGTAGTGTGAGCAACACCACACATATAGGCTGGATCGTCTGAGCAGAACTCTAGATTAGTCCTAATAATTGAAACTCTTTGAGCCCCAACATCTTGTGCATGGAGCTATCTCTGCCCTCAGACCCAGGACTGAAGACCTGGCTTGGGGCTTGTGGTTAGCAGGCCGTGACCAGGGTATAACCTGAGTCATTTGTTTAGTTTTGGTTTTGGTGCAGACTGAAAGCAAAGGTTCTCCAAATTACATTTTATACCCTGAGTTTTCAGTAGTAGAGGCAATCCAGGGTCAGCTCCACCTGTAGTGTAATTTTAACAGCGATTTCTTTGATACATCAACTATAACTAAATGAAAATAAGAAAGATGACCCGTTTGTTCATTTATCCTGTGTTTGTTGAGCACTATGCCTCTCAGGACCCAGGCTTGCTACTGTGTGCAGTGACAAGAAACACAAAAAACTCTGGCATTTGTGAAGGTTCTAATCTAGTGGAGAGGGACACAAGTAAATGGGTAAATACAAAGTGTGAGGTGCTGTGAAGTTCATGAACACTGCACAGATAGATAGAGGGGAGGGCTAGGGTGGGGTGGTAGTCAGGGCAGGCCTCAGACAGGTGATATGGAAGCCCAGACCTGATTATGTCACAAGCTGGGCCATGCCTGCCTCTCAGGTCACACTGACAGCTTCCCTCTTAAGCTCAGAGGTAATGCTCCTCCCAGACTCAGAGGTGACACCCCTTCCAGACGATGTTTTCTCTTCTGACCTTCAGTCTCTTGCCTGTTCGTCTTCGCACTGCTGTTCCCCCTGCGTGGTTCCCTCTCATCCGCACGTTTCTTAACCAGCTGCTACTCTTCCTTTGGGCCTCAGCTTAGGCACCGTTCTTCTGCACAGCCCTTTGTGACCCTCGAGTCTGGAATGGGTGCCTCCCCCAGACATGGTCTGCACGACCCAGACTTCCCGCATCGTGGTGTGGGGCTTCCTTATTTCCCTTCCTTAATGAGGCTTTGACTCCCAGAGCGCAGGGATTGTGGACATTCATTCATTCCTCTATCTCCAGCACCTACCGTAAGTGTGGCCAGCACTCTTAGACGTGGGCCAGTGAGTGCTGGAGGAGACTGGGGCTCCTAAAAAACTTGGACTTGAGAGGAGGAAGGTACCCCATGGGGACTGCAGGAAGCCTGACAGTGCATGCAGATAATTCACCCATCTCCAGCGTGGGAAAAGCGGTGTAGATTAAAACAGTGTCAAGAGCAGTGCCCCTACCCGTGGCGCTGTGCTCACAGGAATGTCTCATGATTTCTGGAATAGGAAGGCATCGCTATTTTTGTGTAGATTCTCACACATTTTGGTGACTCCTAATCTTTTCCATTGTGCATCCAGGTAGCCAAAAAGCACACACCTACCTAACTGTGTAAGACCAAGCAGGTGGTGTGTAGGGAGGTGAGCTAAACCTCCCCCTCTCCTTCCCCGATTCATGATGGGCCGTGATGGGAGGCGGTGGCCAGGCTCTGGGGAAGGAGGGGAGACCCAGACTCCAGAGCTCACTCAGACATGGCAGCTCTGTAATGAGGTGATTCTTCATTCCCTAAACTGCTGAGTGAGAACTTCACACACAGGTGTGTGCCCATGGCCGTCATGAGGGAGTCTCACTCCCCTCAGGGCGCCCACGGGATGTCCAGTTGTGTGGGTTATGTTTATAGGTATCTTCCCTCCTCTGCAGATTCTTGCTGGGAAAATGAATTCCGTTTGGTTGTATAGAATTAAAGCTCCTAGTGAGGAGCTTCAGCTCTGTACCAGTGCAGTGTTTTCGGAGGCGAGGAGAATCTCAATGAGTAGAATTTCCCGGCGGTTAGGAATGGGTATGCGCCTCTGGAAGATGCTGTCCTGGTGGGGCTCATGTGACCGCGTGGTGGGGGGTTTCTACCATGTTGTCCTGGGTTATTTTATCTGTGTGTTAAACATGAGAACAGGATTCTTAATGGGTAACTGTCTTGAGTTTAGATACTTCACAGTAAGAGCAGATAAAGTATTTAGGAAGTGTGCATAGCAAGGGAAAGAAATTGCTTTCTGGCTCACTCTGTGTACCTGGCTTTCATGGTGCAGAGTAAGGATCTGGGGATATGATTTAATCAGCGTTATCAGAATTCGAGTGTTGTGTGTGTGAGCAGTCCTGCCAGCGTGGATAAATCGCTGGAGATCACACTCCCATTGTACCACACGGAAGCTGACAGTGACGTGACAGTGTTGTTCTTGAGCTGCTCACATCAGAGGGGTTTCTGTGTGTACACGGAGCCCCAGGGCAAGAAGTGCTGATTCCATTACCACTGCTCTGAGGTATGTATTTACATAATATCTGCTGCATGAAAACTTTCCCTCTGTTTTCCTTTGATATCATTAAAAACTTTATTAACTTTTGCACCAGTGTTAATTTTTTAGTTTTTACAAATGTGCCACAGTTAGGTGTAATGTTATATTATTGGAAGATGAGTGAAGGGTGGATGAGAACTCTTCTTCCTTTGTAACTTTTCTATAAATCTAGAGTTATTTCAAAATAAATCTACTTAAGGGAAAATATTTTATTAAAATGTCTTCATTGTAAGGATATCGAATGCACTCTGAGCAGTAAACATCTCTGTCTTGATGAACAATTTCACTGTCAGAATAAATTATAAAAAAAAATCAATTTAGTTGGAAGAAAGCTCCTTCAATACGAGAGCTTCTTAATAAAAACAGTCATCAGGTTGCCTGCCTCAGTAATTTTTCTAAACCCAGAATCAGAGGAAGGTGTTCACTGCAGCACTATTGACACGAGTAAAAGATGATCCCAAACAAGAGGTTGGTTAGATGAATAAAGGCCCTTCAACGTCCTGGAATACTCTCAGCAATAACAGTGATGGCGTCGGATATACTTGATATTAATAATGCTCTTAATATGTGGAAAAAGTAGATCATAAAGGAGTTGTGAATAAAATATATACCTACATATGCAGGAGGGTAGAAAACAATCTGGCAGGCTGTGTACCAAAATAAAATTGTTTATAAGTAGCTTGTGAGTTATGAGTGGTCCTTTTTTATATTTTGCTTCTGTTAATCTCCTAAGAAATTATTATTACTGCCATGAAAATGTATTACTTGTTTAAGAGAAAAAAAAGTCATTGGCCCTCCCAGTCAGTACACAAATTTAAAAAGCCCTTAGAAGAAGGATTAATATGCTTTATCTCAGGCAGTAAAAATGACATACCCACAGTCTGAATTTTGTCTCTCAAAAATAACCCTTAAGTTTCCTTTTTCTTGAAGCACATCATTTCTTTTCTTTGACTTTCATTCTTATAGCTGAAAGCTTAAACAGTTCATCAGAACCGCCTGCCATTTTAGCCATTGATGTTTTATGTCATAAATGATCTGAATCTGTAATCTTTTAAAAAAGAGGGTAAACATTAATTACTATGGACTAGAAAAAACTGTGTCTATCCCCATTGGCACAGAACAGAACCTGCCTGGAGCAATTGCTTTTTTGTAACTTTTGTTCATAAGGTACACTGTTTACCTGCTATGGCTTGGTGGTATGTTTCAGACATTTCCTAAAACCCAAATTATGATCTGCCCCTGGAGCAAGGGATGATTGGTAGAGATAGTTAGTCCAGGGAGTGAGTGTGCTGGACAGTTTTATACAAATGTCTAGAGAAGAAGAATCTGCATTCGTTCATTTATTCCTTCCTTCATGCATTCATTCATTTACTCAACTATTGAGTGAGTCCATGTTGTGTGCAAGACACTGTGTTGGAAACTGTGGAACATAACTCAATCCAGAAAGGGAGATAAGCATGCAGGTAATTAGTAGAGTGATTATTGACCCCCAAAATAAAGTTTTAAAAAAGCATTAGTTTAATAAAGAGGCCAGAAAACAAACCCTTCACATATATGGTCAATTGATTTCAACAAGGGTGCTAAGGCCATTCAACGGGGAAAGAAGAGTCTTTTCAAAAAACAGTGCTGGGGCAACTAGATAGCTATGTGCATAAGAATGAAACTGGACCCTTCCATCACACCAAATAGAAACACTAATTCAAAATGCATTAAAGACCGTAAAGGTAAGGGCTAAAACTATAAACGTTTTAGAAGAAAACATAGTACTAAATCTTTGTAACCTCAGATTTGGCAATGGATTCTTGGATATAATACCAAAAAGCATGAGCAACAAAATAAAAAATACATAAATTGGAATTCGTCAAAATTAAAATGTTTGTGCTTCAAAGATGTGAAAAGACAACCCACAGAATGGGATAAATTTTTTGCAAATCATGTGTCTTACAAGAGACTTGTATCTAGAATATATAAAGAACTCTACAACTCAGTAATATGAAGACAACCCCATTAAAAAATTGCGAACGATCTGAATAGACATTTCTCTAAAGAAGATATACCAATGGTCAATAAACACATGAAAGTATTACATGAAAATATGCTTGAAATTATTAGTCATGAGGGAAACATAAATCAGAACCACAGAGAGATATTACTTCACACCCACTAGGATGACTATAACCAAAATGTCAGATAATAAATGTTGGCAAGGATGTAGAGAAATCAGAACCTTCATACATTGCTGGCGGGAATGTAAAGTGGTACAGTTGCTGTGGGAAACAGTTTGGAAGTTCTCAAAAAATTAAAAATTAAACATAACATTACTGTTTCACTCAATGAGTCCACTCCTAGGTCTATACCCCAAAGAATTGAAAGAAGGGACTCAGATACCTGTACCCCAATGTTCATAGAAGCATTACTCACAGTAGCCAAAAGATGGAAGCAACTCAACTCTTCATCACCAGATGACTGGATAAACAAAATGTGATAAATACATTCAATGGAATATTATTCAAGCTTAAAAAGAAACAAAATTCTGATAATGCTGCAACATGGATAAACCTTGAAAACATGCTAAGTGAGCTAAGCTGGACACAGAGGAGAAATATTGCATGATTCTACTTATATAAAGACCTAGAGTAAGCAAATCATAGAGACAGAAAGTAGAATAGAGGTTATTAGGGATGGGGGAGGTGGACTGGGGCTTTATTGTTTAATGGGTACAGAGCTTCAGTCTGGTATGAAAAAACATCCTACAAGTGGATGGTGGTGATGGTTACAATGTGGTGAAAGCACTCAGTGCCACTGAATGGTGGACTTAATGGCTAAAATGACAAATTTTATGTTATGTATATTTTACCACACACACACACACACACGCAAAAAGTTATAAATTCTTCTCTTATGCAAGATGATTATGAGAGGAACTTTGACAAATTTTTATTCCAAATTCACATTACTTAATATGTGTAGTTTATGGGCAATTACAATAATTTTGTTGTTCTTTTCTAATAAAAAGGAGTTATTAATGTGTTAACATTAAATTTTCCAAACCCCCCTACCCTCACCAAAAAAAGCATTACGGTGGTACCTCGGTTCGAACGTGTCTGTTGACGAACATTTCGGGTTAGGAACGCCGTAAACGCGGGAGTAAATGCTTCGGTTTTCGAAGCAGCCTCGGAGTCGAACATGCCCTGCGGCTCCCGCTGAGGGCAGGATCCTGAGGCCCAGCTGTCGGCTGTGATCCCTCGGTTTCCGAACGCTTCAGAACTGGAACGGGCTCCGGAGCCGATCACATTCAGAAACCGAGGCACCGCTGTGGTTCGTAACAGATGAGGCTTGGAACAGTTGGATATCCATATGTAAAATAAATAACCTTAACCTTCACATTTTTTAGAAGACTTAAATAAAAACGGATCATAGACCTCAATGTAAGTTATAAAACTATAAAACTCCCAAAAGAAAACATAGAAGGACATTTTTTATGATTGTGGATTAGGCACGAAGATCTTAGATGTGACACCCAAAACACAATTCATACGAAAACAAGAACAAATTGAAATTCATCAAAATTTAAAACTTTTTCTATGTGAAAGACACTGTTAAAAAAGTGAAAAGACAAGTCACAGACTGGGAGAAAATATTTGCAATTCACGCATCTGCCAGAAGCCTTTATCTAGAATATATAAAGACCTCTCAAAACCCAAGAATGAGAAGATGAACAGCTCAAGTTAATTGGGCAATTTCCAACAGACATTTCACCAAAGAAGACAGACGGATGGCAAACAAGCATATGGAAAGGTACTTAACATTGGTCATGGTTAGGGAAAAGTCTGTTAATGATGCAGTGAGATATTACTACACACCTATGAGAATGACTCTTATCCTTTCCCTCCCTCAAAAAGCCAAAATGCCAGAACCTGCCAATACCCGTGCTGTTGAGGCAGAGCAGGTGGGACCATCATACGATGCCAGCGGGACTGTGAAATGGTGCAACCACTTTGGAAAACAGTTTGACAATTTCTTGTAAGTTAACCATATACCCACCATAGGACCTACCCATTCCACTCCCAGGCAGTTACTGAAGAGAGATGAGAACTTGTGTTCACACAAATACCTGCATCGGAATGGTCGTAGCAGATTTATTCCTAATAGCCCCGAACTATGGAAGGGTGGTGAGGTCTATGACTGGAAGAGTTGGTGTTTCCAAGGTTCTGTGGTCCTGGTGCAGGCTTCATCAGGTTGGGGGTGCGAGGAGGCCTTTGTGAAGGCAGTGGTGCCCCAGGGCAGACCTGCCTTGTAGGTGACAGGCAGGCGATGGGGGAGTGTGCAGCATAGAGCGCGTTCCCGATGTCCTGAACTCTGTGGGAACCCCCCCGCCCCCCAGGTTCCAGGAATTACTGGGCTTTGACAGAGAGGAAGGGGTTCAGTGTGGCTGGAGCACAGGTGTAAGATGGGTGTGATGACGGTTGAGGGGGAGGTTGAGGGGGTTTAGATGGAGGAGATCCCAGGGGCTGCATCTGCCGTGGTCCAGCCTCAGAAGGGTATGAGTTCTAGGATGCACACTGCAGGAGTCAGATGGAGGGGGGACTGGGTGGGGTGAGGCTGGAGGACCTTTGGAGGGCGCCTAGGGCACTGAGGTAGAGACATGGGTGTGGACTGGACTTGGTGGTTGGAATGGTTAGAAGTGAACAGATTTCAGCAAATCCAGGGGGAAGATGCAACCAGACCTTCTCCAGAGGATTTCTTTTGCTTTTTTCTCCCCCCTCCCCTTCTCTCTCCCCCCCCCCTTTGTCTCCCTCCCCAGCGGCCCCCGCACAGCCCTTTCACGGGAAGGCAGTGGATCCCATTGCTTTCTCTTTTCTCGCCCTTGCCCTCACCGCACAGACCCAGGTCTACTGGAAGGAACCTTACTAACGTAAGATGGGTTGGCTTGGCCACAGGGAGCTCTGCATTTCCCAGGATAACATTTGTCTTTATTTTAAATCACTGAAACAGCATTTAGGCGAGAACAGGGATCCATGCGTGCTTTTATTCAGCGTGTTCGCCAATTGCTGGCATTATCCCTCTAATGACGGGATGTGTACTCGATATGATATAGAGGCCACTGGGCTGCAGAGCAGTCATTAGCTTTCCTTCAAAAATAAAAAGAGAGGCTGCTGTTTGAATAATGATCCCTGGCTGTTTTCTTTGTACATGGGCCATTTCCTTAATTAGGTTTCAAGCTTCATCTCTCTTGTTTTTAACTAAAAAGCCAAGTGAGAGAGAGACAAATTGTATTGTGGAAAAAGGAGAGGAATGTGTTCCATGCAAAGTAAGGGACAAATGAGTAAAACGGGAAACCCCTGGGCGCCCTGATGATCACGCTGACTTGGGGTGAGCGGGGCTTGTGTCTGGGCTGAATTCAGCATCTTTCAAGGCCAGGGGGACCTTTTGTGCACACCCAGGGATACCTCCCCCGCTTCCTCTCTAGAGTTTGTGACCCGGGGCTCAGAATTTGTCTCTAGGGTCACATTTTCCTTCACTCTACCTTGAAATGACTGTGGCAGAGTATCTGTTAAACACACACGCTTAGGAGTCAGATCGCCTGCGCTTGAATCCTGCCCTGCTGAGAACCAGCTCTGAGACCGTGGGCAGACCATGGCATCCACGTGGCCCCAGGCGGTTCTTTGGTAAATGGAGGTGATAATAGTAGCTATTTTGCAGGGCAGCTGTGGGATTAAACTGCTCACTTTTCATGTGAAGCACTGAGAACACTGCATGGGGCAGGGTGCCTGTTCTCGGCTGGCTGCTGTGGTTATTATTGTTATTACTGTCAGCCCCTGAGGGCGAGTCCTAGCAGAGGGTTTAGCTCAGGTGGAGAACTGTCACTTCATAACCCAGCCCATAGTGAGGGAGGAGGAGTCAACACATTGGAGCCATAGGTTACAGAGAACATTGACGACCTCATTGATTTTCTCCCAGAAGATCCTCTCACCTGTTGTTAACTTCTGAGCTCCCCGGGCTGCTGAAGATGGTGGCATCTTTTGAGACTACTGCATATGGTAGGAAATCACTTTGAAGTTAGACTGAGGCCTTGTTGCATACATTCCATCTTCTAAAGTGAGGATACTTTGTGTATTAATGTTGAATGTTAGAAATTTTTTAAAAGCTGGAGAAAAGGCAGGACCCACAAAAGAGCTTTCCTGACCTACGAAGCCAGAGCTATTCTGCTTTATTCCCTCAGCAAGGCTCCTTCCTCACACTGCCCTCCTGCTGCCCCAGGCTTAGAACATGGAGATGAAACCCAGCATCTTTTTCATTTGGAACTCAGATTATGGTCCATGGGCCAGTAGCATCAGCATCATCCAGGACTTGTTAGAAATGCAGAATCTCTAGCCCTACCCAGATCAGAAGCAGAACCCTCATTTTAATAAAACCCCTCGCGAGATTTAAGTGCATATTAAAATATGTCAGGTGCTGTGATATCTCCCACTCATTGGTCCAGTCTTCCAGTGAACAAGAGCAAATTCCAATGAGGTGGCCCAAAGTCTAGGAGGATGAGGTGACTTCCTATGGGCAGTGACCCTTGATCAGGGTATTGACCAAGAAATAGGAGTTGGCTGGGGAGAGGAAGGAGTGTGAGCAAATAAAGGGAGGGAGAGGCTTTCCCAAGAAACAACAGATGTACAAAGACAGTGATGGCAAGATCATTTGACCTGCCTTCACTTTTCTTAACTTAGCATTTACTGTTTCCTGGATTTGTTTTAGCATTAACGCAGGGTCATATGCTTGGGTCATATGAAATAAATATGCATGTGCTTGGGTCATATGAAATAATTTTTGAACAATGCAGAAGTTACTTGCTTCCAAAATTCTGGTGTGTGAAACATGGCCTCATAAAACAGACAGATGGAGAGGTATTACCACTTTGCAGTGAATTGACTCAGTTTTCAGATGGATTCCTTGGAATGAGAAGGCAAGAGTATGGGTGGGTTTTGAATTCCTCTGTCCGGGTCTGGGCCTACACTCTTCCTTCCATGTGTGGGAGGAAACTTGGGCCAGTTAGTAGCCTCTAAGTCTTAATCTGTGACATGTAGCTTTGGAAATTTCACTTACTTGTTGGGAAAACTTGGTTTGAAATAAGAGTCATGAAACGCATGCTACCTGACCTTCAGATATGTGGCTCCATCATTTTTTAAGTCAGTGCTTTATAGCCTAACTGAAATGTAATGAAGGTGGGAGGGGGGGACAGGGCCACGTGCCACACTCGCCACACTCCTGATCTGGGGCGGTGGGATGGCTGTCCTTAATTCCGTTAGCAAGGGGAGTGTTTGCACAAGTGCCTTACATCGGGGAGAGCTTCTTCAGTAATGTGTGCATCATGTTGTTAAGGTTGGGTTTATTTGATATTCCATTTTTTCTTTTGCTTTCCTTTTTTCTGGTTAACCTTATATAGCCCCCCACTGTGTTTAATGAAAGATGAATGGATTCAAGGAAGCCTGGTAATGCTCAAGCAGCATTCAGTTAACGCGAGAGACCGCGGAACACAAGATGAATGCAAGAAAAGGCAGATAAATCCCGGGCTCGTTTATTAAGTACGATTCACCTTGAATTCAGAAAAGGGAACTTTTTCCGTTAAGGATAAATGACAGGATGTGAAAAGAGTCCCCCGGGGAAGGGGGATTAACAAAAGGAGACATTATAGAATGAGATAGAACTGAATTAACAAATCGATTTTCTGTAAGGGTTAGAAGACACAAGATTTATTTGGAAGATAAATATTTGGTAATTGAAACCTGAAAGTGTTTTGTTGTGATTTTTACCCAGTGAAGCTGTGCCCCCCTGAAAATCTTATGGCTGATGAACATGGAATAGTGTAGATCCTATAAAAAGGCTGCCAGACCTCTTTTTCTCTCTGTGTTTGTCTCTGTCTGTCTCAGATGCATTTTTTGTCTTCTTTAGTAATTTAAATAATTTCCTCTCTAAACAAAGGAGTTAGTTTAACACTTAATGAAAATAATTTGTAATAGAAGCTAAAATGATTTTTTTTAATCAGGGGACATTTTTTTAATAAGAACCTTGTGTTAGATTTTTGTTTATTTCACATTTACCTCCCAGCATTTCACCTGAATTCCGAGAAAGCATTTCTGTTGGTTTCAGAGGACTATCCTGGGACTCATCTTGTCTGTTGACAGCAGAACATGGCAGTTTACCTGATGGAGGTTTTATAGGATGTGATGTCCTGTCGCCAGGTGATGGACTTGATGTAAAAACTGCCATGGGCAATCTCTGCCACGTGGCCCATTCTCTGAAATGGCCCTTACCTGGACTCCCGTATCTGACCCTTCCAGAGGATGTTGCGTTATATTGTTTGACTCATCAGTTCACAAAGGATTATTGATTTTCTGGTGATCTATAGCTTCTTTGCCTTTGGGATATAAACTGTCCTGCAGAAAGGAGAGGGGGTGGAGGTTGTTAGAAGACAAAAGTCACCATGTGTACCCACCCCTGTCCTAATTTCAGTCCCCTACTGTTTTTTTATATGTAGCCTCTTCCTTGCTTTTCTCTCTATTCATATAGGTGTCTTCACTCTATATTTGGCTTTTGACTGTGCTGCTTTCTGGGTACAAGTGTTACCACTAATGTCACTGTTATCAGTTCTTATACCTGATGGCCCACTGGGTGAATAGGTCTCTTTATATTAGGTTGTAATTATTTATTTTCAAAGATATAAAAAGGGAAAAGAAAATATGTTTAACAAATACACAGATTGTAATTTAAATATAATAATTATACAGGTTTTGTAGATATATAATAATTTCACTAGGGATTTTTTAATATTGAAATTGCAAAGGTGTACCGCATTTATTAGTTAGCCGTTTCCAAACAAACCTTGGTTATTTTATGCATTGAAATAGTCCTGAATTTCCTGTACTTGCTCTAGTTTTCTTTGTTTTCCCACTTTGTCCCTGTGCACCTCATGAAACAGCAGGCACACGTGGACACACACCTTTGTGGGAGGAGGGGAGACAAGGATGGTTTCCTGGGAACTCTGTTGCTTTTGGATTAACCAGTGTTTGGAAAAGATGAGTCATATGACTCAAGCAGGCAGACATATGTCTCCCACCTGACCATTGTTTAAGATTCCTTATGTAGATTACAGAATATGGAATTTAAGGGAAGGAAAGGAAATACTTTCCTAAAATTGAACTGCAAAAGCCCAAGAAACAAACATACAGGCAGCGCTAACCATTCTCGTCTCACTTTGTCCCGTTTTAATTCAAGGTCCAGTTGCACCCAGCTCAGATTTGCTGCAAACCCTTAGCACTGTATTCAGTTTTATATCAAAGCTGTGTGCTGGAGCAGCACAGTCTCCTCTCCCTGGTAAAATCCTCCAGCCAAGGCTTCTAGCCTTGCCTCTCTGCTGAGAACAATTCGGCGCCTCTCAGGTGCGGTAACACTGATGGGCAGCCTCTGGGGAGTTAAGTCCCTGTGTGAGACCTGAGGACTGGAGATCTGGGAGTGGCTGGGATAGCCCAGGAGGCTGCTTTAAAAATGACTTTGGTTTGTGGAAGTTGTGGAGAGGATTCTCTACCATGTCTTTCAGGCATTTGGAAGGTGTTTCCCCCCCCCCCCCCCCAGTAGAATGTGTTTCTCAGAACATTGCTGAGCTTCCATGGAAAAATTCTGAAGGGCCCCCAGTGCGGAATGGAAACAGCACTTGGTGGGTCTTCCAGTTCTCGATCTGGAGTGTAGTTTGCTCAGGCTGTTCACCGAAAGCGTCCCTGCAGCTGAGCGTACACTCTTCATGCACATGCACATCCCCCACCTCCCAGGACCTTTGAATAATCGTCAGTGCTCGGACTGAGACGGCCTTTCACAAAGCCTGATTACACAGGAGGAGGCTGTGCCGTTGTCTCCGTGAGCTCCGGGCTGGACTGGCCTCCTTGTGTGATCTCTGTGACCTCACCCTCTCCCGTCTGTTCACTCCTCCTTCATCAGTTTCTCTCTTCTCCGCCACCCGGTTGTACACAGGGGCATTTACTTGGACTTGGTTCTGGGCTCATTTCCCCTTCTCCTGCTCTCATCTCTTCCTTTTGCTTCTGTTCTCTTATTGAACACTCCCCTTCTTTATTTTGGTGGTCTGAAGGATGAACTGTTTTGTACTTAAGCTTCCTGGGGAAATAATCTTTTTTGTTGTTGTTAATCCTTACTCGAGGATATTTTTTCAGTTGATTTTTAGAGAGATTGGAAAGGAGGGAGGATTGGAGGGAGGGAGAGGGGGAGAGAGAGAGAGAGAGAGGTGTCAATGTGAGAGAGACATATTGATTGCGTGCCTCCTGCACATGTCCCTACCGGGCCAGGGATCGAACCAGAAACCAAGGTATGTGCCCCTTGACCAGGAATCGAACCTGTGAGTCTCTTCAGTGTGCGGGCTGAAACTCTAACCACTGAGCCACACTGGCCAGGGCCCTGGGGAACTAATTTGAAAATATATCCCATTGTAATTATAGCACATTTAAAATCTTGCATTTTGTTTTTTCTACATTAAGATATTTTTATTTATGAATCTGCTAATAAAGTATACATACTTTGTAAACCCATCAAACATTTCACAAAGTGGCACCAAAATCAGTCTACAGTAGAATTATCTCAGAGTAATATCTAGAAATCCCGCATTTTTAGATGATCTGCATTTTAAAAATACTTCATTTCCCCAAATATTTATGTGAACATTGAGGTATTTGTCTTCCTAAAATGAGGTTTTTTTAAAAAAAAATATCTTTATTGATTTCAGAGAGAGGAAAGGAGAGGGGGAGAGAGAGAGAGATAGAAACATCAGTGATGAGAGAGTCATTGATCGGCTGCCTCCTGTGTGCCCCTGACCGGGAATCGAACCCTGATCGCCTGGATCCTAGGTCAACACTCAACGGCTGAGCCACGCCCGGCCAGGCCCTAAAATGAGTCTTGGAATGTTCCTTCCTTTTAAAAATTTTGGAAGTTTTTGAGAAGGACTAGAGTTACTTCTTCTGTAATTGTTTGGTGGAATTCACCAGTGAAACCATGTGATCCTGAACTTTTCCTGGCTGAGAGTTTTTTGATTATGGATTCAATCTAGTTACTCATTACTAATCTGTTCAGACTATTTCTACATGATTCAGCCTTCCTAGATTATATATTTCTAGGAATTAATCCATTTTTTCTAAGTTATCCAATTTGTTGGTGTATACTTGTTCCTAGAAGTATCTTATAATTCTTCGTATTTCTGTTTTATCAGTGGTAATATAGACCAATGGAAGAAATTTAGAGCCCAGAAATAAACTTGTGCATATAAGGTCAACTAATACAGTAGTGTCTCCTTCTGGTGGATACACATGCCCAGTGGATGCCTGAAACCCAAAGTAGTACCAAACCCTATATATACTGTCTTTTTTCTATATATACATACCTGTGATAAGTTTAATTTATAACCGGCACAGTAAGAGATTAACAACAATACATAATAAAATTGTGCTATTGTAATAATATACTGTAATAAAAATTATGTGCATGGGGTCTCTTACCTCAGGGGATCCCTTGCTGAAGTCTTTGTAGAGGCTCAATGCTTTCTAGTGCAACATGCTGCCATCAATCGGAGTATGTTTTCTGTTTACTTTGTTTTTAAAAAACAATTATCTTTATTGTTGAAAGTATTACAGATGTCCCCTTTTTTCCCCATTGACCCCTTCTGCCTATGACCCAAGGGTAAATGCTGGTGTTTTGGGGAACTGGGATTAAGGGTGTTTTGTTCTATTTGCTTATATCTACCTTCTGATGGTTCTTCCTACAGTGAGAACATTTTACTTTTATAATAAGTAAAATGTCTCATTTGACCTTCAACTATTTTAGGAGAGTTATACAACGGGGGTTGTGGAACCAGCCTGCCTGGATTTGAATCCCACCCTTTCCTTTCTACTTTTCTCCATTTTAGACTTTATTTTTCCCATTTGAAAAGCACTATCACAAAATTTTTTTTAGAAAACTGGAAAAATTTATCCAAAGCTCTGCCACCATGACCCAGCCATAGTCAGAATTTTGCTGTGCTTCCGCCCAGTGTCTTTTGGTTTGTGTTTTTACATGACTTTAATTATCAACGTAATGCACTTCACTCAGCATAATTTCCTGAACAGATTTCTGTGGTCGTGCACAGTTGCATGTACATTGGGTGAGGTATATTTTTGATGCAGTCATTTGGTAGCTGTGGACAATGGCCAGGCTTGTTGACTGGACTGTTTAATTCATGTCTCGAGTGTAAACCTGAGTCAGTTACATTTGTCTTTGCATGTTATGAGACATTCTAAATTTTTTTGAACTTGACACTTTATATATTTTTAATCACACAAATAATACATGAATGTATGTTCTTTGTGAAGAATTCTAATAACCCAGTATTATAAGAGGAAAATTTTAGTTCCCATTAATTGTGCTCTAAGACCCTGGCCTGAGATAAACAGTTTCCAGTTTATATTTACCCTTCCGTGATCCATTTGAGAAATTGTTATTGACGGAGCTTCCAGAGAACCTTATAAGCCATAATCTATACTTAACTTAGACAACAGAACCATTCACCAAAATGTCCATAATTTGATGTATATGGGTAACATCCAGAAAGCTTAAATTGGACTGTAAATATATGCCAGTGATCAGACAGAGCAAGTGACATAGGCCAGCAGTTGTCAAGAGGTGCTGAATTTCCTGCTGCTGTCTGTGAACTGGAGGCAGATCCCTGTCACTGTTCACACAATAGGTAATGTCTCCTGGGACCTCTTGCTGTTCTCAGGTAGTGCACAGGGGTGCTTATCCCAGGTTCACAGCCTTGGGGACAGCTCAGGGGGCTATGAATCTAGGTGGGAAAAAATGACATCTTGTGTTTTCACTGACCTCTAACCACAGTGTATTCCTTTATCTTACACATGGAGGTAATAAGCCGCAGCAGTGCCTGTGACTCTGTCCCCAGCAGAAATCACAGGTATTTTCATATCATGTCATAGTTGACCCAGACATCTCCTTGCTGTTGGTGCTCACCCTTGACACCCATGACGATGGCAGTTCATACTCACCACTAGATCTTGTTATTTTAATGCACTCTTGAAATACACCTACATTACTATATACAAATGTGTGCTTTGAACATTTTCAAACTGAATTTCGATATAATTGGTCTTCTGCCTATGTGTTTACTTTTTTGCGTTTAGAATATCATTCTGAAAAGGGTCCAGGGGCTTCACCAAATGCCAGGGGCTTCACCAAATGCCACTCCCCTGATCCCCCCCAAATCCCCGTCTTAAATGCATAGTTTACATGCTAATAAGAATAGGGTGACAGTATTGATTAATTTTTTTTATATTTTTCTAAAGGCATTCAGGAGAAAAAATACTGGTAGCATAGTGATTGTGTGTGTGTGTGTGTGTGTGAAAGAGAGAGAGAGAGAGAGAGACAGACAGACAGACAGACATTAGTTAAAATTCCTTAGGGTTGTAGGATTTTTCAAACCACCGTAGGAAAAAACCCTATTTAAAGAGTAATATGTGGGCTTCTCTCAATGTGCTTATAGCCCTCACCTCCAGGGCCTTGTTTCTATGCCTGGCAGCCCCTAAAACATGAGGAGTGTAGTGCTTTTGTCTTCCACGTGGGGTCTCTAGGGAAGGCAGCCTCGAGTTCTGAGCCCTGCATGGCCAGGGGACGCCAGTGCCGGGACCCTGCTGAGCCAGTGGGCACCTGCCCCTCGCTGCCCCGAGCTGGCTGCTCCCTCTCGGTGCCTGAGATGCGTATTGTGGTGGCGGTCACGGCGGCGCCTGGGTCAAGGTCAGCGCTATGCCTGAAGGCACTCTGCACACTGTCCAGCGCCCCCCTGCCTCATGGGACACACGAGCCCGTGTTATTTCGTCTCGGTCTCCTTATGTGAAGACGAATGAGAAGGAAGATGTTTGCTCACATTTTGTGTCTGGGTGCCAGAGTGTTCAAAGAAAGGGACTCAGTGGGAGATTTCACACAAAAACATGGATTTCTGGCTTCGCCTAACAAAAGGAAGATTGGATAACTGCAGTGTGCGCCTCACCCGCAGAGATCAGCCAAATAGTGACCGTCATTTTAGGATGAGACGAAGCTCTGCTGTTTGCCCCAAATTTCCCCTCACCTGAGATGACCTGTCTGGTTTCTAGAGGTGTTTGAGTTTGTGGCTTCTGGAATGGATTGTTTCTAAATTTCTTTCGGATTCTATCACTGTGATTTTTAAGATATCAGGAGAAGTCCTGTGTGCTGGGCTCAGTGAAGCATGTCAAAAAAATTATTTGATTCTGAAGTTGGTGACATTTAAATTCTTGGAAGGCTCAGATTATGTTTTGCGTCTGAGCAGAGGGGTGACTGTGCTGTTACACCTTCGCTTTTGTCACTGCTGATGGCAGGTGAAATGGGAGGGTCACCTGCTGCAAACTCCCAGAGTAGCTATGGCAAACGTGAGGCAAGAAGATGTTTCCGTGAAAATGTTGATGCTGTGGATTGTTTTTCTGGGCCTCTGATATCAGTATTAGGGAACATATTCTTCTCACACTTTTTATAAAGGAAGTTTTCCAATACAAGAAGGGAGACTCAGTCTTCAGCTTTTCCTTTCCACAGGAGGGAGGGCAGCTTCATAACTGTTAAGCATGATCTCACCGTTGTTCTCTACATTCCCTAACAAAAAGCTGGGGTCCAGCAGCGCCATCTGCATTCAGTTTGGAGTCGATGGAGTTAAAGATTCAGAGGCAGGGTCCTAACACTCACTCCAGCTTTTGGCTCTGTAAGTACAAGAACCACTTGAGCAGCTGCAAATAGTATTAGCGCTAAGCTTGTTACGGATCTTGCAGGCTCATTCATTGATTGCCTTCGATTTTCAGGACATCTTGGCTATAGAATTAAAACGACTTTAGTTAAGCCAATTAACTTTCCTGGAGCCTGGGCAACTAATATCGTATTCTGGAGAAGGTCATCGATGTTAATCAAATAGCAGTTTTGTTTGAGCTGGGATTAAGGAAATCGTACAAAAGGTCTAAGGATTGTTTATAACGTATTTTTCTCTGTGTTGCGCTAACTTGGCCTTTAACATCTGGGCCTGACCGTAATTACACACACAAGTGATTGGGTGATATGATCCTTCCTGTAGACTGGGACTTGATTGTGCCTGCTCTAAAGTATCCATCCTGCAGATGGTTCCAAGCCAAGTTTTAATCTGAGGTTTCATCTGTCTACAGTTTATCAGCACTTTTATACTAAAGTGTGGCTGCTAAGAGCGTAGACTCTGGGGCCACGCTGCCTGGGTCTGAATCCTGGTTCTGTGACAGAAGCACAGACAGCTAACAGACCCCTGGTGATTTAAGCATCTATTTCCACACTGTTGATTTAGAGCCTGGATGTGGCTCTCCAGCCACCGGTCCCATTTCCTGGGCTCTCTTACACTGGGTCGGACCATGTGGCTAGTTCCTGCTAGTGGAATGTGAGCAGAGCTGATGCATGTCACTTCCAGGCTAAGGAGCTCAGGAAGCAGGTGCTGCTTCTCCACACCCCCTACCTCCATTTGCTGGCTGAATGCAGAAGGCTCCAAGACCTAAGGGGAGAGCAGAGACACACTGGAGGATCCTGGGTCCCTGAGTCACTGTGTGGAAGGTCTTTGATGACAAGGATCTCCCATGTGGAATGGTTACAAGAAATAAACCTCTATTGTGTAAAGCTACTGAGATTTGGGGATATTCTTATTAATGTACCTTCTGACCCCCTAACTAATACAACCACTCGCTGGTGGTGTAACCTTGGATAAGTTACTTAATCTCTCTGTGCCTCAGTTCCCTAGTCTGTAAAATGGAGGGAAATAGTATCTATCTGACCCAGAGGAGGTGTTCAATTAAATGCTGGTTGCTATTATTAATGATAATTATTATTATTGTCATCCCTTCTGATTCTTGGGGAGCAGGAAGGATGAATTATTTTAAATTGGAACATCAGAAAAATGTGTTTGAAAAAAGCGGCCTGAAGGAAATAATCTATATCAAGTAGTCCAGGCTTTGTAAAGTAATGTTTTATTATTTGCAGTTTGGCTGTAGTTAAATTGGTCGGTGTACATAAAACACACTCATAAATGCGTACAATGGAATTTTTCTTCTCTAACACCTGTCATCATTATTTTGGGTTTTAGTGTTGTGAGGATGTATGCACAGCATACATATTTGCATTCAGAGCCTCAGATCCCCCATATAGTAATTCAGAAATTACTCAGGAATGGGATTTTTTTTAATAAGCACTGAGACCATTTGATTTTGTTCAGTAGAGAGATGAATTTCTCTGCCGCCATGCTGGGCAAGGATGGCTGTGTCAACAGCTGGTTTAGTAGCCTGCCTCTGACTTAATTTCCCTTATATAAAACGGGAATGCAATGCGGTATTCACACTCAGTTTTATCAGCACAGAGCTACAACTTATCAGTGGTATTTGTCCAATTGTCTGTGTTGAACAATAAAAGCTAATGAGACTCATCAAGATTTAAAAATAAGTATCGACAGTAAAACCGGAGAGGAGAGATATTCATCTTTTAATTCAGCACCTGACAATCTGAAAGTAGCAGAAGTCAGTCAGAAAGCACCCACTGCGGAGCCAGCGGCTCTGAAGCCCGTCTCCTTGGGACTCTCACGAAGAGGGACCCCACACGGCTATGGGCAACAAGGGCTCCAGGGACCCTGGGGCTGGGGACCCCGCTAACTCTTGGAACAGTGCTCTCTTGAGGAGAGTACCAGAAGGAACCTCGATAAGTAGCTTAAACCACACTACTCCCCGCCCCCCAGCTAGAAGTTCTTAATAACTTCTGCCCTCAGTGGAGGTCCATGTCCATGCTTCTCACCCCATGGAGTGAGAACTGATTCACAGGTGATATACCAAGCTCCTCCAGTGGTCTCCAGGTACCACAGCCTGCAGAAGTTGGAGCCCAACTGCTCCTTGTCTCCTCTCTGTTCTTCGGGTTATAATTTAATGCCCTGTCCTCTTTTCTCTTCTGTCATTTCCAAACCAAGGTCTCTTCTTCTTATGCAAATTGTGTCTTGTTCTGATGGCTTTGACAGTGAAAAACTGCATTCTTCAAGGATTTTCTTCAAGCTTAACTAGGCCTGAAAGAGCACTGCATCAGGAGCGGGTGTGTATTTTTTTTTAAATTGTGACCTTGGAGACCTTGGTTGGAATATCTGTGTGAACAGGATTGTTTGTATGAACGGCACCTCCCATCTTCAGATATTAAAACAGTCTTTTGTGGCCTAGAGTTCCACGAGTCTAGTCAGGTTTGTTGTTGTTATGGTTGAGAAGTAGTGTTCTTAACATCAGCTTAAAGGATTTGGAAACATATTTACTTGGAAACATAATTGCTTTGGAGTGTTGTGTTTTGAAGTGACACTCTGTGTGCGATAATTGAGTCAAGAGGAATATTAAGTACATTTATGTCACAATGAGAAAATGACACTACCTATAAGGCGAGAATCTAAGAATTGTAGATGATTCATTTTTATAACAACATCTCTAGTAACATATCTAAAAACTGTCATCCCCACCCCCTTATATAAAGATAGGCTTCTGTCAGCCAGTTTCTGCCAGAAGGGAGCCATCCTCAGAGTTATTGCTGAAGACCACTCAGTACCTGTGACTGTGTTTGGAAACTGCCACTCCCCAGAGCAGCCTTCAGCGTTAGCTCACCTCTTAGGTTGTGAACTTTGGTTGAGAATTTCTTCTTATGGTTGAGGCAAGAGAATGACTTTTTTTCAGAAGTCGTATACCAAATGTCAGAATTTATTACTAACCTCCACCATTGCCATCACCAGTTTTGATTACTTTGTGTCCAGCTTTCTGTTGGGTACTTTACACACTTGAGCTCATTTGGTCATCTCAACAACAAAATGAGGTCTAGTATCATCCACTTTACTGATGAAGGAAAGGAGGCTGATGGAGGCCAGATCACTTGACATAGCTGGTGAGTGGTGATGCTAGGACTTGAACTTAACACATCTGGCTGGAGAGTCCCTGGTCTTAGCATCATGTCAAATTGCCTCGTGAGTGGGATACACATGGTTGATCTTCCTCTGACTTGAACCCTGGTGAGTGATGCTAAACCAAGAAGGATGCTGCTACCAGCCTCCAAATCAATAGTATTCCAGCAAGGTCCATGTGGATTCCTTCGCACCCATCCTATCGTGGTCAGGACTCTGCTGGAAATAAGACAGAGGAGACAAAACAGGAACTGCATCCCTTTCTCCCTGATGGAGGGACACATACGCTTACGTGTACATGTACATGGAAGGAGATTACATGCCCTCTAAAGAGACTGCCCCCAGCTCCCTTTGTTCCCCACTGTCCATCAAGCCTTGTTCATAGAGTCCTGCCTCTGCTTACTGGCCACTTTATGTTGGCTCATGACTGTCTCATTATATTAACAGGCTACTCCATCAACCCCATCTCCCAGGAGGAAGGGAATTGCATATACTTCACAGTCACCCCCTTTTCTAGGAGTCTTGGCTCATTTATTGTTTTACACCCCTCCCTGGGACCCCTTTCCTACCTGATGACTGATAATCTTCCTGTTTCTGGCCAAGTTTTCACTGTTTACAGAACTTTTGGGTTGCCTACATTACCTGATACCCCTCCCCACTCAAGGAGAAATATAGGTCAGTGCTTTGTAGACTGCTGTACATTCAGTGGAAGACACAGCACCCACCCTCTTGCCTCTGGCGTAAGTGATTTACCTGCACTGCAGACAGGTGTGGCTTTGTGGGGGAAGGCATAGATGGAGCCGCTTGGTGGGATATCAGGGCTCAAGTTAGATTGAAATGATCCATGCACTCTGCTCCAACTTATTTATTCCTTTTTAAAAAACATCCTTGCCTGAGGATATGTTTTTAAATTGATTTTAGAGACAGAGGAATGGGGGGAGAGAGAGAGAGAGAGAGAGAGGTCAGTGTGAGAGAGAAACATCGACCGGTTGCCTCCCAGACGTGCCCTGACTGGGGATTTGAACCTGCAGCCTAGGTATGTGCCCTGACCGGGAATTGAACCTGCAGCCTTTCAGTGTACAGGATGACACTCCAACCAACTGAGCCACCCGGCCAAGGCTATTCCTTATTTTTAATAAAATGAACCAAAACTTAGCTTCTTTATACCCCAAGGGAACACATGTATTTGTTCAAGTCCCCCACCCACCTGGCACATGGTAGATGATTTGTAAATTGAATGAATAAAAGTAAAAGTGATTTCAGTTTAGGTTCCTTTTTTGTCTTGGGGTGATCCTTACTTAAATGATTGGTTTAATTAATTTATCTCTTGCACCGTGGCCATTTTAGAGAATGACTGAAAATTGAACCTTAAGGTAGGAAACATGAGGCATCTTCCGCTCATGTTCCTTTAAGCGTCTGGGCTTAGCCAGTGTCCAGGTCCTTTCCCAGGAGCAGGGTTTCTTGGGGATATGGGTCAGGGATTTCAAGGGAAGTGCCAGAGGCTTAGGGGAGGGATAGAGAAGCAGACCCTCAAGTCTTGGCTTTGAGGCAAGTCCCCAGATTCTCACTTGGGGCTGAGCAGGTCCTTGCTTTGCCATCGCCCTTCCTGGACTTGCTGTCAGCCCTCATCTAGTGATTTAATTCTGCCGACTCTAGAGATGAAATTGCATTTATTGATGAAAAATTTGGCCAAGAGACGAAGTTCAGACGCACCATTCTTTGGCTGATGGTCCTCCTTCATCCGTTCCCTGCAGAGGGCATGTCTCACTGTGCTGAGTGTCCTCAGAGCCCCTCTTTCGTGTTTGGCTTTTATACCAATTAATTGTGATTGGTCAGAAGTCTCCTGACTGGAGCCCCTCTCCGAGGGCTGTTCCAGGTGACTCACTTCTAGATACGCAGAAGAAAAATGACCCGAATGTATGAACAACATTAAGTGTTCTGACAGTGACGTAGTGCTTTTCTCTTCTGGTGTTTGTGTGAAATGATCTGGCAAAATAGATGCTGCAGAAATAATGCATTTCTGTGCCTCCCTTCGCAAATGATGAATGTTCTTGGCTCATCACGAGATTTCTTGCCAAATGCTGATTCTGCTAACGGAAGGGGTGGAAGCTTCAGACGTTCTCCTGAGACAGAGGGATAAAAAGTTTCTCAGCCACCTTCCTTCTGTGGCTTGAATACTGAGAGGTGCTCTTGCGAAGGGCTGTGTTTTGCCTTTGCCCTGGTCTTGGCTGAAGCCACAGGCTGGGTGTCTCAGGTGTCTCTGGCTACTGCCCCAAGCCGGGGGAGGCTAGAGGACAGGGGTGGCAGAGTGCGGAGCATCGACATCATCTACCACCTTGTTGGATTTTTCTCTTATATTTAAAAGCTTCAGTTCAGGAAGGCATTAGTATGAAAATACAACACTTACTAGAATCCTCTATAGCAAAATGCCAAGAGGGAAAGTCAGGGTGGACAAGAGTTGGAGTGGCCTGTCATGTGCTGGCACTGTTCTGGGGACATCCTCCCAGTGACCCTCCAGAGGATCCCTGGGTGATGGGCATCAGTCCCCCCGGCATTCTGAGTGAGGACTCTGAGGCCCAGGAGGTTAAGTGATTTCCTTAACATGACATGGCCAACCTCTCAACTGCTGCTTTGTCTGAATATCAAACTTCTGCGTGTCTCCTGGGGAGCCCGCCTCTCTCTCATTCAGGTGACTCTTCTGGCCTGTCTCCATAGCTGTCTCCAAGTTCTGGCCGCGTCGGCCTCCCAACTCCTTGTCTCCATCCAGCTTTACTCCATCCTAGGCCTTCTCCACACTAACATTTTTCAAAAGGACACACCTGATCATCAAGTCCCAATAATACCTAGAAACCCTTCATGGCTCTGGCCGTTGCCTGTGTCCACACCCCTCCCTCCTACCTAATCAAGATAAGGTCCAAGCTCTCACATCCTAGAACACTACCCTGATGGCCTGACTCTACTCACTACTTCTACCTCATCACTCATCAGAGTCCCCACCTTGGCCATCCATGTGCCAGTGAAGTGAAACGGGGTAGTTTCTTGAGCCCCAGGCAGCTTCTTGCCCCTGGACCTGCATACCTGCCTCGCCCTCTGCCAGGCATGCTCATCCCCTATTGTGTCTCCCACCTTCCCAGCCTAGTCATCTTTTAAAGCTCCAGCAAAGTGGGAGTCACAACCTTGACCGCTGCCACTGGTACAGCCTACCTCTGTGTTGTATCTTCTTTGCCTGTTTACCCATCAGAAGGCGCCTGACCATTAGAATGCCAGCTTTCTTCGGTTTTGCTTTATTCATCATTGTGCTCGGTGCCTAGTACCTTGCCCGGCATACCAGAGACATAAAAACGGTCTTTGCAGAACAAATAAACGGAGTACTGGAGAGAGTATTCAGATCCAAACCTGCCTGAATCTTTAATTGGGTGGCAAATGTTTCTTCCAGGTTCGTCTTGCCCTGTGACTTCCTTTGTGTTTCCAGGGACCTGCTGATACTTTCCTAACTCCCTTTTTCCAGCGGGAGGAGGACTGCTTTTACATGAGACAGCTAGTGTCAGCACAGCCCTTGAAGCTGTGGGAAACAAAGCCCGTTGCTCTTCCAGCTGTGTGGGGGCCAACTGGAGGGGGAGGAGCTCGGTGGGGTGGTCTGCTTCCGGCAAGTTCTTGGTACCTTGGAGAAGAAAAGACAGGTGGTAGCTCAAACACAGCTGTGGTGTCATTTATAATTAAGGCTCCAGGCCACCTTCAGAGGGGCCTTGCTCCTTTCCCTCCAGGTATTTGTATTGTCAAGAGCTGTATCTGCTCCTGTAAGGCCAGGCTTCAAGCTTACCCCTCAGTGGCTCCGTGGAGGGATATAGTCCACTTTTGTGACACCCAATGGGCCCTGGCCATGTGGCTTTGGCTTACTTGGAGCAGCCTTGTGAGCAGCTGCAGCCCTCCAAAACGATGTCTCCAGGTTTTGGTACTTGACTCTCTTGGCGAGTCTAAGCCACCATTGGCTACAAAAATCGATGTAACGGGAACAGGCTTGTAAACATTTAGACTATCAGTCCTTCACCCTTTACCCCTCAAGATCAAATGACAAAGCGAGTAGAAGTTAGACCTTGCTAGGCTTAAAACTCGCTCTAACCATTTGCCTTTCAACAATCCAGTAAACCTCTGTGTGCCTCAGTTCCCCATCTGCAACATGGGGTGATGCCAGCCTCCCAGGGTAGCTGTGAGGATGAGACAAATTAATTTGTGAAAAGCTTCCAGCACCGTGCTGGGCCGAGGATAGATGGAGGACTGACAGACACATTGTACTGACTTCCCCAGGCGCTGCTAATGAGGACACGCTGCTTAATCACACAGATTCTAACTGGGACCATGTCCCCCTGCAGGAATCTGTTTATTAGGTGCCCATATGCTAGTCTACATACAACTACAACTTTCATCTTTTCCAATTTCCAGGGATGTTCATTGTAAAAGTGAGAAAATACAGGTAAGCAAAAAAAAAAGGAAAAAACACACCTCCCATTTGTAATTGCACCACCAGCTGTGAACATTCGGCACGTTTTTCTAGCAGGGTTTGTGTGTGTGCTTGTGTGCGTGTATGCAGATCAGTAACAAAGTAAAAAGTCACTGAGTACTCTCTGTATGTTCCTCTTCTCCATTCTTTCATACCGTTTTGGGATGGCTATAAATGACTGTCACTGGGTTAATCTCTCTCTTCTTCAACATCCTTTGATTTCAGCAAGTGTAATGTTTCCTGGTAAGAGTCCGGCATTACATTGTTATGACCCAAGTCCAACAGGCATCGACACACCTTGGAAAGCAATTTTATTGTTTTGCTTATGGACTGACTTCCCCAGGGTGGTGAGAAAGTAGCATGGGCTTGGCTCGTTGGCAGAGGTACCCATTGTCACATGGCTGGCAGGGGAATAGATCCAGGGAACGGCTATGTTTGTCCCACACCTGGAGTCCTTGGCTTAGCAAAGAGCTTCATGTGGAGATCGGTTAGCTAGGTCACCGGGCACGAAGCAGTCCTGGGAGACTGACAGGTTCTCCACAAAGTCAGTGGCTCCTTTCACAGAACAGACTCAGAAGAGAAGGTGCAGGAAGATCTTATTTAAAACCTAGGGGATGGCGAGAAATGGGTTGATTTCCTTTTAGAAGCCTATTGGGAGAGAAACACGGGCAAGGAACAAAAATGGCCAGAATAGTGGCCCCCTATTTAAAAATCAAAAGATTCAGGTAAAGGCTAACTGTGAAATCACTTGCATTTTCTTTATCTTAAGTCCCTAGATCAACGCTAGTTTCAGAATTACTTAACAGAGACTGATTTCACTGACTGTAAATATTAGACTGACGTTAGTTTTGTTTTATTTCACTCACTTCTTGAACTTGGTATTTTTGGTAGTGAATCAGCCTTGGCTACAAGTTGGTCTCCGCTGCTGGCTTTTGGAGCACATCTGGCAGGCAGCAGAGAACCCCCAGGATTTTTGGCTCTAAAGACATTGGCTTGCATTTGGACTTAGGGAGAGTTTCCAGTAATTGTCATTGAAGTTTGATTCATACAGCAGAGGACGCTGTTAGCTTGAGCCAGGCGTGGGCTGGCTGGGGTCCCACATCCCAGGCCGAGCCAGTCCACCTCCCGAGGGGTGGGGAGCTCACCCTTGCAGAACCGCAGGACAGCGCAGCTGCACTGCTGGCTTGCTCCTTGTACTAACACTGGGATTTTTCTGCAACAAGCTTTACCCAAAGAGTCCTGTGAGTGTCTGCTGTGAGCTGGTGGGTGACCACGGGGACCTGTCCTTCCTGGACCACAGAAGTTGCAATGCCTGGAGAGATGAGCACTTATGCCCTGGGGGCTCGGAGGGAGGGTGTGTCCTCCTTGCCTTGGGGAACCAGGACCCCGTTGTTGAGGTGGAGGGAAAAGTTAGAAGGGATACTGGTTTTTTAGGTGAGATATAGGAGAGAGACTCTCAAGACAAACACATAAGATTTTTATGGATGTTTTCAGGGAGCAAGGAGAAACATGTCACTTACAACTCATGGTCCATTACGGGACCATGAAGGGCAGCTTAGAGCATCATATAAATAATGTGGCAGGTGTCTGTCTTCATCCAGACTTAGGTGGTCTGAAAATAGCACTTTGTTTATTTTTTTTAGGATTACCTTAATTCTGAGAAATGCCAAGCCTTTGGGCCTGATGTTTAGGTGAGAGGCCCCAGTGCCCAGTCTGAGGGTCCCTTCCTGTCCTCTGCCAGAGTTCAGTGGTGGGCCCTGGGGACTCTGTGTGGCCAGAGGCCCCAGACCCTAGGAATTTTATTTTAATGTTAAGGTTTGGAGGAATTCTCTCTTTACATTGGTTTCCTTAGAGTCACTCCCTCTGTCCTCAAACTCTCATCTATTTTTTCAAGACACCCGGTATTAATGCCTCAGAGAACTTATGAATCTACCCTAGGAAGGGAAGTGTTCTGTCACACACACACACACACACACACACACACACACACACACACACGCACTCACTCCCCTTTCCTTGGGGCAAGGGAAAGACTGAGCCTCCTTCATTTACATTTTTGAAGTTAAAGGAGGGAAATGGGGAGAAAAAATAAATTGGTATCTCAAAAATGATCCTGATGTTAAAAAGGCATTATATTTGCCTGGCCAGCGTGGCTCAGTGGTTGAGCATTGACCTATATGATCCAGGATCCAGGAGATTGAGGTTCGAATCCTGGTCAGGGCGCATGCCTGGATTGTGGCTGGATTCCCCAGCACGGGGGGAGGGTCGTGCAGGAGGCAGCTGATCAATGACTCTCTCATCATTGATGTTTCTATCTCTCCCTCTCCCTTCTTTGCTCTGAAATCAATAAAGACATATTAAAAATAAAATAAAATAATAGCAAACATTCCGACTTTCAGTTTATGTTTTAAAAAAAAGTCATTTATATTTTTCATTTCCAAAATGACTGTCAAGGTTACTGGAGCCAAGGTAAGATGTGGAGCCTTTATTTCTCCTAAATAGGATCTTGGGGTGAAGGATTATTAACTGATTCAGGTTCTCCCCACAAAGAAGAGTAAATGTGAAATCTCCAGTATTTTCAGTTCCCAGCCCTTTGATAGCTGCATAAATGTACGGGGATCCTGTTGACACTGAGTATTTGGAACTCGCTTTGAAAGGTTTTTATTAATAAACAGTATTTCTTTTCAGTGGGACCAATATTAAATCTTTAGTTAAACCAAACTTTTTAGTCTTAGGACCCCTTTATAGTCTTACAAAATTTGAGGAGCACCTTAAGACCTTTCGCTTATATGGATTATGTTTATTTACATTTGTCATTTTAGAAATTAAAACTAAGAAATTTAAAAATTAATTTAAAACTTAGTTCAAAACATAAAAACTCCTTGCATGTTAACATAAATAACATTTTATGAAAAATCTATTTTCTGAAACAAAAAGATTTAGAGGGTTGACATTTTTTTTTCCTCTTTTGCAAATCTCTTTGATGTTTGGTGTAAGAGAAGACAGGTGATTTTCAAATCTGCTTTTGTGTTCAGTCCATTCTGATTTTGTTAAAATCTATGAAGAAAATCTGACTTCACATAGATATGCTGTTGGGAAAATGTGGGACTTTGTGGACTCCTGAAAGGGTCTCAGGGACTCCACAGGGGGTCCTGGACCACTGTGAGAACTACTGGTTTAAACAGATAAACTACCAGCGTATGTGATGGGTTTTAAATGAAAAATTGCTTTTGAGAATTTGAGTGGACACTGGGTCAAATCAGTTCCTTATGAGCAGAGTAATAAGTTAAGAAATCTTATGTAAAGTGTTGTTTTTATGGAATTTGTACTTTATAGTACATGCTCCTTTCTGTGAGCTCGGAGAAAGTACATATGAAGTCCTCAATAATTGAATTGAATTGCTGAAACCCATTACAAGGACTCTACTATTATAAAATTTTTATAACATGCTCAGCCATTACTTTCTTTAATTCCTGCTCCAGTTCAGGAATTGAGGAGCTTTTTCTGTAAAGGATCAGAGAGTAAATATTTTAGATTTTCCGAGTCCTTTGGTTTCTGTTGTGACTACTTAACTTGATTGAATATTGAAACACATGGGTATGGCTTCTCCCAATAAAACTTTATTTATAAAAATAAGTGATGGATTAGCTTTGACCCAAGGGGTGTCGTTTGCTGACGCCTGCTCTAGTTATACGTTAGAGTCATAGCCTTGAGAGGATTATTCCCCAAACTCTCAGTCTTTGGCCATGAAAAATTAAGTTAGTGATGTTCAAGGAAAAATAAAACACAGACGTTGAATTTCTTCCTTTTTACTTTATGACACATCTGGAATAGTCAGTTTCCAGTGGTGTTGGCTGCAGGCAGATCTCCTGAGGAACGGCTGACTGTGGGCAAATTGGAAGTATATAGAGTGTTGATTTCAGGAACCTAAGAGGATGAATGATAGTTTATTTGCTTTATGGTTTATTCCTTTCCGAGAGCATCAGAGCCAATTTTTACATTTCCTCTTAGTTGGTTCCATAATTATGAAATAGAGTCCCATCTCCACCAACCCAGCAGAGACAGTCACATTGTAACTTTGCTTTTGCCGCCTCCTGGTAGGTAGAGTTGCTAGGACATCGTGGGTGTGGTGTTGGTGGGATCGTGAGCCTTCATTGTTGCCCTCCCTCCTTACAGAAATACAAAGAGTATGAGAAAGACGTTGCCATAGAAGAAATCGATGGCCTCCAGCTAGTGAAAAAGCTGGCAAAGAACATGGAAGAGATGTTTCACAAGAAGTCCGAAGCGGTTCGGGTAAGTGCCTGTTTCCAGCTCTTTAGCCTCCCAAGACACAAGACAGCTTCAGGGAACTGGCTCTGCTGAAACCAACTCTAAAGACCAAAGTTGACTCTGCTAGATGTGAGCTCTTTCTTCTCTTGAGTCTAGTTAACCAGAAAAGTTATTGCCAGGGGCAGGATTGCCCTCTCCATATATGGTTCAGGTTTTCATCCTATAATTTTATGCCTTCATCAGAGGTAGAACTAATTATACAGTCATAGAGGATGGCTTATGCCTATGTGATACATTTCCTAATTACAAAAAATCATTCAAAGGTACATTGTGGTTCAGCTAAGCAACTGTAACAAATTCAAGCAATGCTTGCCAAAATGTGGAACTGGAATCTCAGTGGAGTAAATGAATCTAGATGAAGTCAGAGGTTTCTCTTTATCACTATCGGAATAGTACTGTAATTATAATGTTTGTCATGACTGGTAAGAGCTCCCTGAAATTTCATATTATCAGCAGGATGAATGAAACTACAGTGCCCAGATTCATCTCCAAGGTGGTTTCTGACTTTATTCCTTAGAGCCAACTGAACAGGCTATCCTTCATTCTTGCTTTAGGACATGGGAATGTTGCAGGAACCTACATTAATGCCATATTGGCACAGGATTATAGGAAAGAATGGCAATGCGCAGAATTCTTTATTTCGAATACCTAGTTTGCTTGCCTTTGGTTTTAATAATTATCTCCAGAATCACTTTGTTATAAAAGAATACTTCCTACTTTAGCTTCTCTCACACTGAATTGGACGAATGAAATTTCCACAAGTTATTTCTGCTTTAGACCTGATGACCCCACACGTTTGCTGGACTCTAAAACCTTGCAGTACTATTTTGACTTGTGGGAGGAAGGGTTTACTTTAGTAGGTAAGAGCATGGTTTTGCCCTGGGTTCAATGCCTGCCTTTGCCATTTCCTAAGCTTTGGCCTTTGGAGAAACAGTCTTCATGAGCCTCGATGTCCTCATCTGTAAGTGGGGAAAACATGCAGGAGGTATGAAGATTAAAGGTATGCTTTCGAGCCACTTAGCACAGACCCTGGCATGTAAACAGTGCTCAGTCAGTGGTAGCTTCTGCTGCTACCATGATTATTCATTTAAATAAGTTGACACTTTTTGGTGGAAACTCTGAAGTCCATTAGAAGAAAAAAAATACTTTTATCTGTCACAAGTCCAGCCTGAGTGGCTCAGTGGTTGAGCATTGACCTAGGATCCAGGAGACTGAGGTTCGATTCCCGGTCAGGGCACATTCCCAGGTTGTGGGCTCGATCCCCAGCAGGGGGCGTGCAGGAGGCAGCTGATCAATGACTCTCTCACCATTGATGTTTCTGTCTCTCTCCCAGTCTCCTTTTCTCTCTCTGAAATCAGTAAAGATTATCTATCTATCTATCTATCTATCTATCTATCTATCTATCTATCTATCTATCTATCTATCATCTATCTATCTATCTATCTGTCTATCATCTATCTAATCTATCTATCTATATGTCTTTGTGTCATCACCTTGAAATAGGTGGTATTCTTTATAGCAGCATGGTAGCCATTTACATCTAACAGTCAGAAACCTGAATAAAAAGCCCACCACTATTACTAGTCTTTATTTATAAAATGACCACTCCTTTGGTGGAACTTTGAAAATACAGGGGTGGGCAAAAGCAGGTTTACAGTTGTGAGTACATGAAGCACAGAGTTTGTTATTGTATTATTATTTATTCATTATTGTATTACAACTGTAAACATAGTTTTGCCCACCCCTCTATATTGGAAAGTATTAAACAGAAAAAAATCCCCCAAAGTCCCACCACCCAGCAGGAAACCACAGCTGTGTTCCTGGGTGTTTCCTTCCTTCCCTTGGTTTTCTTTGCACTCTTAGGCTTGTACCTCTGTGTTTTTCTTTCTTCAAATTTGCAGTTGTATTGCCCGTTCACTTTCTCACCCAGCCTCTTTCCACTGCCTTACAGCTTTACGGTGTGAGCATTTTCTTGAGTCACTGTATTTCCTGATTTTTCTTAAATGGCTGCATAATATTCCAATCTGTAGGTATGTTGTAACTGATTTGATTGCCCCTCGGTATCTGGATATTTAAGTTGCTGTGATATAAACAATGCTACAGAGATCAAGCAACTCAGCACCTATGTGTTGGGTGCTCCTCTAAGGACTACACTCACTCACTTTTTCTCGTACCAGCCCTGAGATGGGGGTTCCTGTCACTCTGTTTTACAAAGGAGAGACTGAGAGGCAGAAGTTAGGTTGCTTTCCAAGGTCACATGGGGAGTGAGAGGTGGGCCCCAGGCACATGGAGACCTCAGTCCACATTCTTCACCCTCCCATGCCCTTGGCACCCTGCAATGTGTGACACACTCCTTAAGATGAATTACTGATCTCAGGGGACACTTCAGGTCTCCCGGGCTCCTATGTACATGAAGGCATTTCTGTTCAGAGGAGGCTGTGCCAATTCAGTTCTTCCATCAGCAGTGGCATGTGAGTGCTCTTTTTCCTGAACTCTGCGAAAACAATAAATATGTTTATTCTGCTGTAAATACAGCATTATCGATCTGAGAAGGGGAAATGCTACTATTGTTTTAACTTGCATTTCCTTGTGAATCACAACATTTTAGAGCAGAAAGAGACATAAATATTCTCTGGTTCTGCCTCTGCCGTTGACGGACAAGGAAGCCCTGGTGTGTGGAACTCGGGGACTGTTTGGCATGCCACCCGAACAGGAGGCCCAGGGGGCTTGTGTGGCACGTCACCCCGGCAGGAGGCCCAGCCAGCACCAGAGCCTGGGCCTGGCTGCTCAGGGGCAGGGGCCCATGAGGCAGGGGGAGCCACGGGCCAATCTCAGTTGTGCCCCATGGTGGGAGGCTGATGAGAAAAGCTGAGAAACACAGGAGACCCCTTTTCCTCCCTTACCTCCCCGGAGATGTTAGGAGGAGTTGGTGACTTACGAATCCATGCTTGTCTTCATTGAATTCCCTGTGCAGGAGGCCCTGTGCTAAGCACTTTACAAGTGTCCTCTCATTTCATTTTCGCATCCACCTGGTAGTGAGACTCTGTCACCATCATTGTTTTAGAGATGAGCAGACAGATTTGGCTGAGTGAGTCCTTTGTCCAGGTTACATGGGCGGGCTTTGTGGAGTTCTTTTCACAGCCAGGTGTAGAATTGCAGAGCCTCAGTGTGAAGCGCCTGGCAAACAGTAAACTTTCAGTATGTTTGCTGTTACTGCAGCTTAAGGTGTGAACATTTAATAGCGAGGGAGTCTTGCAGGTTTAGAAAGTCCCTGGGTGATGACAAGATGGAAGCAAATTTTTGAAGCCTTTTTGGTTTAAATTAGTGAAGTTGGAAAAAACAAAAGACTGCTATGATTGGTGTGGTTCCTTTGAAAAGGAAAAAAAAAGAAGTCACTCTGTTTGAATTGAAAAGTTCCCAGAGTAAAGGCATTCAGGGTTCTCTGAAATGTGTATTTCATGAATTTTAAAACAAATGTACAAGGCCCTTTGTGAGCACACAGGATGCCATAAAGTCTGTGTTGCCTGGTCCAGTGATAGTGCCTCTCCCCTCCCAGTCTTAAAACAGGAAAGAGGGCTTGTATGTCAAGTTGGGGTTTGGTATAGAGACAGTTTCGACTTTGAGACTGGCCTGGTTGGTCCCCGTTGTCAGCTATGCAGCTCTATTGGCAACAGCCATGAACCATGTGGCATTTGGAATGAGATGAGGTGGGCACTGAGAGGCTCCTGGATGCTGGTTTATGTTGAAGCCAGGGGAGCAGAGGGCGTGACTCCTTTACATACCATAACGACACCTCACTTCCTGAATAGGAATGGTTGCTATGTGCCTGTGGGATTTGGGGCCATTTGGAGAGCAGAGACCTCCAACCCCACTGTGCCTGTGGTTTGCAGTAGAGTCATTATCTGCAGTGTTACCCCAGAAGACACCTCGGTGCACTGGGGCCCACCCTTCCCCATGCCACGCACCGAACAGTGAGGGACCTCCTTCCCAAGTGGCCAAGGGAAAGAACAGATTTTAGAATTCACTTCATCCCTGCGATGCACCGCGCCTAGCAAGCGTCCATCTCCGAGCCCCCATCCCCACCCTCAGCAGTCTGAGTCAGGCTGGAGGCTCTGCAACTCCCCGAGTGTCTGCCTGCCAGTACCTGATTCAGTGCCAAGTGCTCATCAATGGTGAGTGGCTGGGGGGACTCGGGAACATATGTGAGAAAAAAACTGGCTCACAAACAACACTGATTATTAAAATTTCCATTGCTGTACATAAAATATTTATGAGACTGGCAATAGCAATTTGGGAAACTGCGCTAACACCTTTAGTCTGTGAAGGCAGTTAAGTTAGTGCCGGGGGAGGGAAAAGAGGGGTATGTGCCGTAACCCCATCCCCTGACATGCCTGTCGTCTCTTGGCCGTTACAGTGTTGGTCCTTTCTGTCTCTGGCTTGATTTCATCATTTTACCCTGTCACTTTTCCCAGTGATTAGTTGAATCAGAGTGATTTTATCATGCTCATTCCTATATGAATTACTCTGCACTATGCAATTATCCTATCACAGAAAGTCCTATTTTCTAGCCGTCAGATGTCTGGAGTAAATGGGGAACCTAAAGTGGCCTGCCCATTACATAACCTCTGTCATCTGTCTGGTAATGGACTATACGCAACTTTTTTTTTTTTCCCCAGGCCAGCAAATTACAAATCACCTTAGCTTTAATAATTGCCGTTAACATAATGGTGCCATCATTATGGTAGCATTTCTTAACTAATAGTTTCTAGCATGTTTTAATGCGATTGGTGGTTTAAATCATTTTCCCAAATCCACTTGGAGGCTTGATGCAGGTCGTTTTCACTTAGAGCCAAATTGAGTTGGATGCCACACGCAGCTCCTTTGTTTCTGAAGCTTTATCTCCCCACTCCTTTGTTCAAACAAACTCATGTGACCAAGCCCTCAATTAATGTTGCTGAGCAGTTTATCAAGTTTTAAGTCCTATGAATGGGCAAGAAATGGAATCAATTTGCTTTCAGCTCATTAACATTTGAAGGGAGATATTTCTCGTGCTGGGCGTGGGGGGAGTGGTGTTCACCCGTCCTGTGCCAGCGGATGACTCCCGTTGGGCCACTCCTCAATGACACCCTGGAAGTGCTCGGCCTGTCACAGGTCAGAGCTCCTGTGAAATATTGGCGGGAGGTGCATTTGACACAGCTCCCCTTTCTCTGTCTTGCTAATGGTGACAGATTCTCCTCCCTGATTTGAGAGGCGGGGGAAGGGCAAGGAGGTGCATCCCATGGCCTTGGCTGTGTGGACAGGCTTCCCTGCCTTTCCTTTGTCTTTAAGATCTGAGCCTCCACTAGGAGTAGCACAAGCCTTCACACAGCTGAGAGGCCCTCGGAGCTCCGGGGATTCCGAGCGGCACAGTGCAGCATGCACTTGGGGAAGATTGTAGGAAGTGACTGAGCAACTGCAGCATCTCTGATTACAGGGATGCACTTTTAAGACAGATGCCAGCACTGCCAGGGGACACAGTGATCTTGTGTTTTCGAAAAAGCCCATATGCTCAAGATGAGCAGCACAATCTGAAGAGAGTAGCTGAACCAGGAAATGACAAAAAGAAGGACTTTGGAGAATATCTAAATGTGTGCTAGGGTTTTCCAGAATGGTTTTCGAAGGGTCGATTGATTTCCAGAGTGGTTATTGCCTTTGATTGTTGGAGCAGCTCTGGGCGGGCGCTGCCTTCGTCACACTGATTTGGGCCAGAATTGTGACTTCCTTCCGTCTTGGTTTCAGGTGTCCCTGGTATAATGGGCAGGTACATCGCTTTCACTGTTGGGCTCTGCAGAGTTCAGGCCTCCAGAAACTTAAATGTGTTTCACAGAGAGAAAGGATTATAGGATGGTATCTATTACAGCCACATATCTGCCAAAATATTAAGTATTTTATTTGCTGTTCAAATTCATTCCCTCCCCAAAAGAGTTAATTAAAAGTACCTAAAAGAACAAACTTCAATGGGGACAGTGAGGAGACATAAAAAGCAGATTGTAGCTAAACTCACAGGTGAGGAGTCTGCTGTTTTCAAACCTTGGATATGCTATGGAGTAAATTTTGAAGGCACTCGGAAGCTCATACTATAAATAAACTTAATTCTGTTTCACTTATTTTATTTACATTGATAAAACGATAAATCCAGCACTCAAAAAAGAGTGTTTTGCTTAAAAATAAACATGCTTGCTCCTTGGGAAGAGCTGAGAGAGACTAGATTGTATACGGTCTCCCCCTTCCTATAGCTACCTGCTGTGCATTGCAGAACCGTCTCCCATTACAGCTGTACTGCAGAGAGTAATTGCTGTTGTACAGTAATTCAATTTCGGGGCATTCACGCATCGGTTCACCGATAGGGGTTTATCTGGAGGAACCTGGGACTTGAAGGCTTTTTATCGAGAAATTCCACATGCGGCATGATGCTTTTCCTGGGTAGTGAATACCAGCATTTGCATTTAATAAACATTTACCTTCCCCGAAAGATGGAGCTTTGTCCCCCTGCAGAAGAGATTTACGCCAGTCTTCCAAAAAGCTAGAGGGTGCTATTACAGGGACTTTCTGCTGTCTTTTGATGTGTGTGTGTCTACATATGTATGACTATAAAACACATCTTTGTTTTTATGTAAATATATATACACTGAGGCATGCAAATCAGGGGGAGCCCAGGGAAAGCATGCTCTGTACCAAACATATATGCTACAGGAGGGATTAGTATCTACAGGACTGTATGAACATGTCTGGTTTAAAAACTGCCTATATCTTTTAAACCAGACATGTTCATATAGTCCTGTAGATTTTAATCAAGGTGAAAATTGTTGGCCTGGTGACTCTTTCGAAAGGAACCCATTAAGTTGGAAGTGAAATCAACCATTTTGTTTATAAATTTATACATTAAGTAAAATGTCTTAAGACAGAACTGATTGTCCTGTATAAAATGAGTCTCAGATCACAAGGACTCTTTGGTTATTAAGTCCAAAATGAGCTGCAGAGGTCTTAGGAGTTGAATATTCTATACTGAACACTGCCAGGATGGCCTTAGTCGAAGTGGCTGTACAACATAAAAACATTTTCTGCCTTGTGTCCATGTCTGATCTCATGTCAGATTTTCAAAGCTTGCTCCTTGAAAGAAGACTAAATTTGTTTCTGAGAAAACAAAGTGTTTTAAGTCACAAGTGAGGAAGGAAAAGACTATTATTTTTTATGTTGCTGTATCTTGTGGCCTATTTGCTTTTTTTCTCCCCCCTTTCTCTTTCTCTCTTTTGGCAAACTGGATTGCAAAATTCCATACATATATGTAAGAGAATTTAGAGCAGAAACCTCAAACCCGAAGAAACAAAAAATAGCAGCAGTCTGGATGCCCCAGTTCTGATGAGGTCAGCGAGCCATTCTTGGTGAACGGTTGAGGGTAAGACCGCATGGAACCGCGTAGTCTTCGTGGAGCTCACCCCAAATGGGGTTGGGGTTTCCGCTAACATACTTTGGAGCCTCACAGACAGGCCCAGAAAGCTGCTGTCCCACCCACATTGACAGTGAGCCCCTCCTCTGCCTCATGAGGGAGATGAGCTTCCCGCTAAGTGGGGAAGGGCGAGCCCCTGGGCGCTGTGTCTGGGCCGTCCCGTCTCCTGTCCCCTCCCGTCTCCTGTCCCCTCGAGCCCCTCCTCTCCCACCAGCCTCGAGTGCTGGAAGTCGGGCCGGCTTGGTGAACTGCATGCGAGTGGTCTCGCTGTTCTGGGGTGCTGATCTGTAGAAAGAGTTCTTTGTGGATAGAACCACTGTGCCAAACCTTCCCCAACTTCATGGGTTTTTTTGTCCCATTCCCAAATATTTGTCTAAAAGATCTCCATTCTCAGAGCCACATGGAAGACTTAGTTTGGGGGTTTCTATGTAACTCACCTCAACCATGTTTGCTCTCTTACGCCTTTTGTTTTGTTTTTGCTGATTACGCAATACGTGGTTACTGTAAAAGAAAGAGTAACGTGAAAAAAGATAAAGGAGAAAGTAGAGAGAACAGCACCAAGATGTATTAAAAGGCACAATATCTTTCCATACCTTTTGCTTTTAACCACCTCAATTTCGATTCTTCCAGATGTTTTTCTGTTTGTGCGTGTGTATATGCATACGTGCGTGTGTTTATATAAACTTCTGAAACATTGGATTACATTTTCTTGTAACCAGCTTTTCTTTCCTTTTTAAATGTCCCATGTTGTGGACATCTTTCCATGGCAGTGAATACGTATTTCTATTCTTTTGCACGACAGCCTAATAGTCTTCTCCCTGGATGTCCCAACCAGGCAGTTACCTCTTGGTGAACGTTGACATCGTGTCAGTGTTTCATTATTATAAGCAACAACATGGTAAATTCTCCTGCAGAGAAACTTTTGTTGGGTTTATCAAACACAGACTTTGAAATAACTATATGTATACGCAAGGAAATAAAAGGAAAAACTGAGAGCCTGGCAGGCGTGGCTCAGTGGTTGAGTGTCAGCCTATGAACCAGGAGGTCATGGGTCACTTCCCCGGTCAGGGCACATGCCTGGGTTTTGGGCTCCATCCCCAGTCCGGGGCGTGCAGGAGGCAGCCGATCAATGACTCTCTCACAATTGATGTTTCTATCTCTCTCTCCCTCTCCTTTCCTCTCTGTGAAATCAATAAAGATATATTAAAAAAACCCCAAAACACACCTGTTAATAGCCTTTCCCACTGTTTATACTATTCGGTTTCCCTTCCTTGTCCTAGCTTGTCCCCACTCTAGCCCCAGTACCCATCACAGGGTCTGAACCTACAGTTAAATGCTCTTTAAACATTTGTCGACTGACTCACAGACGTTCATCTTGGAGTCAGGGTACCTGGAAGCCGCAGTGGTCATGGGTTACACCTCTCCCCTTCACCAGAGAACTCCTGAATGATGAAGGGGAAAGGAAAGGATTTGACCTTAATTGCAGAGAAACGGTGGGGCTCCTGGGCTTTCTAGACGCTTCACTGTCTGTTCCATGTAAACGAGACATCTACGTGCCGCCCCGAGTCTAGCTGCCGCCTGCTTAGACTCGAGCTGCGGCTTCAGCTCAGTCCCTCCCACGTGGCCCTGCTCCTGGAGCCAGGTGAATGGAGGAGCTGAAATGGGCAGACATCAGGCCAGCTGCTCAGAGTGGAAATAAAGGTTAATGATCTCCACAGAGGGAAATCTGTGGAAGTCCTTCCTTCCCCCCTCCCTCTCTCTTTCCCTCCCTCCCCCTCCCTCTCCCTCCCTTCTGTCTTCCCTTCCTCGGTCCTTCTTTCCTGTTAGGTTGGAACTGATAAAGGAAGACTCGATTCCTGGATGGGGGCGGGGGGGAGTCAGTGTTGCGAGGCTGTGACTTAGCAAAATGGCCACAGCTCCCTGGTGCTCTCTCTACCTGACTGAGTTTTTCATCCTAATGCACAAGCTGGACTCTAGAGCCAGGGTGTGTGCCTCCCGGCTGGACAGATGTTTTCCCTCATGTGGCAGGTGGTAAACACAGGCAGCCTGCTACCCCCGAGAGATGGAGCAAACCGATGCTGTGAGCAGGTTTGAGAGGCTCGCCCTGAATCTGAGCCCGATGTCCTGCAGAGAACTTTGGAGTGATGCTGAGAGTAGTAGATGCTGCTGGCTTGGTGTTGCCCAGCTGTGGCATGGCTGTGTCGGGACGCTCATCTGGAGCCCTGCCCCACCCCGCCGGCGTTGTCTGTCACAGCAGGCTGCTGACTCCTTTCATACACTTTTGAAAGACATTGTACTTTCTCTGTTTATCTCAGTGTTGACTCTCAGCTTGCCAGGCTCTACCCTAGAACCCCCGTGTCACGAGGGCAGGGACCATGGCAGTTATATTCCCCCTTATGCCCCCAGGACCCAGGTAGAGTGCTCGGTGAGTGTCCATGAATGAACTTGTCACACTGGTAATGATGATGGCATGGAGTGAGTGCCTCAAGTTTGGGATGACCATCTGGTCACCAGGACACAGGGCTGAGTAAGGTCCCAAGCCTTTCCCACGTGTCTGTGCCTGCCTTTCCCCCTGTTCCCCACTAACCCATCCATCGTCCTCTGCCTCGAAGGTGAAATTTGGATTTGGTTTATGCTGTGCAGTGATAAAGAAAAAGAAAAAAATTACTTCTGCATCCAAAGCAAAATGTCATTTAAAGTCACATTTCCCATTTCCATTGCCTGTTTTTCTTTTTCATTTAAAAAATCCATTTTGAAAGATTTCCTGTCGCTTTGGTCAGGACTGAGTGGACCAAGCAGCCTGGAGAAGAGAGGTGTGTGGCCACGAGACCCTGTATGAAATTATAGTGCGCGCCCCTGCCTTTAGCCCAAGTAACAATTATGCGCCATCAGGGAGGCCACGCGGAGCTGGCGGGCTCATCCTGAGGCTCTCGGCAGCCTCGCCCGCTGGAACTGGAGGAGCAGGGTGCCTTCTGCAGGTGGAAGATACGCGGCCCACTGTCTGCACCAAAGTGCACGGCCAGGGTGGGGCTGGGGGCGAGGGGAACTCAACACAGCAGTATTGCAGCAAGGTGCTGGTTTTTCAGAGTGTCGCATGGCTGTTCCAGCACCCAGACCAGGTAGAAAACAGTGCCACGGAATGTATACTCCAGTGAGGTAAAGGACATCTTAAGAGGTTTATGGGTGGGAGGAAATTATGGTGAATCACTGAAGTGTCACCATCAATAGATGCAAATGACAGAATAAAGCCATAATAATATAGCAATAATAATAATATCCCCCTGGCTGTAATTGTATAAATGGCAACAAATGAAAGGTTTTCAGAAATATTTTGAATGCATAGTTAGTATATTTAACCAAGGACATGTTGGTGGCATGAGCTGTCTTCTCTTGGTCTTTGCTCAGTTTTCTATGTGGAGGTCAGAACAGTGGGCCCTGCAAACTCTAGGGGGTTATTTACGTTTCTAGTTTCTAGATTAGGTGATGCGGGAAGATGACAAAGTGGTTAGGAATTCGCTGGCATTTCACTTGCGCCGCATTTCGGGGAGGGAGGACGGCCTTTTCCAGTAATCAGAGTCTTTGTTAAAATCAGCTGGGACAGCCTTGATTGCATATCGCAAGCTGTACTGGCTGCTTGAGTAGATACCACAATACTCTGTACCATCAGGGCAAATAGGGACTTTTTATTTCTTGTGTGTTTTTTAATTGAATTTTTCATGTTAGCTGGGGAGGAAAATCATATCCTTGGGAGTATACTTAGAAAGCCTCCCTCACTGTGCACCCAGTGATTCCCGAGCAGCTCCTCACTGATGGGCTTTGTAGAGAGGGATTTGTCCAGGGGCCCCTAGAACCCTGTGATGGTTGTCAGAACGTAGACCCTTATTGTGGTCATGGGGGGTTGCTTATAAATATCCCACACCCGCCAGTGAGGAGGAGTCTCCTTTTCTCAAGCAGATGTCTCTGTAAGAACTCAGGCCCGGCAAAGGTCCTGGTCTCAGAACTTTCACCAGAGGTGAGCAGTCGGTGCCAGCTGCAAAGGGCCGTAGGAGCAGCCCCAGGCAGGGCCAGGCTTGCAGGGGCGAGGCCTGCAGGCAGCTGTGTGGCCAGCTATGCATTGGCCTCTGTTAGGAGGTTTGTTGAGCTGGGCAGTCTGTCTCCATAAGGATATCCCCCACCTGTTCAGTGTGCCCCTTCCCTTGCTGCGCTGGGACCCTGCTGTTGCGGTCCCTGCGGCCATGGTCTGAGGACAGTGTGGTTCTCATCAGGAAGTCAGAGGTGGCTTCTGAGGTTGGACATGGTGGAGATGATTTACCCCTGGGAAGTGTGTTCAGCCCTCTTCCCGTGGCAAAGGGGGCACAGAGGAGTGTGGCCGTTTACGCTCGCAGGAATTGCTTCAGTGCAAAAGGGGAGGTCAGAATCAAACATCTGTACCACAGCTGTAAACCGGTGGCCCCCATGCCAGTCCTGGCCATAGAGCTGTGTGGATCCACATGGGCTTTGAAAAAAATGAAATGACATATAAAAATATGAAGTGATATATAATACCCAGATTTAAAGCTTGAAAAATTGAGAGGGACGGTCATCCTAGGGCCTCATTCCCATGTGCAATCACCGTGAACCATCCAGTTTGCTGATTTCCATACCTTCCCCAGCCATTCATTTTGCCCCTCTGGTCCCCAGAAGCGCTGAGTTTGCAACCCCTGGATTAATCAGGTCAGGGCCACAACCTCTTTTAGGGAACAGAGCAGAGTCTGAGTGTTAGAAGTTTGGAAGCTCATAGGCAGGATCCTCACAGCTTTCATAATTCACTCTACAGAAGTAAGCTGGAGTCATTGTCACTGTTGCCATCCTTGTCACATTAGTGAGTGCTTTTCATTTGCCAAGACACTATGCTATACATTACAGATATTATCTCATTTAAGTGTTACAACCTTGTGAAGTTCTTGGCTGGCTGGGAGGGTGAGGGAAAAATCATTCAGTGGACACAGGATAATGAAGGTTAAGGGGGCAGGACCCCCCCTCATTTTGAGACCACCCACCATAGGGGACTATTTCTGAGATTTTCTTCACTGTAACATTTTAGGATTTTAGCCCTTGTTTTAGGCTCTTACCCGTAAGAAGTACTGTTTGTTTTGCTTTATATTTTTATCCCATCTCCAGGATGGGAATAATTACCAATCTGGTCTCATTCACAGAATAGGGAAGCAAAAATCGTAGAGGCGCCCCCTCTCCCAACCCCTCCCGAACACGCTTTCCTGCTAGAATGAGGACTGAGACAGTATCTCTCACGAGGACAAGGGGATGAAAAATGCTCAAAGTGGTTACATTTGAATATGTGGCACTTATCTCTCTGTGCAGGCACCTTAGAGAAAAAATAATTCATCAAACTTCGTTCAAGAAAAAAGAGCATTAAGCCTTCATCAACAACAACATCAGAAGCTCACCATGGCAGGAACAGGACAATAAAGGAGTTATTTTAGCAGAATTAACAGGAAGAAATTAGCCTCATATATCCTTCCTTTTTATCACAGTGTGGTGCATTTGCATATTTTGAAATTTCACATTTGCATAGTCAATGGTTTTAAATTAGATTCTCACATCTCCTCTCTGATGTTTGTCATGTGTATAACTTGTCTTAATAACTGAGTTGTTCGTATTTAAAAAACAGTTATCTAATCATTAGCCTAACCCCAAGTTACCTTTGCAATTTTTTAACAGTTTTAGTGAGATACAATTCATGTATGATAACTCTTCACTCATCTAAAGTGTACAATTCAGTGTTTTTTAGTATATTCACAGAATTGTACAACCATCATCCCTAATCAACTGTAAAAGATTTTTCACCAACGTAAGGAGGAAACTTCATACCTATTAGCAGCCACTTCCCATTCCCTCCAAAACCCTTCCTCCAAGGAGATAAGGCAAACCCTATTCCACTTTGTGTTTCCAAAGATTTACCTGCTGTGGACATTGCATGTAAATGGAATCATACAGTGTAAGTGTGGTCTTTTGTGACTGATTTCTTTCACTAAGCATAATTTTGTTGTTTTTCCCCTTAGATTTTTTAACTTTATTTTTATTGTTGACACTATTACAGATGTCCCCATTCCCCACCCCCTTTGCTCACCTCCAACATGTCCCCGCCCTGCCCTTCCCTCTGGCCATTACCACACTGTCTGTGTCTATGGGTTATGCATATATGTTCTTTGGCAGGGGATTGAACCTGCAACCCAGGTACGTGCCCTTGACCAGGACTCAAACCCAAAACCCTTCCAGCCACCGGCTGGTGCTCCAACCACTGAACCACACCAGCTAGGGCAGCATAATATGTTTCAAGTATATCTGTATTATAACGTGTATCAATACTTCATTCTTTGTTATGCTCAAATAATATTTCAGTGTATTGATATACCACATTTTGTTTATTATCAGTTGATAGTCATTTGGGCCGGTTCCAATTTCTGGTTATAATGGCAAATGCTGCTATGAACACAGGAACCTGCTACAGGTGTTTGTGTGGGTATATGTAGGAATGGAATTGCCTGAATTCCATGTTATATGGTAATTCTATGTTTAACCTTTTGAGGAACTGCCAGACTGTTTTTAAAAGTGGCAGTACCATTTTACATTCCCGCCAGCAACGTAGGAGAGTTCTGACTTCTCCGTATCCTTGCCAACGCTTGTTGTTATCTGCCTTTCTGATTACAGCCATCCCAGTGAGGGTGAAGTGGTATCCCATTGTGGTTGTGACTTGCATTTCCCTAATGATGAATGATGCTAAGCATATTTTCCTGTGCTTATTGTTCATTTGTGTATCTTTCTTGGAGAAATGCCTATTCAGATCCTTTGCCCATTTGTAAATTGTGTTATTGCTTCTTTTGTTATTGAGTTTAAAGAATTCTTTATATATTCTAGATACTAGAGCCTTATAAGATAGATGATTAGCAAATATTTTCTCCCATTCATTGGATTGTTTTTTCACTTTCTTGATAATATCTTCTGTAGCACAAAAGTGCTTATTGACAAAGCCCAATTCTTTTTGTTCCTTGTACTTTTGCTGTCATATCTAAGAAATCATTGCCTGATCTAAGGTCATGAAGATTTGTCCCTATTTTTCTTTTCTAATAGTTTTTATAGCTTTAGCTCTTAGATTGAGGTCTTTGATGCATTTTGCATTATTTTTTGTATATGGTGTGAGGTAGGGTTCCAGTTTCATTCTTTGCGTGTGGATATCAATTGTCCCAGTGTCATTTGTTGAAAAATACCCTTGCAACTTAAGGTGAGTTTTTTTTAGCCCTGACATTTAATCAGCGCAGTCCTAGCATCTGAAGAGCCCGGCTCATTAGAGCTGTAGTCACAACAGCACTGTAGTGCTAACTCTGACAAGCATGTATTAAGCACTCTCCATATGTTACCTGATTTAATTCTCATAACCCCTGTCTGAGTTGGGTAGAGTTATTACCAATTATTAACCCATGTTATAGGTGAAGCAACTGAGGCTCAGTTTGTTCTCACTGGTATTAAGTAGCTGAGTTTCCAACCCAGGCTGACCTTTGTCTGTGGCCAGCTCCCAGCCCTTGCATCCTGCCCCAGGGTCGCCTCTTGGTTGGAGTCAACTTGAAGAGGAGCCTGAGTGAAGTGGGTGACCTCCCTGGCCTGAGCAGATCCTTGGAGAGGGCCCTCTGACACCCATGCTCCAGGGCTGCTGGGCCCCTTCCAAACCCTCCCCATGCGGGGGCCTCTGCTCTTGTCACAGGTGTCTGTGGGACACGTGCTCATTGTCCATTTCGTGCTGCTTGGAAGCGATCGGATGTGGGGTCACAGTCCCTCTAAGTCAAGTTCAAGGTCTCTCATGTATCTGGTTACTTCATCAGGGAGTTGCTCAGGTTGAGCAATGCTTTGAACTAATTTGGGAGCAGGATGAAGCTCTCATTTTTCTGAGAGCTCCTTCCACTTCCAGGAGGAGAAAATAAAATAAAAATTTTAGAGTAGGGGTGCAATTTATTTGTCTTCGCTTCCTGCCTAAGCTACCTTCATCCCTCTAAGGCCTGTGCGTGGGTGGCTTGTGCTCACCCCACCTGCCCTGCCTGTCCTTGCCCACGGCTGCTCTTACCATCCTCTCTGCTTGTGGACTGTGAGCCGTGTCCTGCAAAATGGGCAGCCCGGGGCCTCAGGGTAGCACTGTTGGAACTAGATGGACAGCCACAAGGGAGAAACGCTGGCTCCCTCCCCCACGGAGTTTATGGACTGTTGGAGGAGACAGATACTCAGTCGGGAGTGAGGGGCGTAGGGAAGGCTTGGAGGCAGGCAGTCCTGGCTGCCTGGGGGTGCTCTCAGGGAAACTGAGGAGAGGTGAAGAGCATACCCCAGGACCCAGATGGCAGAGAGGGGCTGCAGGCAGAAGGAACGCGTGCTTGAAGCTGGAGAGGGAGCAGAGAGGGGCAAGCTGAAGGAGGTGAAAGGGATGGAGTGGGGGGGTTAGAGTGGAGAGAGCAAGACCAGGGGCCATTGTGAGGTCTGGGAGGTAAGGTGGCACCTGGGAGCCTGGTGCAGTGGGATAAAGGGGATGCACTTGTGTGGTTATTTGAATGCCTCTCTCGACACCCACCAGGGCAGTGGTTGGGTCCATTTTGCTCCCTGTGTTACCCCCAGCAGCTCACATACCGGCTGGGAGGGCAGTAGGTGTCCACTGGAGTTTGGTGTCACCCTAAGGGTGCAGGAAGCTGCAGGACAGTGTGTGTTTCTGTCTCTGCACAGCTCGTGGCTGGCTCCCTTTCCCATGTGCCATAGTCCCCACTTTCTCTGTGTATTGATTTTTATTCACCTAACTCTCCCCTCAAAAAAGTATTCTGTGGTCTCTAATAGGAGATAGGCTGTGAGGAGGCTTCTCCAAATTGAAGTGTGAGCCTGGGTTCCTTTGTCCCTGGTCGCTCCTCCAGCTGAGTGCACTGTGGCGGTGAGAGAGCAGATCCTTTGTTCAGCTCGGGGCCTGAAGCGCCCAGGGAACACTCAGGAGGAGGGGCTGTGAGGTCGCTGTTGTTCCAGGAGACAGTTCAGCTTTTTATTGTCAGCTACTTGTAGCAAATGGATCAGTTCTGGATTTTGGGGAGTCTGACCCACCACTCAGGCAACAGTGAGTGGGGGCACCTTCTAGGCACCAAGAGGGGCAGTCACCATTAATTCTCCAAGCTTGCCCCCCATTGGGTCTGACCTTTCTGAAGGCAGTTTTAAGGAGACAGCTCATGATTTGCTTACTTTTAGCAAAGGCTTCTAGGAGCATGCTCTCTTTGTCACAGTGGCCCCAGAAGTAGAAGGCTAGCCCTGGGGATTCCCTTCCCTTGTAGAAGGGACACACAGGGCCTTGGCCGACACCTTTCCTAGAGTTTTGATGCACTTGATATTCAGTCAGCTCTGTGGAAATCGGTTCATTTCTTATTTGGTAGGTAGTATATCTGCCTGGGCTTTGGAGCCTTGGACACCTGGGGTTAACAGTCATTTACTAAGTGTGAAACCTTAACCTCTCTAAGCCAGAGTTTTCCCATCTGTGAAATGGACATAATAACATGTGACAGGCATTGTGACTCTTAGGATGCGGGTAGAGCTGGGATTGAGGCTGGCTCCCTCAGACCCAGTGCCCTGAACCCAGGTCTCTTCCTCTTTGAATTGGAGACAGTTGTGCAGCTGACCTCAGAACTGGTGTGAGGAGTAAGTAAGAAACATGGGTATAACATTAGCATGGTGCCAGGGACACAGCCAATATTTTGTAAATGGTGATTTACTTTTATTTGCATATGTAATGTATGTTATACAATCAGCATGGTGGAAACAGACTGTGACTCTGGTAGGAAACACTCTGAGTTCAAATCCTGTCCCAGTTGTTTATAGTTGAATAATCTTGCCCAGTGTACGTAAGCTCCCTAAGCCTTAGTTTCCTCATCTGTAAAATGGGGATGACAATATTCACCTAATGGAGTTACGTGGCGGGTCAATGAGAAAATCAATGTAAAGCACTTTATCCCAGTGCCTGGCACGTGGTTCCTCTACTTCATGATTGGTTGTTGTTATTACAGCTGCAATTGTTAGTATAATTGGACAGAAAGCATGGGTGTGACGGAAACTTTGTGGTCATATGAGGAAGTTTAAAAAATTTAGTTCTTTGGCCAGCACTGCTATTTCAGGGAGGTAACTTAGAGGAAATGTTCCCTCCTCTGATTCCCAGAGACCTTTGCTTGTGGGATAGTCACCAGCAGAGAGCGGATAGTTCCCATTTGTGCTGCCTCCTGTCAGCAGCGAAGCCTTCTGCACTGCACAGGTGTCGTGAGCTAGGGAGTGTCCCTGAAAGCAGTCACTCACACACAGTTGTGCCTGTCCACAAGGCCAGGTTTACTAGGGGAGATTCCCCAACAAACCAATAGAGTCACACGCAGGTTGCACAAAGAGAGGGGTTGTTGACGTGATAGAAGCAAGCAGAGCCAGTGTCTGGCTCGAAGTCGCGGTCCCTGGTGGTATCTGTAGGCGTCGTTCTCGAGCCAGGTGGCTGCAGTGGTGGCACATGTCCAGTGGAGTGGAGGTCTGCAGGGCTCCGAGCGTGACTCGTGGAACAGCCAAGTTCGGGCATTGGGTGGTTGGAGCTCTAAGTTCTTGTAGCCACAAGGGGTGGAAGTCCCACTCATATCTGTGTCCAGATGGAATCTTCATCCCAGTGTCCAGACTTGTGGTCTTGGGTGTTCCCATTACACTCCGTTGCTTCAGTCTTGACATAGCACTTGACATAACTGTCAGCACTGACAGTGACTCCATATTGGATTGTCAAAGGCATCCAAACAGTCTGCTCTTGCTCTATACAACAGGCCGGTTTCCTCAGGAGCAGTCAGCCAGGCAGCCCCCGAGGTGGACAGTGGGCCATCTGCAGCTCCTTGTGGGAGACAAACGTGTGGGAACTGGCCTGGCATTGCAGTATTTTTCCCGGGCCAGGAGGGCGATGCTCCAAGGCTTCATTTGGTCCTGTCACAGCCTGTGCTTGTCTGAGGGGAGGCAGAGCTGCCAATTACAGAGAACATTTAGAGAGAGAAAGCTAGATTGATAACCAGAGCTCATCAGCCCAGTCTTTCAGCCAGGGGCTAGGGTGCGCGGTTGGTGTTGAGTGTGGACAGCATTAGGGCATCTTTTGTGGGCTGATACATGTGCGAGAGCCCAGGGGTCACACGGACACAGCTGCCTGGCAATTTTAATAGCTATATGTGTAGTTAATCTGTATTAGAACAAATATAACTACCGTTTAAAACAAATTTATATAAACTATATGAGTTGATGTAAAGAGATGAATCCCAGTGGGAAGGCAGGGGGCGGGGGAGTGGGTGGGGAGAGATTAATCAAAGAACTAATATGCATGTGTGCATAACCATGGACACAGACAGTAGTGTGGTAAAGGTCTGGGGGCAGGTGCATGCGGGATAGTGGGGGTCAGTGGGGGGAAAATGGGGGGCATGTGTAATACTTTCAATAATAAAGATAAATTAAAAAACAAACAAAAAAATGTAGTAAGTAAAGATGAAATGAGGTGGCCAGCTGAAGCATGGTTTGGGGGTGGCTGGAGACTCTCTAACCCATCATTAGGAAAGAGAACAGGTCAAATGTGCTAAAAGTAACCTTGAGAAGCAATGAACAATTCACTGATCTTGAGTGAAACAGCGCATAAGAAATAGAATCAGATTTATAGCATAATGGCATCTATAGAAATTAAAAGCATACAAAGCAGTGTGCATGTTACGTAAACACATGCACAGTTAAGGGCGTCTGTCAAATTCATTTGAGTGGGTGCCGACGAAGGGTATAGCTCAGGCTGAAGGGGAAAATATAAACCGAGAGATGGGCCTTTCATGGCCCAGTGATGATGACATGCGGAGTATGAATAACTCGGCATCCTGTATGAGGGGTGGGTACACACACACACAGTGAGATATAGATAGTTGCATATAGACATAGATCTGCACACAGGACAGTGAGCTGAATCAGCAAGTAGTAATGGTGGTATGCGAATGTCTGAGGTTCCGGCAACCCTATGAGGCAGGTAGTATGGTCACCTCCTTTTACAGATGAGTAAACGGAGGCAGGTCCGGGGTCATGGAGGGAAGGCGTGGCAGAGCAGTTACACATTCAGTCTGGCTCCCAAACCCATGTATGTCATTTACTGGCACTTTCGGATTCCTTTAAAATGGGTGCTCCTTTAACATCCTGGTCAGTGCCTGCGTTGTGTGAGATCTTCTGTTTCTACAGTAGCTGAAAACAGAGTCATCCCAAGGTAGTTGAAGGTCCTGTTGGGAATATTAGGTTGGATCTTTCGGGTGGCAGTCCTTCTCCCACTTCTGGTACTTGATTTTGGGCCTCTGAAGCCCCATGTCTTACCTTCTCTCTTTGTCATTGGAAGCATTGCGGTGTTACCCCAGTGCTCTTCCTCCTTGCTCTGAGCCGGCCAGGCAGATGGCTTGATTTCAGGCCATCTTCATGCTCCCTGCTTATAGCAGGTGATTACACAACACTGGGCTTCCATGTGAGTACTTTCAAAATGATTTACCAGGACGATGCTCGATTCTACGGTGGACAGCTGAATCACTCGGGATGCTTTATAGTTCATTTCACTGTCCACACGAGTAGATCAAGCCTCGAGTCCATCCTGGTCATTAAGATGTAGTCTGGCTCTTGCATTCAGAGCCTTTGAGTGCCTTAATTGAGCACTTGTCTGGCCTGATGGCTGTTGGCAGGGCTGTGCGGGTGCTCCCCAAGGGCAGACAACACCAGTAAATCGTAATCACAATGGAGCACGGATGGAAGAAGTAAACAGTTCTGAAACCGTGCTATAAATTGTCATCCAGTGATGATTCTGTTTTATTATGGAGGTTAAATTACAGCAATCACCAATACACAAAGGCTCTGCAGTAAGAAAACATTTGGGGACAATGTTTTTCTCCTACGGCTTGGGTGATGGGTGGGAGGAATGAAACACAGTAACTTGTTTACCGTGGATCAGAAAGGAAAATATGAACCGTAGCCCACTGCGAGGGGTGCACTCTCTTTATCTTTTATGAACCACACAGGTTGTAAGCATGCTGCTGTTCCCACAGGAAAAGATGATAAACTTGACCAGAAGACAACTTCCAGCTACGTTTTTCTTTTTTCTATGTTTCCTCCCCCTACGTGTGTGTGTGTGTGTGTGTGTGTGTGTGTGTGTGTGTGTGTGTGTGTGTGTGTGTCTACTGGGGCTTGGATGGGTTAGAATAAAATTAACCAGGGAATGATGCCTATCCCAGCGATTAACAGCCTTCTGATGAAGTCTTTCTGAAGCTCCACAGAATGCTATCCCAAGGGCTTGTATATATATCATGGGCCACTTGATTCAGTGATGAAAAGGTGGGTTTTGGAGCTCTCCGAATCCTGGTTCAGATCCTGCTTCTGCCTCTGCCTCTTGATAGCTGTGTGGCTTAGGGGAAGCTCATTTCTCTCTCTGAGCCTCAGGATTATCAACTGTAAATGAGAGCAGTGACTTGCCACACTCGTGGGGGCCCATAAAACGTGACCTGATTCTAGTCACACAGTGCCTAATGAGTGTTCCTGCTCATTACTGGGTAGCAGCAGCAATTGATAGCATCAACATAGATATTCTGGCATCCCCAGAGCTTCGTCAACTTCCCCTAACCTTGGAATTATTTTGCAGCCTTTAGGATTTATACATAAGAGCAACCATGTTAATGCCTGAAGTTCATTTTGTTATTGCAGAGAGCTTATGGCCCTCCATTGTTGTTCATTTCACTTGCAATGAAATGGAAGCCCATCGGCAAGGCCATCGCATGATCTTGACCCTGCCTGCCTCTCCAAGCCCCTCTCCCGCTGTGTTCCCACGTGGACCTCCTGCTTGTCCCTTGAACATGCCAAGCCTGTTCTCTCTGCAGTACCCTTGTGTTCTCGCTCGGTGGCATTTTCTTTGCCAGAATTTGGCTCCTCTTTGTTATTCAAGGTTCAGTTCAGGGTCTTTGTAAGGCAACCTTTCTTGGCCACCTTGCCCAAGAGAGGCTTCTCTCCCACTCTACCCCAAACCCCACCCTCCTTCCCCACACCCTCCCTCCCACTGCCCTGTCATTTTCTCTCTCCTTGCCTTGTTTATGCTTTGTCTCATGGAACTTATCAGTATCTGAAATTACCTTTTCATGTATCTGGCTTTAATTTCCTTCCCTGCTAGAATTTAAGCCCCATGAGGAAGACTGTGTGTGACCCGTTCACTTAGGACAGTGCCTTCTATAGCACAGATACCTAGAAAGTGTTCTTTGAATGAGGAATGTATGTTTTTCTGATGTACAGATCAGATCAGAATATTTAGCCTACAAAAGTATTGAAAACTCAAGCAATTTAAATTAATCCTCATTAATTAATAGCCTTTTAAAGTATTAGGCATTAACACTGTTCTTTGTGAATGGGTTGTAAGATGCTCTGCAGTGGTAGAATTAAAACTACGAATGATACCACCAGCTCAGGGAATTGCAGGGTGGAAAGTGATATGAACTTTAATCATCAAACTTTAATCTTCTCAAGGCTTTAAATTAAAGAGTTTAATTGGCAATGACCTATAAATATTTATTCAAAATTCATTATGATCTTTACATGTGTTTACTTAATAATACTGTAGAGTTATTTTTAGGGGAAAGATTTCCCCAGAGGTGATGAGTCATAGTGGTTATCTCGCTGTTGAGGGTGACAAAGGACAAAGAAAAGTGACAACATTGAAAGAGAAAATGATTTTAGAAAACTTAGATTATAAATAAGTTAACCCTACTGATTTTTAAATAAACACTTGGGAAATTTTCCACCAATGTTATTCTTTAGGTTTGGGACTGATAGTGTTCCCATCTCTCAGCACTTTATCATGAAAATGTTCAAACATGCAGCAAAATTGAAATAATTTTACCACAAACATTCATATACCCATCGCCCACTTTCTACCATTGACACTAAGTAGTACTCATTTTAGCCCAGACGGCGTGGCTCAGCGGATGAGCATCTACCTATATATTCAGGTGATTGGGGTTCGATTCCGGGTCAGGGCACAGGCCTGGGTTCGGGGCTCGATCCCCAGCAGGGGGTGTGCAGGAGGCTGCCGATCAATGACACTCTCTCATCATTGAGGTTTCTATCTCTTTCTCCATCTCCCTTCCTCTTTCTGAAATCAATAACGACGTTAATTAAAAAAAAAAGATTTATTAAAAAAAGGTATTACTTGCTTTACTACATATTTGTCCATTTTTCCATCCCTTTATGCACCCATTAGTACATCTTGTTTGTAGTGCATTTTAAAGTAGATGGCAGACTTGTTGATAGTAGTTTTAATAATCTATTTGTCGTTGAAAATGAAACATGTTTTGTAGAAGTTGGGTTGGTATATAAGTCTAATAGATTTAATGCAGAAATTTCAAACGGAGTTAGTGAATTATTCAGCCTAATTAGCCAGGACCCAGAGTCTTCCAGGCTCTAACCTTATGTTTGACATGACCAGCTATTATCACGTGCACTCTCGAAGAATTTTAAAGTTTTTAAAGTATGAGGAAAGACACAGAAGTCCCTCCAGGTATTTCAAACAGGAAGAGCTTTAACATGGAGAATTTAAGATGGAGAGGGTGAGGGAACAAACATCTGAGAAAATCAACTTTAGTTTCTAGGGAAGCAGGAAGTGCAGAGATCCCAGGAGACACTCCGCCAGTTCAGCTGCCTGCAGCCCCGAGGTGGGTGATTTGCTGGAGGATGCAGGCAGCCACTGGCAAAGCCTCTGTTGCCCTCAGCTGAGGCCCAAGCACCTGTCTGTGGCTTACTGCCCTAGGAAAGCAATACTGCCTGCTTCTCAGGCTCTTGCCCATCTCCCAGAAGGGCCTCTCACTGGCTGAATCTAACCTGGACCCTGCCTGGTAGATTCTAGGAAATGTAGTTCTTTGGCTGCCAGCCCCTGAGACATAGGGGCAAGCACATTACTAACAATCAGCACCAGCCCGTTTAACAAATATTATATCAGAAACCTATAGGAAAGTTCATACCAAGAATAGTATATCTAGAATGTTGAGAAAACTAGCCAGTCACTTTAATGGTTTTTCATGGAATGTGTATAGTATTCTAGTGTCATTTGGAGATACAAATGATAGTATTTTGCTATTACAGATGTTCAGAATTAAAATTCATGACTTGTACTCTGTCAGATTGAATTTTAATAAATTTACACTGACCAAAACAAATGTGTTTGGATGGATGGATAAATAACTGGTGAAAAAAGAGCTTATATAATGATGCCTCCCTGAAAGCATATGTGTTTTCAAATGGCATCTTAAGGGTTTAGGACTGGGGATCCTTCCAAAATTCAAAGGAATGAAGTGGAAATGATAGACTGACAGAACGTGGGGTTGTGTTTACTGGGCAGGAATGTCTGGCTTGGAGCCCTGTGGAATCGTTTATATCTCCACCCCTTCCCCCAGAGCTCCCCAGGGCTCCCCAGGATTCCGTGTTAGAGCTGCACAGTCAGGTTAATGCACGTTTTGGATAGATTTGAGCTCAAAGTACACCTGACCCTCCTGGCATTGCTGTCTGCTATGCTCTGCCTTCCAAGTATCTGTCCCTCTTGCTCAGGCAGCTGTACCCTGATTTTCTTTCCTCATTCTAGACCATGAGTGGGAGTGGGGGTGATGGGTGACACATGGCCCAGGCCTGGACAGTCTGTATACTTTATCTCTCTGCCTTAGTCATTTGTCTCAGGATGGGCACTTGACCTGGGTCAGCCCAAAGAAACTCCCCTGGGGAGCTTATTTTGGAAAGATGGGAACAGAGGCCCTCTCTTGCACCATGTTGGCTGAGCTGCTTGGGTAAGCTGTGGAAGTGCCACAGCTGTGCTCCCGTAGCCCCATAGGAGAGGGTCTGCCTTAGAACAAAGCCCACTACTGATGTAGGCCATGTGTGCAGGCTCACTCACGCAGACGTGGAGGTGCATGGTGATAGGGTTTGACACTCTGAATTCAGCTGTGGATGTGGCTAGCATTAGCCTGAATGTTTTATTTTTATGAGCCAATTACTCTGCCCCCTTTTTAAAAATTGAGTCAGTTTGCCGTATCTGTCACCTGGAACTAAATGTGTCCTATGTACCACTCATTTAAAAAAACAAAAGCCCAAAACCATCCTATGCTTTTAACACGGGGCACCTCTTCTGGACATGGATAGATGTTTCTGCATTGAGACACTGCCACCTCCCTCTTTGGTGTCCACCTGGCTTATGCCCCCCAGAGCCAGCTTGGTACCCTTCTCTTTACCTTATAGAACTGTAAGCTCTACATCGTTGGACTTGAGTCCACTTTGAATGAATGAATAGCTACTCCCTCTGCTTTCGGGATTTACCACTGGACTGTGACTGATTGAAGCTCCATAAAAGCTAGGGGTCCCACTGAACCTCACTTGCATGAGGGTCTTCTGCACAGGCCACCTCGGCCTCAGAACTTGTTTAAGGTTTGTGTGCATCCTGACTACATTGTGAACATCAAGCTAATGGGACTCTTGACTGACTTTCTCCTGTTTGTTGCCTCTGGCCCAGATCATACACACAAAATCACATTTTTATTTCCAATCTCTAGTGTAAAACCCAGATCATCTACTAAACAGTGCCCAAATTGAAACAGACATAAATATGTGTTGTTTCCCATTCTGCATAATGGAGAGAAAAGTAATTATAGGCTTGCAAGAACAAAGCTGTGAAAGAATCACTGTGGTCTTATGAATGTCTGTTCCACCAAGTTGCTTTTGTCAGACTCTGTGCGTGTGTGTGCGTGTGTGTGTGTATGTGTGTGCACATGTTCCATTTTGGCCATCAGCGTTGGTTCATTCAGATCTGCATTATATGGAGAGATATCTGTGTTAGCTCTGTGACTCAGAGACCCTCAAATCATCACCAGGTTGTGCAATTATTGTGAAATGTAATGCGGTTGGGAAAGTGAGGCTTGTTCCAATTGAAGTTGGCTTTTGGATTTCTGTTTTTCTGGTGGTGGATGCAGTGGCTTTCCCCCTAACCCCCCTTTTTTTATATACAACATCAATTACTCTACTTCCTGGTACTCTCATTCCTGATTTTCTGTTAGAACCTGCGCTTTCCAGACCCTTAGTCCATAAGGTTTGGATGGAGCAGATCGCAGGTGAGAGAAGAAGGCTCTTATAGCTCATACACAGAGGAGGTAACTGTCTATTAGGCAGGTCGCAGTTGCTGCCACAGTGGAGAAGCTCTGCCTCATCACTCCCCTAACCTCACTTCTTGCCATTCTCTCCTTTATTCACTGTGATTCACCTCCCACCTCTGTGCCTCCTGTCTCCTTCACCCGGTCTGCTCTTCCTGCAGACAGCCACAGGGCTTGCCCTGCACTTCATTCTGGTCTCTGTTCAAATGACAGTTCTCAAAGAGACTTTTCCTGGTTGCTCTCATTAAGATAGCATCTCTGGCCTTTTTTGTCACTGCAGCTAACACAGTCTCTATGTTGCGCAACACCTTTGAGTTAGATGTTTGTTCTTCCTGTGTGAAACTGATGCTTCAGTACCTGGAGCCTTGTGTTCCCTCCTACCCAGTAGATTAAATGACAAATCATTGATAGGAACAGTGTTGAACAAATTACTGACCAGTTTGAACTTTGAAAATACCTCTTGGATCTCAGGAGATAAAACTGACATCAATAAAAAGAGTGTCTGAGATGGTTGACCAGAAGTGGACAAGGTAGATAATTGGCTACCAGCAAAGGTGGAGAGGTCCCTACCAAAGCCTCACTTGGGCTGGAACCACCCTGGTAGGGAGCCACTAAGCTATGACTCTCTGGTGGCCTGGGGCTTGGCAGGCAACTTTCTCAGAGCCTGGGGAGCTCGGGGTCTAGGGAGGCCCTCCTTGTGCAGCTGTGGGGATTGACGCCATCTCATATCAAAATGATTTACTGTCCCTGCTGTTCATGGTGATGGTTCTTGGGTAATGAGCACCTGAAATAGACTTAATGCATTAAAGAAGTTCCTAAACTTTTGTTCTTTCTGGGAAAATGTATCTAATCCAGAGAAATGTTTCTAGACCTTCACTGAAATTAGGGCTCACCTGAGAAGTTTGCTAAATGCTGATTCATGGGCCCCGTTTGGACAGTGCATTCAATAAGCTTGGAGGAGGATTGGGGAACTGGAGTTTTAAAACCATCTCCACTGCCACTGTCCACCCCAAACCCCAGGCAGATCCCAGCCCCTGAGCTCTAGCGATCTCATTCTGAGAAGCCTTGAGCCAGACGATAATTCTAAAGGATGGTGTATAAGATGCTTCTCTGCCGTGCAGGCAGAAAGCATTAGAACTTCTCTTTTCAAAGGCCCAATTTTGTGTATGTTTTATAATGTACATAGCAGAACAACAGTACATTACAATAATGTACATAACAGTGATATTTATATAATGTGCATATAAGTATCTATTTGCAAGCATATGCTCACTTTTTTGTTTTTTGCTGATAACAATACACATTTTTAAAAATTCAGTTAAATTTTTAAAAATTCAGTTAAATTTTTAAAAATTCAGGCATTTAGTTTAAAGGAAGTTTTTAGGATTCATCTTGCTCAAACAGGCCAGGTGTACCATGTCACAGGCAATTAGAGGAGGAAATAGTAACGGAGCAGCACTCTTCACTTATAGTGGGTGAATAACAAGCCTTGTCTTTAAGGTGCACTGCCCGAGTTACACTTGTATGGCCCCTGCCTTGTGTCCCTGCCCACATCAGTGCCCACCTCTCCTTATGTTGAGTGACTGAATGAGGGAGGGAGGGAAGAAAGAACTCTATCCATTGCTGTCTATCTTTGCCCTTGGCATGCTGAGAACCATAAACAAGAGCAAATTGTGTTTTGGTGGCGATAAACCATTTATCCATATCTCATTGTTTTCTGCCTAATATGCCCCTGATCAGAAGGTTTCTGTTCCTTAAAGAACTTGTTTGGATGGAGACATAGACTCGCTGGACCCTGCTTGGGTTCCAGCTCGCCTGCTTGTTATGTCCGTGACCTTTATGTAAATGCTTCTTCTCTGGGATCTAGTTTCCTTAACAGTGACATGAGGGAGTTGGAGTGACCCAAGCTCCAGCTACTCCTGTTTTGCCTTTATATTTTTTACCTAACCTGAGTAGCACCTATAAAAATGTTTAACAGGATGTTTTCTTTACAGTGACTTCCTTTTTTCTTAAATTTATTTTAACAGCAGCCTTTAAATTCATAGTGTTGAAGGAAAACCTGCTGGCCATAAAGAAGATACTTAAAGAAGGGGAGTGAACCCAAAACAGACTTGCTCAGTTCTCGCTCAGTGCCATGGCCTGCAAGGTTTGAGCCAGAGACCTGCGGGTGAGATGCGTCCGGACTGGGAAGGTGTTAGAGACCCAGACGCTGCGTAGGGACTTTCCTGTTCCTTGTCTTTAGTCACGAGGCTTGAAGGAGAACTGGAGAAGAAATATTTTTCTATTTGAGGTTCAGTGTTACTTAATAGGGTGTCTAGTGACCACCTACTGTCACTCTGCGAGGCACCTGAAGTCTTATGCCATCCCCACAGGCCTCTCTCTTGGCCATGGAGGACCCCAGGCCTTCCCTACCTTAGAACAGGATTAGTTACTGGGTGTCCCTTGTTGCTTATTTTTTCTTCAAAACTGCATGCTCAAGGTTCAAATCACAGCTTTTCAGGAAACCAGGTGTCTCTCACAGCTGCTTTTAGTTTAAATAAATATAAGGGGCCAGAAAGACCCCACTTGTATTACGACACCTGTCACCCCATGCCGGGCTTGGACTGTGTGTGCCTCCAGCCTGAGACCCTTGCTGGGGGCTGAGTTCTGAGGAGGAGGGCTTAAGAAAGGCTCCCCTCCTGGAGCAGGGGGAAGCCGTGCCCCTGCTCAGAGGTTTGTTGACTGCCTTGAAATTGGGGTGTTGTTAGTTTAGGCCTGATTTTTAGCGATCCACTGGGAAGTGCTACTCCTTGAGATGACCACACAGTGCATGGCAGTGGAGAGAGGTGACTGGACAAAGAAGGCACCTCTTGAGAGCCACTCACCACGTCTCGTCCGGAGTCTGGTCCCGCTCAGGGCCAGGTAGGACAACAGTCAGGAGAGCCTTTTGGGCGCCCAGGATAGCCTGCACCAGGGAGCATGAAACGGAATCCGTGTCTTTTGCAGACACCAAATAGCCCTTGCAGTAGTTTCTGTTTCCTGTTCACAATGTTTAGATGTTAATTGTACTTGAGATTCTCCTCATGCAACTTTTAAATTAATAAACTTCATTTTTTAGAGGAGTTTTAGGTTTACAGAAAAATAGAGCAGAAAGTGCAGTGATCCCATATACCTGTTCCCATATACCCTTTCCCCACTCACCCACACAGTTTCTCTTTTCCTTTTAACATCTTGCATTAGTGGGGTGCACTTGTGAAAACTAATCAATGAATATTGATACCTTATTATTAATTAAGTCCACAGTTTATGTGAGGGTTCACTCTTTGTGTTGTGTCAGTTTGAACTACTATACAAAATACTGTAGACTAGGAAGCTTATAAATAACAGAAGTTCATTTCTCACGGTTCCTGAGGCTGGATGTCTGAGGTCAGGGTGCCAGCTCGGTAGGGTGCTGGTGAGAGCCTTCTGTGCTGCAGGCGGCAGACTTTGACTTTGAGTAGTATCCTCGCATGGTGGAAAAGAGGGCGAACTGGCTCTCTGGGGCCTCTTCTTATAAGGTCACTGATCCCATTCACGAGGTCTCCACCCTCATGACCTAATCACTCCCCAAAGCCCCGCCTTCAAATACCATCACACTGGAGATTAGGTTTCAAGTATTACCTATAATACTGCAGAGACACAGACATTCATTCTTTAACAGACAGTTTTATGGGTTTTAACAAATGTGTAATATCATGGGTCCAGCATTTCAGTGTCATACAGTTTCCTGCCCTAAAAATCTGCCATGCTCCTGGCAATGAGTGATATTTTTACTGTCTCTATAGGTTTTTCTTTTTCTATATTAAAAAAAAAAAAAAATTGTGGTTAAATATACATAAAATTTACTATTTTAAGTGTACAATTTCTTCACGTGCATTTTTAATGGGGTGTAGATTTGGGAGAGTGGCTGACTTTGAAGCCACAAATGTGATGAAAACAATGACAAAACCAGACATGCCTTCAGTCATGTTGAAAGGCCACGGAGCCTTGACTGCACATGGAGCCCGTGCCACACTTTTTATACACGGAGCCACATCGACTTCTCATGCGAATACTGTAGGGCAGCTGTTGTTAAGACATAAGGAAGGAGAGGCAGGGAGACCAGAAGCTGAGCCCTGAAATGGCAAAGCTGGGATTCAACCCCATCGGCCCAGCTCCACAGCCCGCCCCGTCACCGGCGCACCTTCCCGCTGCCATGGGCACCTGACGAGGCAGCGAGCTGAACCCTCTCTTGAGGGTTGCAAGGCTCACTCCCTTCTGGAGACCAGCCCAGAGGGACATCTTTATTCTGCCTTATTAGGGAGCCCTTTAGACGATAACTGAAGATGATGCTTCGGTTTTTCTCTTACTTGTGTTTCTATCAGATTTGATAGATACCTTGGAATAAACACCCTTAATATAGAACACACTTATTTCTATGTTAAATGCCAGAAGTTTGGGGGACACAGAGTAAAGAGTGTGCTGTGTCAAGATCAGAAATAACTTGTTTTGGCTAATTTTTTAATTTTATTACCTGCTCTTTCAGAGAAGGCTTTTTTGGGATCCATTTGTCAGGTGACCCCGTGGATCTGATGACACAAGGCTCCCCTCTGCCCCATCCCAGATAGAACCGGTGCCTCCTTGCCTGAGGACCACTGCATCACACAGCCTCAGTGCCCTTCCGTGTGCTGACTGGTCTGGGGGCCCACCTTTCTCTCCCAGGCTGCTGCCCCAGAAAGCAGGAGCTTCTCGTGGGGCCTGGTGCACCCGAGGCACTTAATAAGTTTTTATTTAATAAATGTAATTGTAGAGGGCTGTATCCTTTACAAAGCCGGCCCATATGCAAAAAGTCTTGTCTTACATTAATTTGACTCCTATATGTGAATGCAAAGAAGTTAGTGTTTCTTGAGAGAAAATTCCTAGACTGTTCTGCTCTCGGGTTCACTGGAATGATTGCAGCACAAGATTTCACCAAGAACGCCCAAAGCGCCCACCAGGAATAGACTCCCACCTTCACTGTATGCACTGCAGCTCCCTAACCGTAGACCCTTTGTCGCCCTGCGAATGGGTTCAACAAAGCCAATTATTTTTCTTTCTGGAATTTGGCCCTCTTTGTTCTGAGCCTGAGTACATATTGATTGTTTTGGTGAAGCTTATTTTATTTTATTTTTTATTTCGTTGGCTGGCATTGTGGCTGAAAGAACTGTGACCCATGATTCATTGAAACATTTTAACTGCAAGATAAAATATTTTTTAATTTACAGAATCTCCCTGTTCAAGTCAAAATGGGTAATTTTCTAGTAATGTTATTGCTGGTGCTCTGATATCTACAGTATTATGTTTCGGTTATAAAATGCTTGATACTATGAACTTGCAGAGGCATCTATTTCTTTTTAAATGGAAATTCAAGGCACATGATCAGGAGCCTCTTGTTCTCAGGAGAAACGCTGCTGTTTCTTTACCCATAAGTCGTTTTCCTCATTCTGTGGATTATTGCAAATGACATTAAAATTATTTGCTCATCTGTCTTCTCTGTCAAGAGGCGAGATTTCTTGTGTCAGGATGCACCTAATTGCAACTGTGGCTTTTCGATTAGCATCCTGCAGCAGGAAGTAAGAGGCTGCCAGCTCTGTCCCAGGGAAGGAGGGAGAACATGGGCCTGGGGTGGCGATGAGGTTGGGGGGAGGGACAAAGAAGGAACGTATTTCAGGGAGTGGGGTGCTGAGTTTCTGAGCTGTTTCCCCCGGGGCAGTTCTCAGCTCCACAATCACACTGCAGGACCCAAGAAGAGGGACTTGGGAGGGTGGCATGAAGAAGGCAGGCAGCGCCCACCAGCCCCGAGCCCACTGAGCCCGTGGATTGAATCTGTCCAGGCCCGGCCTCCTGCAACCATTCGTTCTGAACATTGCACTTTCTCATTAGGAACCTCTCATTAGAAGACGTTCTTAGGAGACGGCTCCTTTCAGGAATCCCGAAGCACAGACTTCATGGAGCCCATCAGGGTACCAGCCCCATCTGTCACCCCTCCTCCCAGCAGCTCCTAATGGCTCCCCCGGCTGAGCCAAGCTGTTGGCGCCTTATCTTTCCAGAGCATTGCTCTGTTTATCTTTATTTCACTATGCTCCTTTAATTTTTGCCCGTCTAACTTTTCATTATTCGCTTCCTTATCTTTAAAATCACCAGTGAGCTTCTTCTTTCTTTTTAATTAGTTCTGAGCCTCTTTTGTCCACAGAGCTTGCTGAAAAATCCCCCCCCCACCCCCCACCCCCGGCATCCATCCTGGCGGCCCATAGCTTTCCCTTCACTGGTGACGGGATGGCCCGTCCCGGCCCAGCGTCTCTTTTTGGTAGGATGGATGTCCCTCCCTGTCCAATCATGACTCTTAAAATTCTTACCTCAGTTTCCCTAGTCCTCCTGCCTGTAACTGAGCATCGGAAACCTCTGGTTCTCACCCCGTGCCCGAGACAGCCGTGTGCCTTCTCCGGGTGCTGTCTGTAGAGCTGGCTGCTGTGCGAGCTCTCTCTGCAACACTCCTCGGACAGAGAGCCCTTTGGTTCAGATGTTGCCCATGCAGTGGGTGCGTCTTTTGACATTTTATAACCAAAGGAGCTGACTTCAGTTATATCTTCAGCTCTGGCTGCTCATCAAGGTAGACTTAGCTGATCTGCCCGGTGGGCAGTGTTCCCTTCCCCCTTCCCGTCCAATCTCCGTCCCTTCACAGCTGGTATTGTGAAGGCATAAAAAGAAAGGCTTTTGGATGGGAAGTAGGCCACCGCCCCTCTTCCCTTTTAAAAAAATAAAATTTGAAGTGTTCAAATATCTGTACTTTAGAAATGCCAAACGGGTTTTCAGTTGTGCAGTGTAATGTTGGTTATTTTATTTGTTTAAGTGGGTTTTTCAGATAAGTGTAGGATTTTCCTGATTGATGCTAGTCATATTTCTGTTTATTTTTTATTAATTCCACCTTTATTAAGCATCTCTCACACCTCAGGTACGATGCCAGGCCCAGAGATAAGAGATAGAGAAGTGAACAAATAGACGAAATCTTTCCCTCCTTCAGCCTGAGGTCTGTGTGTCGGGGGCACCAATACAATTGACCACAGAGGCTCTAGCACAAAGTGGTAGAGTATTTTAGATTCTACTAACTGCAGAATAATTCACACTTTCACATTTTGTACATGCTTTATTGGACCACAGACAGAATCATCTAGAAGTTTCAGGCTGGCTGGCTCAACATGTCTATTATCAATCTAGCCATATCGTATCCTGTTGCTCACATCCCAGGTAAATGTTCTGCAGGAGAGAGCTTTCTAGACACTCAAAGCATTGAGCCTTGTAAAATGTCATGAATTCTGTGGGACCTGTGTCTTGAATGTATTCCCTCCCTGCCCTGCCTACTTGAATGGTGTAATTTAATATTCCCTTTGCGGACTCATTAATGACTTTGAATATCCATTAGTTGTGACACAATCATTTGGTAAGGCCTACAGAGGTCATTTGCCTCAGGGTCAAATGTTTCCAGATTGCTATGGACTGTGAGTTCTTTAGTTTGATTTCTAAATATTCTCTGCCTCCTTTTTTCTTGTCAGGTAGCCACTGGGGATTCTTGTTTCTGCTAGCTGCCATTTTCTATTTTGTTAGAATAATGTTTAAACTAAGAGTCAAGAGACCCTTATGTGTTTGCGTTCCCTGCTTTGTGCAACTCTTTAGCTCTCAGCTCTATCTCCGTGTTTGAATGTCCTACCTAACCAAGGGTAGTTGGGATGCAATCACTTTAAAGAATGATCAATCTCTGCAGCTTATGTGGTTTCACCTGTATTACAAGGTGGGGCACTCTTTCAACACACCGGTTGATAGCCTCCTTTTTAGACTCACTGGCACAGCCCTGCACATTACTTTTTGTAAAGTAAGAGGAGACAGTTCTTGGGAACTGAGCACTGGCCCTGCCTCACCCATGTTCATGGCCGTGCCCTGCTGCCAGGGAACTTCTCAAAAGTACAGCCCAGTTATATCACCTCCCGCCCAGCTCCTGGCTTCCCACAGAGTGATCCCATGCTGCTCACCTGATTCACTGTATCTCATGCTGGACCCTTCTCTTCAGAGTCTGATCCCCTTTGCTGTGCTTCTGTCAGAGCCCTTAGCAAGTCTCTTTCCCCTGCTCCTCAGGGCTCTGGGTATTTTGCTTTAATTTTTGTTTTTAATCTTTGCATGAGAATATGTTTTTATTGACTTTTAGAGAGAGAGAGAGAGAGAGAGAGAGAGAGAGAAACATTGATGTGAGAGAGAAACATCAATCAGTTGCCTCCCTTATGTACCTTGACCAGGGATCGAACCTGCAACCCAGCTATGTGCCCTGACCAGGAATTGAACCCACAACCTTTTGGTGTATGGGACAACACTCCAACTAACTGAGCCACCTGGCTAGGGTGGAGATTTGATGGCTTGTAGTGCATCGTTACATGGATATATGTGGTGTTCTTACTTCCCCAGTCAATGACAGGCCCTTTGTGGGCCAGGGCATTCTCCTTTGTTCTCATAATCCCCTTGCTCTTGGCATAGTGGAAGGCCATACGCACAAGGGTGAGAGAGTAGCAGGTCCACCTGATTTCTCCTCTGGCTCTGCCTTTTCGGCCCTCACTGTGCAAACTACTTCATATCCATGAGGCATTACTGAGTCATTTACAAAATAAAGGTGATAATAGCACCTACCTCATAGAATCGTTGTAAGGATAGAGTCCCAGGGTGCAGTACACTTAAAGATGGTGGTTGTGTTATTATTAACTACTCCTAGTGGAAGTATTACTATTACTCCTATAAGTTATTCAATAAATGTGAAAGTGATTTGAATCTGAACAAATTGGTGTGTGCCAATCATAGACATAAACCTGCGGAAAGTAGATTGTAACTTATGGGGTCACCAACACTTAAGTCAACATGTGGAAAAATAAAAAACCAGAAAGCGGTGACCTCTAAGTTTTTAAGGGCTCCCCCTACCCAGATCAGGCATCTTCTGGTCACTGGGGCAACAGTGGAGCCCCCCTTAGATGGACACTCAGCTCTAGCAATTTTGGGTTACTCCAGAAATTACCATACATCCTCCAAATATGTCACTTTTAATATGTTATTTACTTTTGGAGAGAAATAGAGAGAGAAACATTGATGTGAGAGTGAAACATCGGTCGGTTGGCTCTTGCATTCCCCCACCGGGGATCAAGCCTGCAACCTGGGCATGTTCCCTGACCAGAAATGGAACCCTCAACCTTTTGGTGAGTGGGATGATGTTCGTCAAACTGAGCCACACTGGCCAGGGCCCAATATATCACTTTTAAATGTGAATGGGTAGGAAGGGAGTGGCACTTAATTCTAAGGAAGTATCCACAAAAGTTAGAAACAGCCATGTCTGGAAGCTTGGGGATGCAGCTGGTAGTGAATCCTGATAGGGTCTAGCCAGTAAGTCCAGCGGTTTCTAGTCATTACATTGAAGTCATGCAGGTAATTTACTGATACAGCTGCTTCCTCAGAATCAGACACAGCAGGTAAGTTAGGGCATCAGAATTCCTGTGTAGCTCTGAAAGAAACAGAGATTCAAATCTGAAATTGTTGGGAAAGGTAGCTGCCCCTCAAGGCCCATGACCAGCGCCTGAGTTCAGTCTTGGAGCCAGACTGATGTAGGTTGAGTCCCACCTCTGCCCTGTTCCAGGGGTTTGATGGCCCTGCTTTAGCAGGTTGGCTATGGGGAGGCCCTGAATGGTATTTTCACAAACTCATCACCCTGCTCCCACTCCACAGTAGTTTTGACATTCAGCCGAGTTTGGGAACCACAGCCCAAAGCAAAGTTGGCATAAGTGGCAGGACTTTTTGGTGAATATGCTAGAGCCAGCAATGCAGTGGACCAGATGTATGAAAATACCAGTCTCAGCTCCGGAACCTGAAGTGACCCTTGGAAACCTTCCCCTCTCCCCGGGCAGCTTCAGGAGGCAGGGGAGTGGGGTGATGAGACGCTGAAGCGGCTGGCCAAGCCACCTCCCTGCAGACTTGGGCTCCTTGCCTTCCTGTCCCGGTCTGAAAGTTAGGCAGCCGGCCTGGCAGCAGGCGAGGTGGGAGCCCCAGCAGAGGCCCCTCGGGCAGTACTCGGTGCTGGATGAAAGAGAACTGTTCTTCCATCTGGAAGGTTCTCCTGCCATGATGGCTTTTTATCATGCTTGCCCAGGATTCCCATTACCCCTAATTGCCTCCTTTGTGTAGCTTTGGCCATTATTTTCGTTCCCTTTGGTGTTTTACTCTGTCAGATACTTAAGGGCAGTTATCATGTCTCTTTTGCCAAACTATACACACTCAGGGTCTTTTCATCTTTGCACATAAATCTCAGCCTTCCAGCCCCTCAACGCCTCCCCGGACGTGCTGTGCACTGTTTGCTTTGGATTGCATCTTGGAAGGGGAGGAATTTTCCTCCTTAGACTTGCTGGCATGGGTGTGCACTTTGCAAGTCTGCCACAAACACACCCATGCAGGGAATTACGGAGACAGAGCCCAGTTTACTATTGTTCTAAGTACAGCACAGGGCCTTTTAGCCCCCCAGTGGTATCTCTTTAAACTGAATTTGAGGCATGGGCGAAAGTCAACAGTGACTAGTGTTTCCATTACTTTCAAGCTTATAAAGTATGAAAATTTTTAAGGCCTAAAACCAAAAAAGAAAAACAAGGCAAGTATAATGAAAATTGACAGACAGTGCTGTGATGAGCTGCCAGTTTAATGGGGTTCCAGTGCTTTCCATCGTGGGACCCTCCTGAGAGTCTGAGTCTCTTTATTGTGTATACAGGGTTTTTGGTCAATGCTCTTACTTCTCGGAAAACACAGTTTAACTCACGCAAAATCTGCCACAAGGAAAAAAAGGGCAAAACTATTTAAATATTAAATTAGGTTCCACTTGTCAGTGTCTGGAATGTGAGATCTAAGACCTATCTGCTGGGCCCCCCAGGCTGCTTGCGTCTCACACGCCTCTCCTCAACTTCAAGTGGGATTCCAGTATTTGATGGTACATATCTTTTGTACAGCATTGCCCATAAAAGTAAACCAGTTACTGCCACTTATTCAACAAATAACCAAAAAATGTAATTTCTGTTTCTCCAACAAAATATTTATTTAGGACCTCTTCTGTCCTGGTATACTTCTGGGCAGTTACTATACTGTTGTAAACAAAGTTTGCGGGGTGTGTGTGTGTGTATGAAAAATGGTGGTAAGTATGCTTCAGGGAATGAAAGTGACATGGTCTGAGAGAGTGATTGGGTGTGATCACTTCATATCAGGGATCAGGGCCAGTCTCTCTGCGTATGCGACAGTGTGACATTGGGATCTACAGGAAGGGTGAGATTGAGGGGATGGACCAGGGTCGGGTTTTTATACCTTTGCAGGTGAGGGCTGGGGTATAGGTTTTACTTGAAGTACAACTGGAGGCCATCGAAGTGTTTCAAGCAGTAAGAGATATGATCTGATTTACGTCCAGGTTACCCCATGTGCTGTGTGGAGACCAGTGCATAGCGGCTGAGAGTGGAAACAGGCAAGCAAGGGGGCTCTAGCATTCATCAGTGAAGAGATCTGGAAATAGCGTTGTATCAGTAGAGACGGAGAGAGGTGTGGTCAGGATACGCTGGAAGTTGGAGTCATCAGGAATTGCTCATAGGTTGGCCTTAGGGGAATGTGTGCAGGAGGGGTTGAGGGAAGGAGAGAAACACATGATACCTCCCAGACTTTGCTTTACAGCCCTCAGCTCAGCTCTGGCCACCTTAAGTTTGAGATGCCTTTCAGACATGTAAGTGGAGATGTAAAAAAAAATGCCACTGCCTCCATAAGCCTTAAGCCCAGGGCAAGAATCTAGGCTGAACGTGGAAGGTGGGGAGGATCCACATATAGGTGCTATAGTAAGTCATGTTAGTGGGAGATCTACAGACGTGGGAGAGAGGAAAAGAGCCCGGTTGGATTGCATACCCTTTCCACCTCACACTCTGGTTATACAGGAAACTCCACCGTACAGTGCGGATGTTGTCACTCTGTGCACTGCTCTGCTCTCCTCGATTGCTCGGAAGGCTGGGGCCAGTCCCTGTGGAATTGCTCCAGTCTTAGTTGATCAGATATTTGGAGGCTCACAAGGACTGGCTGGATTAGCCACATCGGGTTTGATTTCCTTACACATTGCAGAGGCACCATCTGAAGTGCTCTGTGATGACTTCCTCCAATGCCCAGACCTGGAGGGCAGCTCTCAGGATTAAATCTGGACAGCTCTGGACAAGGCCAGGGTCAGTGCAATGCAGGTGAGTAGTCATTCCCCAGATGGTTCGTAGAGGGAACCTAAGCTGAGCTAGTGGGATGGTGGTTCTTAAAGTTACTTTCCTTTTCCTGTTTGGTCATCCTGTTAGGCTGGGCTGCTGTTCTCTATCGTTGTCATGTTGTCTGTGAATTAAAAAACTTTTAGTCTTACTTTTCTTCTTTGCTGAGAACGTCTAGAGCTCTGCACCAGCTTGAGGGCTCAGGTCGCTGCAAAGACACTGCTGACTCAGTTTTTTGTGCCTAATGAATCTATTGGCACCGAGGTATAACCTTGACACAGCGTGGTGAGTTATGCCTTGGCAGCCACACTGAGGCACTGCGATCCTGTTCCTGTGAAACCCTTTATAAATAATGTGGGCTGGCTCGGAGATGCTCAGCACAGCAGGTCGATGAGTAGCCTTAAAGAATAGCAGGCAGATGGGAGGGTGGCCTTAAAATATAGGGAGTGTTCAGTATTAAATGCTAATGAATATCCCCCCCCCCCAAAAAAAATACTGAACACGTTTTTTGAGTGCAGTTTATATGCCTCTGTAAATTCTACAAGAGTGGTATTAATAATAAAAAAGTTGCATTCCTGCAGCCTTGGTGTTTGTCAAAACCACTTCCAGAGATGCCGTACACTCTCCATTCAGAAACCTCCAGCGCTGCTTATTTTAGCTCTGTGTCACTTTTCTCCCTGGGTTTCCTGGCAGAGCACATTGATCCTGGCAACTTTGCACAAACACAGTTGCAAGAAGTTTAGGCCCTTTGTTTGTCATCCTAGAGGACCCCCTCCTTGTCTGATGCCATGATGGAGGGCTCCCCATGAGAGGTGACCACACTCGGCTCCTGCCTTACCTTTGGTTGCCCTTGATGTGACATGACCACAAGTGCTGCCTCCTTGGTCACTGCCATGCTATGAACTCTATGAGTGCAGGCGCCACGTCTTGTGCATCACTCTGTTCTTGGTGCCATCGTGTCACTCAGTGCACAGGATGGGGCTTAATAGTTATTCCATGAACGAGATGTGGTCAGTGGACACAATAAGTCATTATTATAAGGTTTCAGGTATATTGAATATCCAATCTTGACCTTTGGCATATAACATATATAATCCATAAAAGCTGTCATAAATTGAGGTGATGACATTCACACCTTTTTTACAAATGTAACAGCTCAACACCAACTGAAGGTGAGGATTTGGAGCATCTGGAACTCTGATTCATTGCTGGTGGGGATGCAAAAGGGTGCAGCCACTTTGGAAGATGGTTTGATCTTTTCTTACTAAGCTAAACATACTCTTACCATACAATCCAGCAGTTGTGCTCCTTGATATTTACTCAAATAAGTTGAAAACTAATGTCTACACAAAAACCTGCACAAGAATGTTTATAGAAGCTTTATTCATAATTGCCCAAACTGGGAAGCAACCGAGGTGTCTTGCATAGGCGAGTGGATACCCTGGTATATCCAGACAATGGAATATTATTTAGTTAGAAGAGCGAGCTGTCAAGTATGAAAAGGCATGGAGGCACTTTAAATGCTCATTGCTAAGTGAGAGAGCCAATGTGAAAGGCTGCATATTGCCTGATTCCAGCTGTATGACATTCTGGCAGAAGCAAAACTATAGAGACAGTAAAATGATTGTGGTTACTAGGGCTGTAGAGAGAGGGAGGGATGACTAGGTGGAGTACAGGGAATTTTTAGAACAGTTAAACTATTCTGTGTGATACAGTAATGATGGATGCATGTCATTTTATATTTGTCAAAACCTATTGAATGTACAATATGAGAATGAGCCCTAGTGTGAACTATGAACTTTAGTTAATAATATGTATTAGCTCATCAGTTGGGACATGTGCATCATACTAATGCAAGATGTAGTAATTGGGGAAGTTGTGTGGGAGGTGAGGTGAGGTGGTATTTGGGAATTCTTTTTGTCAATTTTTTTGTAAACCTAAAACTGCTCTAAAAAATAAAATCTTTTTTTTTAAAAAAGTAAAATGTGCCTGGCTGGCATGGCTCAGCAGTTGAGCATCAACCTATAATCCAAGAGATCGAGGTTCAATTCCCAGTCAGGGTACATGCCCAGGTTGTGGGCTCGATCCCCAGTAGGGGGCATGCAGGAGGCAGCTGATCAATGACTCTCATCATTGATGTTTCAACTCTCTCCCTCTCTCTCTTTTTTTCTCTGAAATCAATAAAGATATATTAAAAATAAAAAAAGTGAAATGCTATAGAAACATAAGGAAATGCAAGGAGAGGGCTGATAGTGTCTTTTTTTTCCATTGGATTTACAAAAAAAAAAAAAAAAAAAAAAAAGCCTTATGTATATCTGAATCCAGAGTTCCTGAAATTGTTTCTTTGTAAAGCAGAATATGTGGTTTCATTTAAGTAAAGGAGCTGTTCTCCCTTTGAGGCCACAGCTGCAAGAAGGACTGATTGCAGTGTTTTGGCATTAACATTCAGTGTTCAAGCGAGGCACTTGGGTAGGCCAATCAGCTTCTCCTTGCCCTGGTTTCATCATCTGTAAAATTAGGACGCTAACGCCTGAGGATACTTAAAATCAGAGGCCCGCGGAAGGAGAAGATGGGCATCTCATGGCCCTTGAGCAATCTCCTGAAATGTGAGGCGTCGGTGGGAGGGCTGCTGGGGCGAGGCGCCTCCCGCTGGCCCCTGGCTTCCGAGTCTGAAAAATGACCTTGTTGTTCCCTCCAGTCCAGGCATCCGTAATTCCTATCATGGTACTTAGTGGGTGAAATTACCTATGACTCAAGAGCACAGCAAATTGGGTATCACCCGGAGGCAAGTTAGAAGACCAGTATTCAGTTATTAAAAGGCAAAAGGTAATGGGAAAAGCCTGAGAAACAAATAAGATAATTAATTTTAACAGTTTATACTTGTTGTTTGCTGGACATGTTTTAGGATCATTTTCTTCTCCCTTGCCCTTTTTATCTTCCATAAACATTTCCTGTATCCCTCTGCTCAGCCATCCCTTTATGTTGTCTGAGGGGTCCCCTGTAAAAAACATGGGCAGAGGGAGAGATGAGGGAGTACATTTCATGCATTCATAACACATGCATTATGTGAGAAATAACCTTTTATTAAACTGGATGTATTGCACCAGATTAGAGAAACTAATACAAAAGGATTCAGGGTCTATCCTCAAATTAGTCATCCAAGGTCAAATGGGGAGTATCACTTCCTCCAGGGCTATGCTGTTTACCATCAGGTTAGGAATGAACCAAACTGTACGGATAATTGAGTTATTATTTCAAATATTCTCTGGGCACAAAGGCCTGAGAGGGGAACTTTATGGGAGAGGCTGCTTCAACACTGAGCTGGTCCCCGCAGTGTAGCATTCGTCGGGGGTGGGTGGTGGTGTGTGTGTTTCCACGTAGAGATATAAAAAACCCACGCACATGATGCTCAGCTCAAGTGAGTGGGGTGGAGGCTATGGTGGGGGGCCCTGGCAGCTACAAAATGGAAACTCTCTAGCTTAGGGCCAGATTATAAAGGGAAATTTATGTCATGCTAAGGAATGTGGGGGTATTTCCCAAGGTATCTCGCCTGAACACAAGTTCTGAGTGATACTCTGTGGAAAGGAACGGTACCCTGGGCAGATGGGTGAGAAATGGTTCTCGCTCCTTTATGGCTGCAGGATGCTCACTGGTGTGGGGTCCTCACCTGTTCTGCGGTAACGCCGAAGCCACCGTGTCTCAAACACATGGTACTGAAGACAGTGCCATTTTGTGTGTAACTCATCCGTGATTATCTGGGCTAATACCAGAGAATCCCTGGTGTGCATTTTGGGTGCTGCTGCCAGCCATGGGGGCCCATAAGGTTTGACAGGGAGGGATATGCTCAGAGCCCTGCAGTAGCAGGTAGAAGATGGAGTGGGAGGAAGGACATCTGTCAGAGCACCATTGTGAGAACCAAAGGCTATACCATAGCAAAAATTATGTGGATCCCAGGCATGTTTTCAGACACTGAGGTCAGGAATCAGCAAACTGCAGCCCATGGGCCAGATCCAATGGGTCCACCACCTGTTTTTATAAATAAAGTTTTATTGGAACACGGCCACACCCATCCCTTGCCGTGTTGTCTTCACTATAACAACAGAGTTGAGTAGTTGAGGCAGAGACCATGTGGCCTGCAGAGCCAAAAATACTTACCATCTGCTTCTTTATAGAAGCTTTTGTTGACCCCTGATCTGGGTGGTTGACTGGATTAGTTTCAGCTATGCAAATGTAAGAGAATTATCAAGGATTTTCAGTTCCAGTCTCTTCAAACAGATGAATGCAAAAAATATATACAAACAAATTTCCAAATGCCAGGTTCTAGGAGTCAGCCCTAACTTGGCTATATCATAGAAGGGGCAGACAGGGCATCCTCCTTGTCTCAGAAGGCCCAAGGAACCTGAAGACCTGCTTTCATCTCTGGTGGGCTCTGCTATCCCTCCCATGGTGGGGCCTAGCCTGCTGGAGGTCTGGAGGCCGCTTGTATCCTCAGATGTTGAACCCCTAAGCTATCAGTCATTACCCTTGGCACGACCTCAGGCTATGTCACAACCCCATAGGAATCCAGCTGCAGTTTCTGGTTCCTCTGAGCCCAGTTTCCTCAACATACTGTTGATACTGGCAGACACTGTCTGCTCTCTCCCTTGGAGAGCAGCTTTCTACACATATTTCTTGGGATACATATATTTATATACCATTTATAATGTAAAGTCTTGTAATGATAAAGTATGTGGTTGCCCCAAAAGGTGGAGTGGAGGCATTCAATTCCATCGCTCCCACAAGACAGATTTATGTGGTCCGTTTAAGGCCTGGCTGCCCAACACCCAGTATATGTTTTATTTTATTTTATTTTTTCTCATGCATAAGCTCTCCAAAAATCTGAAACTGTATTGTTTCAGTGGTGTTGATACGTTGGAGACTCTATGAAAGTTAGTTTTTAAAATAATTTATAAGAATTGCTAATATTTGTCACTTTATATGTGTTAGCAAGTGTTTAAAAGAATTTTCAGATAGCTGCACAGAAAACATAAAAAGGTAATGTTTCTTAGCTGTGAAACATGGCAGTGAAAGTGTTCACATCCAATCACGATTTGAATATTTGTTTTTACGGGAAGTTAAGTACCAGCAGAGAGTTCCACAGCTTATAAAATGGGTGGTTGTAAATGACGTGCGAAGGTAGCTGCAGAACCTGCGAAGTGAACTGAAAACAGGGCCTGGCTGGCTGGAAGCTGGAAGATCATGCACAGGTCAACAGAGCAGGTCTGCTCAATGAACTGGTGTCCTCATATCCCCAACGTGGCCGGTCTGGCTTTTAATTCTCATGGCTAAAGGCTCATCTGAGATGATGAATTTTAGGCCCAATTCAACTTCCAGGATTTTGCTGATGGGAATATCCACTTTATTTTTTTTCCATTTGAGAACCAGAAAGTAGTTTACCCTGTGATTTCAGGATGGACAGAGACCTACATTATAATCAATGGCATCTATGATGTTTGCAGAATTTAATTTTTGATACTGTTTGAAGCAGCTTATTTCACCTAAAGAAAGCTTTACATTTAAAAGTAAGGCTGCTGTAGGTACTGAAAAGACTAGGCTTGTAGTTTGGTTCTGCTCTGAGCCGAAACTGGCTGTGTGATACTGGGCGGGCTCAGACCCTCAGATTTTTCCTGGTATAATGTAAATGGTAGTATATGCCTCCCAGGCTAATGACAGTGATCAAAAGAGAGACTCATGAGAGAGATCGAGGAGATGTAAGTAGTTTTTGAAAATGATAGGCAGATTGCCCTCTGTAGGAAGGTTTTGAAGTCTGTTAGGATTTTATGTGTGTGAATGTGTGTTTGTACATAAATACTTCACTCACTGTATAAATAGGCCTACATGCCTTATGAAAACTAATCAGTAACATGGGCATAACAGCTACTGTGAGCTGAATGAAATGAATTGCTCGGCACTTCCCAAAAAATATATCTAATCCTCACAACAAGCCCATGACTAGTACCAGGCCACTCTGTATTATTTTTCTGTTGCTGCATATAAAAGCAGCACCCAGCCCCGCCAGCGTTGCTCAGTGTTTGAGTATCAACCTCTGAACCAGGAGGTCACGGTTTGATTCCCGGTCAGGGCACATGCCTGAGTTGCAGGCTCGATCCCCAGTGGGGGGCATGCAGGAGGCAGCCGATCAATGACTCTCTCATCATTGATGTTTCTCTCTCTCTTTCCCTCTCCCTTCCTCTCTTGGAAATCAATTAAAAAAAAAAAAAGCACCCATTTATTATTACCTATAGGTCAGGAGCCCCGGCACAGTGTAGCTGGCTGGGTTCTCTGCTCAGGGTCTGACTGGGCTGAAACCAGAGCATTGGCCGGGCTGCAGTCTCATTGGAGTCTTGGGGTTCTCTTCTAGTTCCATTTAGGTCGTCGGTGGAACTCAGTCCCTTGAGGTGCAAGGACTGAGGTCCCTGTTTTCTTGCTGGCTGTTGGCCAGGGGTTGTTCTCAGCTTCCACGGGCCACCCTCAGGCCCTAGCCACATGGCTGCCTCGCGAAGGCAGCTTGCTTCCTCGGAGCCAGCGTGATCCCTCTCTCCCATTCCTGCTGTCATAGCATCGTATGTAATGTAGCCTAATTCGGGGAGCGGCTACCCCATCCTGTCCACAAGCCCTGCCCACACTCAAGGGAGGGGGACTGTGCAGGGTGTGTTACCAGGGGATGGGGATCTTGGGGAACCATCTTAGAATTCTCCCTACCATACACCCCCATTTTGCAAATGGGAGAAAATTCTCAGAGAAGTTACACTCTTAGCTCAGAGTCACAGAGCCAGGAAGGACAAAGCCGGGATCTCATCACTGGCAGCCTCCCCGGCACGATGTTGGGGGGCGGGGGAGGGATGGAGGGACTAGCACAGCAGTCCTGGGTGGGGATATCTGCAGTGTAGACCAGAGCTTCTCAGAATGAGGGCCATGGGCTGGTATAGGTTCGGAACTGTTATTGCAAGGAGATAAGAAGAGAAATTGTGAGTAAGTGTTTGGAAGCAGTTATAACAATATGACATTGCTGTGACATCAAGCACACTCTACTTTTGTGTTTTACAAAAGTATTGGACTCCGATGAGTTGGAAAACACACACACCCAAATAAAAACAAAACCAAATTTAGCCCTTTCACCACTTATAATCGAGCAGTCCTGGGGTCAAGCACATGTCGTCCGCTCTGCTGTCATCGATGGGGCCCAGTGCCTCTCTTCCCACTCCAGAGCCGAGGATAGAATCCACGGGAAGATGACCACAGTGGCCTCCTGGGCTGAAATAGCAACTGAGGCCTCTGACAGCTCTTCCTGGCCAGTTGCTCTTGCTAGGTGAAGCCTAAAACTGCTCCAGTTGAATTTGCACAGGTTTGGGTGCCTTTGAATAGAATATTTAGAAGCCCCTGGCGGTCGTTACTGGGTCATTGGCTTTAGAGCGTATAGCAAAGCTGGCCTGCGAAGTGGTCAGGGTTTATTGTCAAGGTTGTCTCAAGGTTCTCTTGGTGACAAGTCCCCAAAACCCACAGGAAACAGTGCTGGTGAAAATGAGGAGTTGATGGTGAAGCAGCAGAGGTGTGTGATGGAGCCAGACGGGGAGAGGTGGGCGCCGGGCCATGAGCAGGAACTGAGGTGCTGCCCTCGGCCTCCCCTCCCCTCCGCTGCTCTTCCTCCTGAAGGCACCTGGCTTTCCCTGGGTCTCTGGGCGCACTGTCGTTGGTGGCAGCGACAGCCCCTTTCCAAGCTCACGTCTTCTAATGTCCCATAGAGGCTGACGAAAGCCTCCGATTCCAGATTCTTGGGGAACACTGCCCGAGGAGACCAGTCTGGCCACATGTCCATTTTTGAGATAAGATTGATTAGCACCGTGTGGCAGCGGGGCCCCCTCAGTGGGGGTTTCGGCTCAGAGAGGGGAAGGGTGGGCTGGGCAGACACTGCAGACACCCTTTAACCCGACCCATGTGTAGACCTCGAGAGGGCACATTAACATTCTCTACTTGTAGGAAATGTTGATTAGCTACCTAAAAAAATAATTAGTGAAGACCTTTTTGACATTTTGTAGCTCAATCATTGTCTGAAACATGGCCTTATTTTTATTAAGACCAAATATCAAAACAACAGGGACACAGTTTTATCTTCCTGAAAAATCTCTCCCTTCAGAATAGAAAGACCTTGGGCAACATCTAATTATTTCTGTGCCTCTTAATTTGATAGCTTGAGAAATGTTTGTAGTCTTTAAGACTGTCTATGGAAATTTCCTGTCCCTGACACAGATCAAATTGTTTAAAAGATGGATGGCGATTTTATATTGAATTGTGACAACAGTATCTCATTTGCTGCTACTTAAATGATTTCTGTTCCTCTGAACACATGTAGGTCAAGTTACTCCTTCAGTCTAGAAAATTTGGTGAATAAGAAAGAATGGCAAGTGGAGGAAAGCCAATTAATTATACAACAATTTTAGACTTTCGGAGATCATTGCATTTTTCAATATTGACTATTTTTCACTTGATTATAGTGACTCCCTCCAGCTGTTTATTATAATATAGATCTTAACTCCCAGAATGCATTTGTTCTCAACTAAAAACAAGTGCAAGGAAGCAGAAGGAGGTGAGTGAAAAGTCAGATTTTGACGTCAATGAATAACCAGCGAGTAAATAATCATATTTAGCTTTTCTAAGCACTGCATTTGACTAATAACATATTGAACTCCTCTTGTCAGAGGGGCTCAGATTTCCTAATGTGAACCGCCTCATGCATTTCCCCTTTATTTTTTGTAGTAGGTTGAGAAACGATTTTGTGTTATTTCTGATAGGAGAGAAATGGGGAAATGAAGTGGCTGGCAGCAGTCACCGAGATTTGTGGTTTGGAATTAGAGAGTAAAACGCATTCCCGAAACCTGAGCTCAACTTGCCAGCTTACGTTGTTGAACCTTTGACATGGCTCAGAAGTTGGACATTCTTTGAGTGAAGTCGGGCCACCTCAAATACCCTGTTATTTCATGTAACCTTTGCTGAATATTTAGTCGACAATATTGAATGACTTCTGGGCTCAATGTGCTCCACTTTGGGCCCTGAGCAGTCCAGGCAGTTCTGGACCTTAGGGGGTTCTGTTGCACATCTACTTAAGATGTATCTGTAAACCTGCAAATTCCAAGGTAGAGCATGTGGAGTGACAGGAGGGATAAGCAGATAAAGACGTTCTGAAGAGGGAACCAGTAACTCAACAGATGTGTTCAATGGAGACTGGACACTGTTTGCTTTTATTTTTTCACTCATTCGTTCACTCACCCACTCATCCACTTAGCCCATATTTAGTGAGTAATTACTATGTGCCAGGGGTTGGATAGATAGTCTACTATTTCAGAGTTTAGCCTAATAAAAGAGGGACAGGCCTTTTAAGGATGGGAAGGGTCATTCACTGCTGATCAGCCGCTGATGGAGCACCACCATATATGGGTCCTTCCCTGTGCCCTGAACAGACAGCTGTGGACAAGTTCAAGGTATCCAGGGATAGAAGGAGGGGAGGGTCAGCTCTGTGGCTGATGTTTACAATACAGTACAGGTGAAGTGGAGTGCTTAGTTCAATACTGATTTGTCAAATATTCCAGTGAAAGGGGCCTGGGACCCCAGAGTAAGGAGTCATTTATTTTGCTTTGGAGTGTTCAACAAAGGTTTAGTAAAACAGGGGATGTTTGATGGGGGTGTTGAAGGAGGAATGGGAGCTTACTGGGCAGGGGCAGCCCGAGTCCAGCCAGAGGCACCCCCTACGGAGAAGACACAACTGCTTGTTGCTGGTTTGGGTAACACGCAGTGTGAATGATTATAGTGTGGGCCCTACTTCTCTCACTACTCTGCACTCTATCTAGATGACCTCTCGAAATGTAAGAGGAGTTAGGCTTTCCTTCTGAGGATTAATCACCCCAGGGCTAGAAAACAGTTTTCTCTGAGACTTGGAAAGCAAATGTAAAATACATTTTTCCCCTCGACAGAAAATGTTTCAACCCATTAGGATGCAAAGATTAGGGGCTTAAATTGGATTCACAGGAGATGTGCCAGCTCCACATATGTACTAGATTATTTTTTTTGAAATGATTTAGGCACTTTGCCCATAAACTAGAGTAAGGCTCTTGATACAACTGAAAAACTAGGGGAGAAATCTTTGAGAAGGGCCTATGCATTTCACCTTGGCAACCACCAGCTGAAATATTCAATAGGCATGGTCCCTGGATTTTGGACTCAGCTTTTCTTAACTTCCCTCCTTTTCCCAGATGTCCCTTGATGAGAAAAAGGCAGCTGCTGGTTTAACTTGTATTATCTCAAATGATCTTACAATTATGGTTAAGATTCTTACAAGAGGCTACAATGCTGGCAAAGAGAAAACCACCCTGAAGAATGGAAGGGCGCTGCAGACACAAAGCGGAGAGCAAAGAAAACGGGAGACAAAAAGCAAACTATTTTGCAAGTCACTGTCGTGGCTGGACTCCAGGCACCTGCCAGGTGGAAGTTGTTTGGGATGATAAAATGGTTATTCACTTAGAAGTCATCCATCCCCTCCTGTTCACATGTGATAAGCTGCCAGCTCTCATTCTCTCAGCACCAACTCACCTTCCCTAATACTTTTCTCTAGCAGCTGTCCGCTCAGATCGCTGAGAGTCAGTAGGTGTTTCCCCCATTAAATTTTGCTCAATGCACTTGCCTATTTGATCCCCTACCAAGGAAGACGTTTGTTTATTTTATTTTTAAAATATATCTTTATTCATTCCAGAGAGAGGCAGGGAGAGGGAGAGAGAGAGAAACATCAGTGATGAGAGAGTCATTGATCTGATGCCTCCTGCAGGCCCCTGACTGGGGACTGAGCCCGCAACCCGGGCATGTGCCCTGACTGGGAATCGAACCTCGATCTCCTGGATCCTAGGTCGATGCTCAACTGCTGAGCTACGCCCGGCCTGGCAAGGAAGATATTTCTTTAAAGGCAAATTACCAAAGGGTGAACGCCTGTGAATCAGCCCTGCGCCCAGCCCCGTGTGGGCTCTGGGATTCTCTGGCCATCAGTACTCAAGCGCCCCTTCCTTGTTTGAGGTGCTCCCACTGTATTGTCCTCAGGGACGTTGTTTCCAGCCCTGAGTGGCCTCTCTGAGAGCCAGCCTTTTAGAGAAAGGGAAGCTGAAGAGTCTAGTTCTGGCCACCCATCACCTGATCCCAAGAAGCAGCTGTCAAATGTTCCTACTTAAAGGGAGTGCAGGGGTCCTAGGGGTGCAACTCATCCAAGTAGAGTCAAAACACCGTCCTAGAGGGTTAAGACTAGAGCCTTGACCGTAAACTCTGCCTGTTGGCTCAGGGCCTACAAGAGCTCATCTTAGTTTTGTAGTAGCTCATTTTTAGGTGAACCTTGCCAGCTTCTCTTCCCATGTACACTTGCCTTAACTGGGCCAGGATCACGCCGCAGCATCGTGGTTTTCGCAGTGTCGTGGGTTATGTTCCCACTGGCCCCTTTGGACTTTGTAGCACTCTTTTGCTCTTTTCTTGACCCTGACCTTGTAAGACATTCCCTACCATCTGCATGGTTTAGATACCTGCCCACCATGACCTCTGGTATTGGTCTGTCCTGTGATTCACCATCCGCTGTGCTGTCTGGCTGTTGCTTATAGTATTAGTTATCAGCAAAGTGGGGTGCACTGTTGATGGTTTTCATTGAGTATCTATAGGTTAAAAACTATGATTTATTAAACAGCATCAATTGCTTTGCTTAAAGACATAGTGGTAAATGAGGGAAACTGTTTAAGGAGCAAGATTTTGTATTCTTCTTTTGACTTGTTTTATTTACAGTTATTAATTGAGTGCTTATTTAAAGTTGCCACACCTGAGCGACCTAACAGTCATCATGTAACAGTGGTTATTTGATTACATATTTGTCTCTTTTCCTATTTTGTGCAGTCTTCGAGAGTGAGAGAACTTTTAATTAGCACTATTTGTATGTTAGCTCCAGACTGACCTCAAGTTCTGCCAGATGCCATCCGAGTCATAATTCCTGGACTTCAGTAGTTGAATGTTCACAGTACAACACACTTCTAAGGATTATTTTAATATATTTAACTTACATTTACCTCAACCATATTTATTTAGTGTTTCTCATCACAGTATTGCAAATGACAATAATTCCGCTAGTTAATCTGAAATGGGTTGTGCTAAAGGCACATCAGAGATCCTAATTAAGAACAAAGTGAGTCAGTCTTTAAAGCAGATTTAAATTGCTGCACAGACCTTGCCAGCTCACAGTTGGGAGATGAGAACTTCCCACTGTTGATGGTGATTGGTGGTCACCAGGTCACACTCCATGAAGACAGGCTGTACTTGCTGAGTTGGCACTGCGGAGTCACTGTACACTTTAGGAACAGGAGACAATGATACATATTTAATTTCATCCTCATATAATGAAGACACTTTTTTGGGGTAACCGTTTTATTGAAATATAATTTGCGCCCTTGAAGTATACACTCAGTGTTTTTTAGTGTATTTACAGTTGTACAACCATCATGACAGTTAATCTTAGAATAGTTTCATCACCCCAAAAAGAAACCCATTATTTTAGCCATTACCCCCCAATCTTATCCCTCTCCCCAGCCCTGGACATTTACTCATCTACTTTCTGTTTTCATGGCTTTGCCTCTTTTGGTTGTTTCATATACACAAAATCATACAGTATGTGGTCTTTTGTGACTGACTTCTTTCACTTAATATAATGTCCTCAAGCTTCACCCATGGGGCAGCATGTGTCAGTACTTCGTACCTTTTTATTGCCAAATAATGCTCCATTGTATGGATGTGCTACGTTTTGTTTATCCATTTGTCAGTTGATGGACATTTGGGTGGTTTCCACTTTTGGGCTCTTATGACTAACACAGCTACGGACATTTGCGTATAAGTTTCTGTGCGGGCGCAGGTTTTCATTTTTTGCATGTATACCTAGGAGTGAACTTACTAGTTCACATGCTTAACCTTTTGAGGAAGTGCCTGATTGTTTCCCAAAGCGGCTGTATCACTTTACAGTACTCGGAATACTTTTACTGTGGGAAAATAGGACCACGTTATTCATAAGTGAGTTTCTGCAATTGAAAACTGGTCCATTAATTCACATTTCTGAGTTTCTCCCATTGATATTTTTTCTGACAACTTTATTGGCATATAACATCCAATACAAGTCACCATTTTCCGTGTACACTTCGATGACTTTAGTAGGTGTCCCGGGTGGTGCACGTGTCCCCGTGATGTGGTCATTGGTGCTCATCAGGTGTGTGCCCCCTCATCACTTGCCAGTTATTTGACCTGTTGTTACTCATTTAATTTCGTGATTCACTGGCCCAGGTGGTAGCTAAGCCAAAGAGCTGAGAAAACTTTGTGGCCGACAAACATAAAATTGAGAAACTTCTATCAATTAAAATTTTTTCAAGCCCCAGTAGGTTCAAAAGCCCATTCTGTAATTTTGAAACCTAGAAAGCTCCAAAAATTGAAAATTTTTTTCATAACTCATTTGGTTAAAAAGCCTGACCTAAACTGACCTGTTCGTACGTATAACAGTCATTTTAATTAACTGAATAATCACATGTCTTACTACAGAAGTATTAATATTTGATTATGGGGTGCTGCCCTAGCCCTCACTGGGGATGCTTTGTAATAAATATGTGATACAGGCTTCATTTTACCTTTCTAAAATCCAAATAATTCTGAACTCTCATCGTATACCTGGACCAAGGGCTTCAGGTATTGTCTGGAGACCTGTGTTTGGTTCTAGTAGCCAGCACCTCAGGGCCTTTGTACTTCTTCTTGCCAGAAAGCTCTTCTTCCAGATAACCTCCGGGCTCCTTCTAGTTTTTAGATGCAGGGATTCCTTTCCTGAGCGCCCAAACATGCGGGTCCTTTTCACTGTCTACCATGTCGCCTTGTTTACCTGATGTGATCTAATGCATTTCTTCCCTCGCTTGCTGTCTGTGTCCCTGCTGATGTGCTCTGTTGCTACTGAGTTGGCTGTGCTTGGCTCCTCCTGGGGCTAGAGTGGGACTTGACCTAAAGGATGCTGCTGAGGAGCTGCTGTCAGAACACATAAGGCTGCCGCCTCTCCCAGCACATCACAAGTAAATGTTTGGTGTCTTGATTCTTGTGCCAACCTCCTGTCGCCATGGAGATGGAGACAGGACGTTCTGTAAGTGGTTTTCCGGCCCGATAGGGAGGACAGCTTGGCAGTGAGAGATACTAGACAATCATCAGCCTTCAGATTGTTTTCATTTTCTTCAAAGGTAGATTTTCATCCATGCCTTTAGGACAGGAAGAAAGTTGTGACCAGAGCATCAGCCTGCTTTTCCTTTGGCAGGTGAATGGAAAGTTGTGACCAGAACATCAGTCTGCTTTTCCCTTGGCATGCTTTCCCACGCAGTGTGAAAGATACTAGAATGCATAGTCTCCTCCAGTCCAGCCCTTTGCCCCTCAATTTACACGTGGCTTTAAAGTTTTAAAGCATAGTACTCATGATTTGCAGGCTTCGATCAAGATAGCATAGCCTCGCCCGGCTGGGCATGGCTCAGGTTGAGCGTTGACCTAGGACCCAGAAGATCGTGGTTTGATTCCCGGGCAGGGCACATGCCCGGGTTGCAGGCTCGATCCCCAGCAGGGGGCGTGCAGGAGGCAGCTGATCAATTACTCTCATTATTGCTGTTTCTATCTCTCTCTCCCTCTCCTTTCCTTTCTCTGAAATCAATAAAGATACATTAAAAAAAAAAAAAAAAAAAAGACAGCACAGCCTCAGTTTATTTGCATGTTGGATTTAAGTATCTTGACTTAAGGACTAGTTGAGGCAGCTGCTAGTGGCTGTGGTTTCAAGGGCCTGTGTCACTCCAGAGCACATCTATGCTGGCATCTGTGGTTTGAGTCTTCATAACAATTTAACTAAGTGACAACGTCCTGAGTTCCATTCTTAACCCCATAAGTCAGTTGCTGGGTCACTTTGAGACTCTCACCCGTGCAGTGGGGACCTGGTGGCTCTGCAAGGGCTTATATACCGCTGAAACGGACAGACCTTTGTAAACTTCCTGGCATGGGAAGGGCCTTGGTCATGTCCATTCCCATCTTCTTCATCTTCCTAAGACGTTTAATTTGCTCAGACTCATTTAGCTCCTTTGGAATATTAAAGGGAATTTAAAATCCATCAAAGTCCAAATATATTTTATGAATTTGCTCAAACTATGTAGCATTGCTGATATTCAACTGCTTTTGATTCACCAAATGGCAGTTTTCTATAATTTACTACTTCTCTGAGTCTGTTTCACAGTAAAAGGAGGGTGCGGGTGTTGGCAGACAGGGGAGCGAGGGGTGTCGGCGGCTGTGCTGAAATGAGGACTGTGGTGTTTGGTCCTGTAAGAGCATCGGGGGGCACAGGGGTGCACACCGCAGGCACGGGCGGTGAGAGCAGGCCTGGCGCACCATGAGACACTGTGTAGGGACCTAGGGGAGTTACGTTTTTACTCTTAGTTTACTTTTATGCAAAATGGATTTAGGCTTTCATTAGCTCTGTCTTTACTTCATTAAAAATAATCCTCAAGTCTTTTACCACTAGCATGTGCTCATATATCTGCTTATTTCATTGTCATTTTGAAATAAAGTTCTAATTAAGAGTTGACAGAGGAGAAAGAGTGGAGGCTGACAGAATAAAGTCTGTGAATAACTTTCCATCACAATTCAAACCTGTGTAATTTCAGTTCATTACCTGGGCATTAAAAAGGGGCAGGCAGTTTATCCTTTAAGCTAGCTTCTCTTCCTCGGAAATTTAAAAATGTTAAGTCTGGTTCCAGAGGGTGAAAATGGCATGTCTTGAATGCAAGGGAAGAAATATAAGAAATAGAAGAGAAAAATAAAAAATGAGTTTAAGGCACACTTGTAACTCAGGGCCAGCCCCTTGGGCTGCGCAGTAACCTGCAGACTCATGAGCTCACGCACATGGCACAGTTCACGAGCGCTGGTTCCCTCCCACCCCACGTTTCGAGTGGAAGCTGTCATTTCTCATGAGCGTGTCAGTGAGGTTCAGAGGTGCTGGCTTCAGGATTTTATTCCTACACTGCGAGAAGAGGGCCTGTTCTGAGGACTTTGGACAAGGGACCTGGGTAAACTCTGTGGGGACCGAGATTCTGGAGACAGTCTTATTTTTTATTATTCCTCCTTGGTTTCGTTTGAAATAAGCTTCACACCAAGTACATGTGTTTGCTTGACCTTACCTTAGACCAGCGATTTTCAAGCTGTATGCCACTGTACACTGGTCTGCCGCAAGAATGTTTAAAACATGCGGCACCTGACTGTCTAGTCGGGACCACTGGCCTCTTTCCCTTAGATTGTCCTATAAAAACTACAACAGCCAACACAATAGCCATTTGGTATGAGTGGATCAAAATTATGCCCATTTTTTGGTCATATCGGCGAAAAATATATCTTTTAGTGTGCCACAGAATTTTAGTGATTGGTTTATGTGTGTCATGAGATGGAAAAAGTTCAGAATCGCTGCCTAAGAGGAGTAAAAGCCAGCTTGGTCCTATTTCTCAGAGCCCTTCAAAAGTTATGCGTGACCCAGGCCATTTGAATTTTTTGTTTTTCAAGGATCCTAGTATGTTATGAAATGAAGAAATGACAAAACATAGTTGACAATTGTGACATATTTTAAATATTTACATTAAAAATTGCTGCTTTTCACTAAAGAGTGCCTACACAATATAATTGAGCTCTTTCCGGGAAAATTAAAGATACTGTAAGAGAAATGATCGTGCGGCATGGGCCGTCGCATGGTTCAGGAAAGGGATGCATCTTTAAGCAAGTTTTCCTTCCAGTGCTATGGTTTCTCTGTGGTTATATGTGTAATCTCTTTCAGAGATAATGTGGAGAGTCCAACTTTAAGGCCCTTTGAATTAGAGACCTGAGCCCACTGGCTTTCTAGCTCCTGGGAAGGACCCTAGGGCTGTCCTGAGCTGGATCTGCAGGCAGCTTCCGAGAACAGTTCTTATTACTGCTTTTGTTAAAGGACATGTTTTCATCTTAAAGCTTTCTTCACTCTGCATTCCCTTCCTGCCATGGCCCAAATCTCTCCTTCCTCCATTCCTCCCTCCCTCCCTTTCTCCCTCCCTCTGTCCCTCTCTTCTGAGTTTTTTGATATAGGAGTTTAGATTTATTTTCCCAAACTTCCCTCGCTCCCACTTCTCTGCTCTCTGCACTCTGGCCCTTGCCCCTACCTCTGCTCTGAAAGGGCCTTACACAGTCACCCTCTGGCTCACCCAGTCAGGTTTGATGAGAAAACCACAAAACCCTGTAGTATACCAAGTAGGCAGGGATTTAATGTAGAGAATTAAAAGGTTACTTGATAGAAGAACTGGGGGCACAAGAGTCAGGGGAGCTGCTGCCCAAGATCATAGACTCAGGAAGTGCCCTGGTCACAGGGAGCCACCACCAGTGGCCTCAGCTGTCTGCAGGCCCAGAGGGTAATTCTCAGGAGGGCATCTGGATGACGCTGGCTAACGATGTCTGCCATCTGCAGATGCCCAAGTTACTTGCCCATTGCTTCAGCTGAAGAATATCAGCGTTTCCTCCTCTTGCCTTCACATCTCTCAGGAATCTAGCCTGAAGCCCTGCTGGCAAGGAGATCTGGACCATGTAGTCCTCAGGCTTCCAGCCCTGCCATAGGAGGGACATTGTAGGTGGTGCCGAGGATCAACAGCCTCCACCCAAAACACACCCTTAGTCACCACATTTTCTGTCACCGTGTTACTCAGTCTTACTGGGATATTTTGCAGCTCCCGCCTGCCCTTCTTTTCTCACATGTTCTCCTGAACTCCAGCTCCCTCTCTGACCATGGATATCTCATGGGGGCAGTACTGAGTAGTGGCTAATGGCACCAAAGCTAATGACCGCTACTCTGCCTCAGCCCTGTTTGCCTCTGAGTCTTGCAGACCCTCTTTCCTAAATAGCTTCAGCTTGCCTTCTCTACAGTCTTCTCTTTATTGCCTTGGATCACCTTTTGATAATTTAAAAGGTCTAGATAACTTCAGTAATATTAAGCTGCTTAAAACTTCCTGGCCTTCTTTCTCGCTACCTCCACCCCCATGCAATCAATCCCTCCTCTGTATACCCCCATACACTGAAATACCTGTAATTGCCCGGATGTATCATGTTCTCTGTTGCCTTAGGACCTGTCACTGGCATCCTGAAATGTCCTTCCTTTGTTTTCTGAGCTAGCTCTTGCCATTCAGGTCTCAACATAGTCGAGAAGCCTCCTTGTACCCCTAAGCCTGGTCTAATTGATCCCTCGGTGGATGTCCATAGCATCTCTTGCTTTCTCCTATTGAAATCTTGGTCACATTGAGTTGTGGTGGCCTATTTGTCTCATTCCTGCCCTAGACTGTAACGTCCTCAAAGGAAGCAGCTGTGTCTTATAAACTTTATATTCCCAGCCAAATACAGTCCCTGGAACACACACAATAGGATTAATAGATATTTAATTTGACCCAGAGCTGTATTTTGAGCACTGGCCATGTTCTCCATACTATTTTAGCATGAGTCGAGTCACCATTTCATTGGAGTTGGGGTGGGGATTCGACGTATCTCTAAGGAGGAGTCTTTGAGTGGCAGAATGATGAGGAGGCAGACACCTGAGGATCTAGGAAAAGAACATTCTAGGCCAAGAGAACAGCAAGAGTAACAGAGATAAGAATGTGGTGGCCTGGGGTCAGAAAGATGGCTGGGAGTCTGGGGCCAGTAGGGGAGGAGGTGGAGCTGAGGATGCAGGGTCAGATCATGAAGGGCCTGTAGGTCATGGTCATGATGAATGGGAAGTGACTGGAGGGTTTCAACAGGGAAAGATGTCATCAGAATCATTCTTAAAAGGCTCTGTCTGGCAACTGTGTAAAGAATTGACTGTAAGTCACGGAGAAGAAGCTGGAGACCTGTTAGGAGGCTGGGGTTTCCAGGAAAAAGATAAACTGTGGCTTTGATTAGGGTTTTATCAGGGGAGGTCATGATAAAAGTGGTAAAACATGGGCCTATTTTGTAGGGAGAACCTACAGGACTTGCTGATGGATTGAGATATTTGTGGAATAAGTGACATTAAAGCAAGTGGTTTCCCTGCTACAGTCTCTCTGTTTCAGGTCCATCACCTTCTAATTTATTTTTCAACACAGCTACCAGATTAATTTAAAGATGACTTAAATTTCAGAACTGATCATGTTGCTTTTATGCCCAACCAGACCTCTTCACCCCCCACCCCCCACTGTGCTCATTGCCCTTGCTCACCTGAACCTCACTTGCCTGCTTTTTTGCACCCTTTCCTCCAACACCACTGACTGTCCCCATTGCCACTCTCTAGACGCATGAGACTCCTGCCTTGGAGCCTTCGCTGTTCATTCTTCCATCATTTCTCTGGGTCACTTGGTTGACTTCTGCTCATCCTATAACTCAGGCACTGTCACAGCCTTTATGAAACCATCTCTACACCAGTGCCCCATGCCCTGGCAGAGGCGTTGGCCCCCTGCTTTGAGTTTTCATCACACTTGAACCTCTCTGCCCTTTGGTTTCCCCATGTATACCTTGTGATGATAGCTGTGCGTGGCTTTATAGTACGGTTGTGAGGATTACCTGGGTTAATTGACTGAAGCACTTGGAACAGTTGGCACTAGGATAGGAAGTGCGAGACCCAGTAATTGTTTGCTTTTCTTGCCTTATGTCACCTCCTAGTATAGGTCATGCCACATTGTCTAATTTCTTCTGCTCCCAGCTAAACTATGGACCGTTGGTCATCTTCCTGGCCCAAGCCTCTAGCAGAATTCTTCTCACATGCTTCATCATCATCACCACCAGTGTCATCATCATCGGCAATAACGAGAGCTAGCACTAATGGACATTTACTGTGTATTAAGAACTTTTGCCCAGAGCATTCTCGTTAAGTAGCTGGAGCCAAGATTCAGTCAGCTTGTCTAACCCCAGGGCCTGCTCTCTGACCCAACAAGGTGTGTTCCCTCCCAAGCTGAAGTTGCTTGGTCAGCATCGACGGATGGAGAGGAGGCAAGAAGAAAAGGAAATGGTGTTTTCCCTGCATCAGGTTTACATAAAAATCCATCTTGAGGAAGTCAAGTCTGAATGGACATGGAAATTGTTTCTCGTTTTTCCATGATCAATTAGAAAGGTAATTTTCCCTTTCCTGGCCATGGTTGGGCCCAGGGGCTGGGAGCTGCCTGGCAGACCTACCATCCTGCCACACTCGCCATCCTGCCACACTCGCCGTCCTGCCACACTCGCCGTCCTGCCACACTCGCCATCCTGCCACACTCACCATCCTGCCACACTCGCCGCCCTGCCACACTCGCCGTCCTGCCACACTCACCGTCCTGCCACACTCGCCGTCCTGCCACACTCGCCATCCTGCCACACTCACCATCCTGCCACACTCGCCGCCCTGCCACACTCGCCGTCCTGCCACACTCGCCGTCCTGCCACACTCGCCGTCCTGCCACAGTCACCATCCTGCCACACTCGCCGTCCTGCCACACTCGCCGTCTCACAGTGCCATCCATCAAAGGAGCTTGTGTTGGCAAATAGCTTCCTTTCTGTGTTTGCGCCATTCTGAGGACATCAGTCAAACCTGCGATACAGGCCTTTGCCTCAGTCCATTTTCAGCCTCACTGATCACAGATTTTGCTGCTGAAGCTGAGAAAGAGAGTGGTGGATTCCGCAAGCCAGTCCTTACGGAGCAGGTGCTCAGCCTCGTGTTTGAGAACACACGGCTTGGAGCCCTATCCTTGGCAGCAGAATTAACTTTCACATAACCTCCCTGTAACTGTGAACTTGAGGAGTTCTTCCAAGTTCTCCCCACATGAGAGCCAAGTGTGGGAGGCACAGACTTTGTCAGGTTTCCTGTTCCAGTCAAGCTGTGCTGTGCCTGAAAATGCTGTCTCTTCCCGGCCCCATCATAATAATATCTCACACTTGTGCGGAATCCCGGAGGAAATGTTTTGTGTGTATGTTCATCAAATTCACACACAGGAGCATCAACCAAAGATGATACTTTTAATTCATCAGATGAGACAGTCTAGGCTCAGAGAAGAGAAGATTTTCCTGGAGTGGAGCAGCTAATGAGTAGGATGGCTTCGCAACCCTTGTCTTCAGACTCTGGGACTGGTCTGGTTCTATGGGGCCATAATTCTCGAAAGACCAAAAGCTTCCTGAGGGCCGAGGCGAAGTCATCAATTTCTTGGTGGCCCACTCAGTTCTTGTTATTGTTCTGGTTACTTGTTTCTCAACAAATACTTATTAAAGTAAATTGAACAAAAGTGATGGAACTGTGTTGCTACCACCAGGAATGGAAACTGTCTGTAGGTCAGACTTTGTCACTGAGACTATCACCATCTTAACTTGGCTGTGCCTCATCTCGTGCGGCCTATCTTGTTTTAGGCAGATGCTCCCATGTTCTTTAGCTAGTTGGACAGTGCCTTCAAAGCTCTACCATTCCGGCTTCCCTTCAAAACCTTGAGTAGGTGCTGGGAGGGATGTAATACAGGGCAGGAACAGAATTTTATCCACTGCTATCAGAGCCCTCAGTGGTAGATGGTTTCCAGCGTGTAAAACAAACATCTACCCTCCAACTGACATGATGTCATAGTCCTGTTCGCCCTGGACTGTCCCCTTGGGAAATTAATGACAGTTCTATCTCCCACAAAGGAACTAGTTCAGCCATGTGAGAACTGAAGGGCCCTGAGCGGGCTTTCTAAGGTTTACGGTTACATAGCCTTGATTTTGGTAATCAGCTCTCAACCATTCCCAGAGGGTTACCAAGCAGAAGACCATTCTTAAAATGCTGGCTCACTGGCAAAAATCACTTGGGCTGACATACAAGGTTGACTTCTCTTCCTGTCTCCTCCCCAGCTGCGTTAGCCCTTGGGCAGCCATTTGAGCAAAGTTCGGCTGTTTCCATCTTCAGCAGCTTTGCAAATGTTGCACTTTGGTGAATGCAGCCTTAGATGTAGAGCAAGATGGCTTTGGTTTGGAAATAGGCCATTCCTGTTGATAACAGGTATTAATTTAATCAGCCTCAATTTGATAACAGATATCTCCTGAGGAAACAAAGATAATTTGTTATCGATTGTGATCGTCTCTTCTGATGTAGACTCCGGGCTTATTTTTGTCTTGACAAAGCCTGGTGTCGCTTCGCACGCACACACGAGATGCGTTTGCTCTGGGAACTTCGCAGATTAGCTTTTATTATCCACTGTGCAATGTTTGCCTTTTTTAAAGCAGAAGCAGTCTTTGCAGCTTTCAGGCAGAAGGTCATTTTATACAAAATGTCCATTCGTGTGCAGCAAAGCTTGTTTCTTCTGAAGGAACAAAGAAATAATGAAGGCTCCTTAAAAGCTGTTTTTATCCGAAGAAATGATCATCTTGATGGTTGGTGAATTATATGTGCCATTTCGAGTGGAATTGAAAAGTAAAAACATTTGTATCAGTAAGGATTACTGAAGATCCTCAAGCTCTCATGTCGACAGTTTAGTGTTTCAGGGTGGGAGGGAAAGTGCCTTGGATTTCTTCTTGTCTAATCCTGCCCATCTCTCTGGATTATTCCTTTTGCCCTGGTTAATTGCCTGACGGTCACCCAGTCAATGATGTGGACTCCAGGTAGGACTTTGAGATCCAGCTGTCCCCAGAACTTTTTCTTGCCTCCAAAACCTTGTTTACAATGTTTCTATAGACTGGACCGATCTTTCTGCATCTTTCCTTCTGGAAAAACCTCCCACTCTCCCACAGGGCTCAGCCTCCGTGTCACTGCTGGGAAGCTTCCTGGCCTACTGTCAGCATTCTTTGTTGTTTACCCCTTCATGTGAAATAGCTGCTTTCCTCATGCGTGTCCCTCGGCCTTCTGTAAACCACCTCATGTTGTTTCGTGTCTCACAGGGGTACAGGTCCCACACTTTGGGAAATCGTCTTCAGATAACTCCGGCAACAAAAGCAGCAAAGATTAATCCACGCTCTTACAGAGTGACAGAAACTCTCTCCAGAGCACAGGGAAGGGGTCTCAGTGACAGAAGAATGAACATGTAAATTTGAACATAATACTGTTTTGTCTTTTAACTTAATAGTTCTTAAACTATTGTTTTCTGACCTTTATATGAGAGAGGAATGTTTGAAATTAGTCCTGGGAACAAATCAGTCTCATTTTGTCCAGATTCCCGGAGAAGACTTTTGATGTGCTGCTTGGTGTTTAGTGAGGATGAAGATTTTTCATTCAGGTTTTGAGATCGTCTGAGTTTGAAACCTGTGCCTTTAGAGAGGATATGGGCTTCCTCGGGCCTCACCTCTGCGGACGGTCAGCACACAGAGTTCGGGCCTGCCGGGAACTGCGGCCCTCGGAGAGCATCAGCCCCATGTCCACACTGGTTGTAGCTCTCTTTCCATTCAACTCTAGTCCTTACAACAAAAGCCACTAAATCTAGCGTGAGGAAAAGAAGAACGGGCCACGCTGGCTGTGGTTGCGGTGGTAATTTTTACTTCTCTTTAATCAATTATTTTCGTTGTTTTTCTACACATTTAGCTCTTATTGATTTGGTATTAATGACAATTCAAAAACTAGCTCCAGCCCGACCAGCATGGCTCAGCGGTTGAGCGTCGACCTAGGATCCAGGAGATCGGGGTTCGATTCCCGGTCAGGGCACATGCCTGGGTTGCAGGCTTGATCCCCAGTCGGGGGCGTGCAGGAGGCAGCCGATCAATGACTCTCTCATCATTGATGTTTCTACTCTCTCCCTCTCCCTTCCTCTCTCTGAAACCAATAAAAAAAAAAAAAAAAAATCAAAAACTAGCTCTAAGCTAATAATCACTGCAGCTTAAATCCATGTTAATGATTATAGATTTTTCTTAGAATCCCCTTAGTTGAGTTAAACAGTATTTGAGAAACAATTGTGCATTCATCCTAGGGAAAAAAATGACAATAAAAACCCGGGTATGAGTATTAAATGTGTTGTTGCAAAACATTAAATGAAAACCACTAAACATATTAAGTGCTTTGAAATCTTCTAATATTCCATTATAACTGCATTTACAAGCCAACGCCTTTTTGCTTTAGCGTGAGAAATAAAAACACCTTACTTTTGGTTTTAATACTTGTGTTGCTTTAAGAGTTTTGTCCATAATGAAGCTCCCCCCTCAACTTTAAGGATTTTTAATTTAAAATTTTCTCATTTGTACACAATTCGCTCGTCCTAATGGAATCAGTAGGATCCCAGCAGTAGTCACTTTGGTTGTGTGAGTCCATTTTCCTTTCCCTCCCCACGCTCACTGCACATCTCTCCCCATCCTTTCTGCTCATAAGCCACGACGACCAGGAACAAAAAGATGAAATACAAACAGAACAGAAAACCATTTTCTTCTGATCCAATTCTTACCTTGACTCGGTGTCCTATTTCCCCCTGCTGGACCATGACAGAAAGCTTGACCTCTGTGACATTAACCTTCGTCTTGATTTCAGTGTTTGGGGGGGAGAAGGGAGACTGCATTCTGCAGTGTTGTAGAGGTAACGTGGTGTCCTTGTAACAAGAAATTAGATGCGATTTCAAATGAGATGCTTTAATATCCCTGCTGCTCTGCTCCCCTTGGCAATTTTGCTTCACCATAACTATAAATACTATCCAGGGTCCATGACTTCTAGCATTTGCTATTTATAAAGGTAGCTTTTGTTTGTATTTATTTCACTAAAAGGGAGGAGTAACTTAGAAATATAAAAGTCAGTGAAATGTTCATTGACTCATAAATTACAGGGTTTTTGGGTTTAGGTGCTTTGTTCCAATTCCAGGGTGTATATTCCTGTATATGATCATTTTTATAGAGTAAGGACATGTTTCAGCATTAAAGAGAGAGGAGAGAATTTGACATTAAAGGGGGGGAGGGAACCTGTAGACATAACTTCTGTTTTTCCTTCCCTCAGAGCTCAGTGTTCAATACTAGTCTTCAAAGCCATTTTTATTTCCAGGGTTCAGTTTTAATTAAAAACCACAGTCGCAATTCTATAATCCCATCTGCAGATCCAAAGAGGGATTCATACAAGAGAAAATTAACTTATTATTATTAAAAACACACTGCCTTTCTAATAGATATAATAAAGTAACAGTTTTCCTCAGGCTCAGTGGCAGCTTTTTATAGAATAACTAAAATGTTAGTGCATTTAAATTGTTTTTTATTACCTGCAGGTGATAATCAAACTTATTTTTAAAAGATACTTAATTTGAATTAGATGATAGGGATATTTGTGCAGAAAAGAGAACATTATAGGCTATTTTTTACTGGCAAGCATCAGAGTTGAAAGTTGAGTTGTCTTGATTTTTAAAAAAGTGTTTTTTAAATGATTTTAGACAGAGAGGAAGGGAGAGAAAAAAAGAGAGAGAGAGAGAGAGAGAGGGAGGTTTGTTGTTCCACCCATTTATGCATTAATTGGTTGATTCTTATATGTGCCTTGACTGGGGCTTGAACTCACAACCTTGGCGTATCGGGAAAACACTGTAACCAACTGTGCTATCTGGCCAGGGCATCTTGATTTTTTAAAATGATAATTCAATTTATTTTTTATTTTATTAACAGTAGAAACCTCTGTCCTCAGGACTCTGTTTTAGGCAAATTTATGGCACATAATTTTCTTCTTAGATACTATTTTTTTTAACTCATTTATCTTTATAAGAGTGTTTCAGAGGAAAGATCTATCTTCTGTTCTTTTCAAAAGGCACGTAGCTCTCGATGTACTGCTTGTCATTACTATTGCGCATAACAGCTGAGCCTATTCTTGGGGTTTCCTCCCTGAATTCTCTCATAAAATGTAAACCTGGCATTGGCATCAGGGACAACCCCGTGGTTGATTGCATAAAGGGTGTATATCCTTTCAGAGTTCTTTCTGGTCCTGAGTACTTACATTTTACACATGGAACAACTATATGCATAGCTACTAGTTGACTATCTTTTTCTGAATCTTGTTTCCTGAAGCTTTGCAGTGAGCGTGATGGGAAATACCTTTGTGGAAACAAGCAGTGTGTGAAATAAATTAAGTTAACAAGGCATACAGCAACTTTAACTTGAAAATGAATATAAAAACTGGCCAGCAGGGTTCAGATTCTCATGTACTCACTGCTCCACACCTAGAGCAGTATTCTGGCTAATCTGAATTGCAATATTTGTGGTTGAAATACATTTCATGTTATGTTATAGTTGAACATGTTATGTGGTGTGTATGATAAACACACATACACACAAATATAAATTAAATGTTATATATGAAATACATTTTATGCTATGCTCTTTCATAATTTCTATTTGCCTATCATTTCCATCTTGTTCTCTTATTTGTTGGTCCTACACTGCTTTTGTGTTTATTTTTTTTGCATTTCCAATTCTTCACTTTTTTTTTCAGTATTGTCTTGGTCATTGTGAAATTAGTTTGTTCCTTTCTTTTGATCATTTGCACATTTTATGGACCTTTCTGGATTCTCAGAATGCTTAGACATTATGAAAAACAACTTCTCTGTGTTTAAGTAAATACATAATCAAAATGCATGACTTTTTGATAATGTAAATGTTCAGACATGCATAATGTTTATACACACAACTGATTTTATGATACATGCATATAAGTTTTAAATCCGTTACAAAGATTAAAAGAATAAGCCCTCACGAACACATTGATTTGTTATATCACTGCCTGTCACTCATCTCTCTGGGTCCACATCGATGCATTTATAAATTGTATCTTGTGATCCCAGGAGGCCGACAAGCTTCATTGACTGGGGTGATTCCAAGAAGACCATGGCCCATTGACAGCTGACCCAGTGTTAGCTTGGGGCCAACATGGCCAATCTACATAGACTGCGTCTCTCCTTTTTCTTTCTCTCTGTTTCTCACCCTCTATTTTATGCCTCTCTTCTATAAAGTATTTTATGTCTAGTGGTGAAAGTACAGATGTACACAGGTTTTAAAAAGATAAATGAGAGTTGAGAAACCTTGGAGGATGGGTTGAGCTCATTAAGCAAAGCATCAGGGATGAGGTAAGGTCTAGGATAAGTGGTGCTTTTAGCCGGTGGTTCTCAAACACTTGTGGCATCAGAATCCCCTGCAGAGCTTGTGGAAACAGATTGCCAGGCTGCCTCTAGAGCTTCTGATTCTGCAGGACTGGGATGGAGCCTGGGAGTGTGCATTTCTAACAAACTCTCAGGTGAAACTGATGCTGCCAACGGGGGAAGACACTCTGAGAACCACTACTCTGGGATCCCCTTTTCCTGTGCATAGGATAAAGAAACGAGGCCCAGAGAGGGGAAGGCACTTGCCCAAGATCTCACAATTGGGTTGCCTCATGGAGAGACTTAGAACTGGGTCTTCTGTCTCCAGCTCTGTCATGTTTCCTGGGGTCTGTTCTTTGATTGACCAGAGAAGGAGAAGTCCCTTCCTGACCATCTGAAGGGAGTGTGGGGAGCCAGATTTGCCAGCCCTCCCAGGTTCCTGTCTTCAGGCAGCACTGTCTCTGGCTGGCCTATCTCTTTCTTTGTATGCTGCTATGCAGAGGGAGGGCTTTAGTGCTCCATACTGGAGACCAAAGTTACCCAAACACATTCAGCCTCTTCATTTCTATGTCCAATTTAATAATTATTCATGGAACATTTGTCTGTAGATTTGTGATCATTAATGCTAATGATCATTAATACTAATGTCACCATTTTTTGGAACATGGTCTTTTAAATTCAGGTTTGTACTATGTCAAGAAAAAGCAAGTTAAAGGCAGTGAGATAAGCCATGGGAAAACCAGAAATGGTTGGATTTTTATTTGTATCTAAAAGTTTTGCTCTTAGTTCAATGAAATGTTATTTAACTAAATGAGTTTTCTGCAAAATCTTCTGGCCTAAACTTTCATGGTGGGAAATAACTTATTGGCCAAGTCAAATTAAAGTAAAACAGTTTTGGTTGTTGAATAATTGTTGAATGGAACTCTACTGAGTTGTTTTATAAGAATATGAATTGGTTGAATTTAGTTGGCCAAGAAGAATAATTGTGTATTTTATGGGTACTGCTTATTGATTTAATTTCAGTGACTTTTTTATTGGGGTGCAGATTGTCAAAATGGCATTGATATACCATAAAGTTCAAATAACTGTCACCTGATAATTACATACCAGAACTGGGTGCAGAAAGAGTTGACCTTGAATAAGTCAGGCAGTGAAAATAAGTAGTGTTTTCCAAAGCATCAGGGAAGTTAGTCCACTTAGAGTTGAAGTCAGTTCAGCTCAATAAATCTTGACTAAGGCCTTCTCTGCCTAAGGAGTGCACTCTTCTAGGTAGGTGTTGGAGTCCATATCAGGCCTCGAGGGCCAGTGTCTTTGTTACAAAAATGAGTGCAGAACATGTGTGCCTTTATACCATGGAACAATAAATATTTGTTGGAAGAGTGATGGTTGAATAATGAAGGCAAAAACTAGATTTTGGCGCTGATGTTAATATTTTCAGTTTCATGGGAGCGAAGGCGCGAGTCACCATGAGCATGCCACGATAGAATCTGACATTTGGGGGCAGTGGAGGAAACTCAGCCTTCTCATGCTGTTGGAATGGGGTCCGGGCACACTTGTAATCCTTCGTGTTGCTTTCTGTCTTTTCAGCGTCTGGTGGAGGCTGCGGAAGAAGCACACCTGAAGCATGAATTTGATGCAGACTTGCAGGTGAGTGATTATAGTTTGAGTTAAATTGTTTTCTGTGTGTGCTGCCAGGTTTCAGTGGTTGGGAAAGAAAGGCTTTGAGAGGATGGTACGAAGTTGGAATAAATGTGCCTATTTTTTGATAAGGCAGGATAGCGATCCTCAACTATTGTCCACCATGAGAGTTGCAGTGGGTGATACCACTCGCTCATGCATATAACCAGATTTTGATGAGTTCCTCCCCAGTTCTGGGGGATTTAATCATCCCACTGACAATAATCACCTGAGCTGTTAATGGTAAACTGCTAAGATAACAGAATATAGACACTTCCCTGGCTGCATTTTAAGTGATTGAAAGCAACGTTGTGATTGATGTAATGTTGAATTGACTGTTAATTATATTTAAAAATTACATCATTCAGAGATAATGGGATTTGAATGCCCACTTAATAAATTCCTTGTAGCGGATCTCATATCTGATCATGGCATCCCTGTGTCCAGTTGAGAAAGCTTTTGATGTTGTCTTGTAGAGAGAAAACATAGTAAAAGGCAACAAGTGAATCGAATAATACTTGGAGGTTCCCTTGGGTACCCCCTGGAGGAAATTTTATCTGTATTGTAATTCTGAGTTGTGTCACCTTTCCTATTGCTAGAAAAACAGGAAGTGAATCTTAATCCTTAAGTCTCTGTTTTGATAGAACATAACTCTTTTAGTGGCATGTGGTCACAATTAGGAAATAGTGTTAATTTTACTGTTTTCATTTATATGGAAAAGATAAAGACACGCATAAATCTTTAAGAGCAAGAAAAGATGGTGATGCCTAAGATAGTCTTTGGCCGTATCTCTGTCCCATGCACCTCTTTTCCTCATTACTGTCTACATTTTTTCTTTTTGCCTTGTGGGTAAAAGAATGAACACTCGAACAAGGTAATTGAGGAAAGTTTAATAAAGGGAATATTTACAAATGTGTGATAAATGACACCAACCAGAGATAGTGTTGTACCCCAGGGCAAGCCACACTCCTGGCCTAGAGGAGCCAAGGGATGGAGTGGTTTCCAGTAGCCAGGGAGAGTAGCTATATGGAAAGGGTACTTGATAGAGGGGTGCAGCCATGGTGATCTGGCAGTTTTGGGGGGAAGATAGCCCAATAACATTCTCTAGCCTTCTAATCTCTTGCTGGTGCCCACCATTGGCTAAACCCAATGTTGGTGTAGTTGATTCGATTCCGCCCCCTGAGGCATTGCACAGGGTGGAGAGGGGTGAAGAATAGGTCTGGAGGGGAAGCAGAAAATGTGAAACCTACCATCTAGGTGTTGTTTTCAGGCATAATAACCAATATGTGAAGTAAGTAGAGCCAGCAGTATAGCTAAGCACAAGAAGTCATAGGGGGAGGTGGAGACGTTCTGGGCACTGTTGGGAATGTTAGGAGAAGGGCAGGGAAGCCAGCCCGGCTCTTTGAGCAGAGCTGCAAGAGCAGGAGCAGAGAAGTCGCTGAATCTAGCAGGAAACATCTCGCTTCCTGTATGTAGCCACAGCCTTGTGGTGGCTCCAGGGAGGTCCAGGGGCCATTCGCTGGTCACATTGGCCTTTTATGCCTGCTCTTCAGAGGGTCTGGACTTCCTAGAGTGGCCAGAGGGATTTAACAGAAGCCTCAGGAAGCACCTTTGTAAGTGTGATGATTATACGGACCCCCTGACAGTGCTGCCAAGGGAAATTGTCTCCCTCTCCTCAGGAGCTCCTGAAGCCTTTTCCAGGAACATTCTGGTACTAAGTGACAGAAGCTCAACTCAAATCAACTTAGATCATAACTTTGAATAAAATAAGAATCCATGAGTCCACTCTGATAATAAACAAACAGATAGATGAAAAAATAAATACATAAATAAATGAGAAGGGGAGCTCTTACAGTGGAGTGCCAACTAATAAATATAGAAGAAATGATGGAGTTAGAAAATTATGGTTATTAATTGATTCAGATAGGAATCTTCAATGGATGCTAAAGCTAGCAGGTAAAATTTAACCAAGAACAGGACATTGATAGTCTTAAAGCATCTATCCACAAACTACTTATTAATTACAGATAGCAACTTTATTATGGGTAAAACTGGCAGACACTATCTTGAACAGGTAACCAAAGTTAATATCATCATTGATGAGACAGTGACATCAAGAACCTCCAGGTGTGATGACCAGGACGAATACAAGGTCGCTTATGTAGAATTCTCTCACAGTGTGTTCAAAAGGTGTAACCTGAATCTAATCATGATAAAACATCAGAGGAATCTGGATTAAGGGACATTTCACAAAATAACTGGCTGGACAGTTCAAAAAAGTCAAGGTCAAGCAAGACAAAGAAACTTTGAGGACTTGTCCCAGACTAAAGAACATTAAAGACACATGACCCCTGAATGCCACGTGAGATCCTAAACTGGATCCTGAACCAGAAACAAAGATTTGAATATTGACTGCAAATTACGTAATAATATTACATCAATGTTGTCTTTCCTGATTTTGACCCTTGTATTGTGTTTATGTCAGCGAATGTCCTTGTTCTTGGGTTTTTCTGGACTAAACATCTGGATCCATGGGTCCAATTGGAAGGAATGAGTTTGCAGGAGGGCAAAGAAGATTTTTGGAAGCCAGGACTGTTTCGTAAAATGTGTTTATGGCTCATCTGGTCAGTTTTATTCTGTGATCAGCTGTCTAGTAAAGGCAGGTGGGCAAGGGCAGGAATGCTTTAGTTGGCGAGGGGATTTTTACCCTCCCGCAGAGGAAAACTGTCCTGTGTTTTAGCATGACTGACCTCGAGCCGCGCTTCTTTGTCCCTCTGGAGCTGCTGTCATGTCCCAAGAGTGTCCTGACTTCCTTCCTGTTACTGAAGCCTCATGGGGAAACCCTGGGGCAGCACAGCGATTCCTGGCCAGATGTGGTGCTGCAGACACGAAGGCAGCATCGGCGTCTCTCCTGCAAAAAAATGAGCCTCTGGAGTGTTACAGCTTTTGCTCTCTTGAGAACAAGAATGCGGAGCCCAGGTCTTCCTCCCCAGTTAGCGGTTTTGTGTGAGTACACGAGAAACATCAGAGGCTATAGTTGTGGTCTGAACACAAGAGCAGATGTTGAAATTCACTGTCCAGACCTCAGACCTCCGTGAAATCTTCCGTGGGTGAGAGTGAAGCGCCTGCGCTTTCGTGGAAACCTGTGACATTGGCCTTGGAGAGCATGGATGCGCACTGAAGAATGCCTGTCGACTTGGGGGAACGTTTCGGGGCTGCAGAGCAGCGATGCTATTAAGCACACGTCTGTTAGCAGTTGGGTGTCAGCCCCATTGCTATTCCTGGGGTAGCAGGTCTGTGTACGGGCTCTGAGTTTATTACTACCATGGTCCATTAGAGCTGATCAATTGTTAATCTGGGTTCCGCTGACCTCTTGGCAACCCCTGCCAGTGGATTGTTTTTATCCAAAACATTTCAGACGACCATCTGCTCACCGTGAAATAATGCTGAGGAGGTCCTCGCACTGTTAGCTCAGGAAGAGCAGAGGGAGCTGGGAGTCTTTTTTCCTTTAGAAAAAAAAAATAAATTTTTAAAAAAAATTTCCTAAACTGTGTAGCTTCAAGTTATATAGTCTTAGCCCCTGTGCTCTCCAAAATGCAAAGAGATGATGGATGTGCCTGTTCGTTTACTTCAGCTTGGAGTCTTTGCACCATTGCACCATCCAAGTGCTTTAAAATTGAAGAATTTGTTTTTCATTGGTAGAACCATCAAAAGTTATCACAAGAAAGTTATTCCTCCTTTATTGTCAGAATTTTATTTTTTATTTGTCCCTCCAGAGTTTTAACTCTTTCCCCAGGGGTATATGGCCTTGAAGTTGGCAGTCCCTTTTGTAAGGTCCCTAAATACAGCATTAGATTGTTAGGTCCTAACAAAAACTGTTTTGGGCAAAAGCAAAATGCAACGTTTGTTGAACAGCCCACAGTGCAGCATCCTTCGCAGGACGCAGGGCTGCCGGCCTTTGCTGGCTACAAAGCTTGTGTGGGTGCTGGTGACACTGCAGCCTCTGGCCTGTCCCCCTTTATGATGGACTAGATGGGCCTTCTCGGGGTTTTGTTCTTTATTTCCTGATGTCCCTGTTAGGGCAATTTTCAGTTATAATGAATGTAAACAGAGGCCTTGTGAAAATGACATCTTCCCTTTGTTATTTTATGTTTTGAATTTAACATAGGTTTTTAATGTAAAGCACATACGAGATGAATGATTATAATAAAAACAGAGCTTTAAAAAAGCTCTCTTTATCATGTGTGATTATTTTAGTGTTTCACCCTCATTATTATTTTAAAGATATATTTTTATTGACTTTAGAGAGAGAGGAAGGGAGAGTGAGAGAAACACCAATGTGAGCGCAAACATGGATCAGCTGCCTCCTCACACCCCCTACTGGGGATCGAGGCCGCAACCCAGGCATGTACCCTGACCAGGAATCGAACCAGGGACCTGTTGGTGCACAGGATGACGCTCAGTCCACTGAACCACACCGGCTAGGCCTCCCTCATTATTTCGATGGCAAAATCTAACTTGGGCCCGGGGCAGGGTGCGGGGAGAGCGGATCCTAGCCCTGATTATCCTATCTGCTGATGAATTTCCAGAAAACTAGGCCTACACATGTAGTATAACTCAGAGAGACTGTCTTCCCCCCAACTTACTCTTGTGTTTTGGGTTTTTCCACCAGCAATGAAGAAGAAAAAAAGCCTTTTTGACGGTTTGCTAAAAACTTGCTTATCTATGAACCACAAACATATTTACTTTGAAATCTGTCTCAAATAAGTGCCAATTGTGCAGCGCTGGTGCACAGTGGGAAAAAAAAAAGTGGTTTTGAAGGGTTATCCTGTGGAAGCCTTTTCCATTTCAGAGTTCTCTGTAATATATTTTTCTTTGTTGTTTTGTAAGTGATAGGAAAAAAAAACCCTGGTGACCTTCAGAGGGGTAACAGAAGTGTGAGAGCGGAAGGGAACTGGGGATGCAGTGCCCTGACCCCTCCTGTCCTCCCCAAGCTGCCCTTGCCCATCTTGCAAGCACAGGGGCCTGATTCCAGAGTTGGAGTCGGGGCGGGGGGGCGGGGATTGGCATGAAAGGGATGCAGAGGGGCTGCTGCTGAGAAAGCTCGGAGATGGCATGGATGGCTGTGACACTCGCTGGGTGGCCTTCCTCCCCCTCCTCACTGCTGCCTGTTGCCTGGGAGGTTTGAGGTAAAGGAGACCCAGGGCAGGGAGAGGGGAGGCTCAGGAGCCCCACATCGGCTTTAGAGCCTCTGACACCACCCGCTGGGGGAAAGAAGCCTTTCCGGGAAGGGACTGGACAGGGCAGCGCCCCAGCAAGCAGCGAGCCGAGCTGGCCTCTCCCTGGCAGGGCCTCCCTGCCGGCCAGTGAGGCTGTGCCCCGGGCAACAGCTGTGCGCTGTGAGCAGGAGCAAAGGCCTGGTTAGTAGAAGTGCCCCCCGGGGGGGGGGAGTGAGGACCCTCTTGGGCGTTTTCCGTGTATTCCCATCAAGCCCTTACCCATCCTGTTCCTTTGGATTGGGTGAGGAGTTGACTTCTTCTGAGGGGCGGGGCTGGAGCACAGAAGGCCTCAGAATTAGAAATGGTGGTGGTTGTTTTTGTTTTTTTAATTATGATTATTTTTTTAGTTTATTTTCCATATTATTTTGTGTTGGTTTCAGGTGTGCAGCATAGTGGTTACACAGTCGCGTACTTTATGAAGTCTTTCCTCTGGTATTCCCAGAACCCACCTGGCACCATACACACTTATTGGCTCTGTTTCCTATGTGGTGATTTTATGGAGACAGCCAATTGACTTTGTGCAGTAAAGAGGAAGGTAGGGGTCACACCGATAGGAGAAGTAAATAAGAAGAGAAGGAAGTTTTCACACTCTCTATATTAAAGTCGGTGTCTTTTTTGCCCGGTCAGTGGGGCTCAGCGGTTGAGCATCAACCTAAGATACAGGGGATCACGGTTCGATCCCTGGTCAGGACACATTCCTTTGGCTAGAACATTATAGCTTTTCATAAGGCCAATGTCACCATGTTGAGGTTTGTGTTCATCAGCTATTTGGCGGTCACCTGTTATGCTCCCTGACTGTTGTTCATATGAGGGTGGGAGATGGCCTTGATCCCCAGCAGGGGACATGCAGGGGGCGGCGGATCAATGACTCTCATCATTGATGTGTCTCTCTCTCTCTTTCTCTCCCTTCCTCTCTCTGAAATCAATAAAATACATTTAAAATAAATAAATAAAGTCGGTATCTTTTTTCCTGTTCTAACTCTGAGAGGATGCCTGTTGTTTTCATCTTGTCAGCTTGGCAGGGGTGTCACAGTCAGTCCTCTGCATTTTAAGATCTTCAATTAGATGTTCTTAGGACTCGCCACTTGTCATTTATTCACAAGACGTATGTGTAAATAGTTTCGGAGGAAACTTTAAGGGTGACATTTTAAAATCAAGGCCATTTTCCAGTTGTTACAGATGCATAGACACACTATTATTTTTATTCCTTTGGCTAGAACATTATAGCTTTTCATAAGGCCAATGTCACCATGTTGAGGTTTGTGTTCATCAGCTGTTTGGCGGTCGCCTGTTATGCTCCCTGACTGTTGTTCATATGAGGGTGGGAGACGGCGCAGCAGTGCAGCCTCAGCCTGATCCAGCAGACAGAGCTTTGGCCTAGTGGCCTGGAAATTTAGGTCCTACTAGTTCCAGTCCCAAATGGACCACCTACATGCTCAAAGATCTGTTGCTGTGGTCTCTTTGCTCATCTGTAAAAATGACATGCTTGTAATATCAAGACGATTCCTAAGATCTCATCCATCTCCTGTGCTGTAATTCATTCAACACAGTGTGATCGGTGACCTCCTATGGTTGGCACTGTGCGGTGGGTGTGGCCATGAGCTAGGCAGATGCTGTCTTTGTTCTCACGGAACTCACCTTCTAATGGGAGAGACAGATGTTAAAGACATGACGACATAAGTAATTTTGACCATGGTAAATGACACGAGAGAGAAGCTCAGGGTATTATCACAGTGCGGGATAGGAGACCTCTTAGTCTGGGTGTTCAAGGGACCTTGGAGCAAATCCCTAAAGAGTGTGTCTTGATTGAGTGGGGATTCTAGGTTCACCTCTACCAGTTAGAAGAAACCTCCCCAGACACAGGGAACCCATAATATCTTTATTTTCTGTAAGCAAAAAATTAAAATTATTTTACCTGCTTTCTACATAATGATCTTGATAATCTCTTATGATACTTTACTTTTGCCTTTTATGATGCTCATCACTTTCTATCTTGTTAATTTTATTTACAGAAGTGTCCATTTGTTGCTTAATTTAACATTTATTCAGAGCTCAGTACATGTTAGGACCTCTTTTAGGTTGTGGGACTTCCACAAACTGAGAGGTGACCCTTTTTTTCCAGGAGAGTTCTAACCTACCTTTTTATTTTTTTGGATACAGCACAGACTGGTTTATTAAATATTTATACAACACACAGTGGATGTTGCAGTATATGGGCAGGGAATCACATCAATTAACTATATGGATAGTACACTTGAATTCAGTCTTGGTCTAGAAGAGGAGTTTGCAAACTATGGCCCGTGGGTCAAACCCAGCCCACTAACTGATTTTATAATGACTGTTTTTGGCGTAAGGCCATGCCCATTTGTCTACATCTTGACCCTGTCTGCTTTTGAGTTGCAGTAGAGAAATTGAGTAGTTGTGACCGACACCATAGGGCCTACAAAGCTTCAAGTGTTTACTATCTAGATCTTTTTTTTTTTTTTTGGTGCCAATCTACCTTTTGGTGCTAATCTACTTTTAAAAAATATGTTGTTTTAGTTGTTACTCTAGGGATTATAATAAGCATCTGTATAACGTAAGTATACAGTGTATCTAAACTTAACTTAGTGTGTAAAGTACCATTTCTCCTGAAACAAGAACTTTGCAGCAGTGTAATTCTATCTATCACCATCCTTTGTGGTATTGTCATATTGTTTTTACTTCTAGATGTGTTATAAACACTATAGTAAAATGTTATTTTTATTGTTTTATTTTTGCTTTAAACAGCCATATCATAAAAATTTAGAATTAAGATGGTAATATAACTACCCAAACCTTTCTCACTTCTGGTACTCTTCATTTCTTCCTGTAGATGAGACATTTCCTCTGTTACCATTTCTCTTTAGCTTGAATAACCTCTTTTAGCACTTTTGCATTACAGGTTCAGTAGCAACAATTTCTCTCAACTTATGTTTATCTAAACATGTCTTTATTTCACCCTCATTTTTGAAGGATAGTTTTTCTGGATATAGAATTTTAACTTGACAGTTTTGTTTTTTCTTTTAGCACTTTGAAGGTATAATCCCATTCTCTTCTGAGCTTTAATCCTTTTGATGAAATGTCAACCGTATTTCTTATCTTTGTGTCTCTGAATGCAGTGTATCATTTTTCTCTACTACTTTCAAGATTTTTCTCCTTATCTTTGATTTTCAGTATACTATACAGTATGATAAGTTGAGGATGTTCCTACATGTGATTTTCTTTGTATTTATTCTGCTTGGAGTTTGCCAAGATTCTTGAATATTCTCACCATATTTGAACAAATTTTAATGTTTCTTTTCTCAAAATTTTACCTGTCCATTTCTTTTTATATTTTCTGCTGAAACTTAATTTACACCTATGTTAGATCACTTAATGTTGTCCCTCTTTAAAAACAGGTGTGAGTCTAGAAACTCTGCTTTGTTTATCTCTAATTTCATCAGTAATGAACAATCTAGTGTTTTCCTCATTGCCATCTCTCTTACTACAGCATTCTTTTTTTTTTTTATCATGACCTCGTATGCTCGATTTATAGGCAATACTTATTATAGAATTCTGATATATTGCTATAGAAAGTATTTTTTCCCCTGCCGAAAAGTCATTGGTTCTCATGTGATTCTTGGATTTTCTTAACTGAGCTTTCCCAAAGCTGGGAATATTTATTTTAAATAAATATTTGTTTAAAACACATTTGTTTTAAATAATATATTTTAAACATAATAAAACCCACAAATTCAAACTTTATTAAATATTCCAATTAACAAATACTTTTTATGTTCAGTTTTATTGTTTTCATATGCGCAGTGTGATTCTGGTGTTTCAGACATCAGCCAGGTTGGAATGGGGCATTTTGGGACACCAGGCCCATGTTTGCATATTAGATAAACACTTGGTGGTTCCGTTAATCATAATATTCGGAGTCCCATGATACATTTCCAGAAACCTTACTGTCTTTCATTAAGATGGCTGACCACAAAGGTCATTGGCAGACCCCAGGAATTGCGTCAGGATCTCTCTGTAGCAACATTTTTGAAAGCAATGGAAATGCTTTTCGGTTGCTGATTTTTCACTGAGGATCTTGTGATCTCGGGATTTGCCAACTGCTATTGAATACTTAAATTAAAACTTGACTCTAATGGCAATCCGGGAAGTATACAACTCAACAATAAATTTCCTTATCTCAATTTAAGCTTGTTATTAAAGTACCAGATATGTACTCAGATGAATTAATTCTTATATTTTTCTGCTGTCAGGTTAGTTTGTGATACAGGCTTTCATAATATATACATAGTTCCAAGCACACACCTTTGACATGATAATCCTATTTCTTCCTTCTGAAAATTCTTTCACAACTGACAATTTGAGGACATTTCTCTTTGTTGGCTAATGAACACTAACAGATTTTGGTAACAATGATAAGAGTAGTAGGTGGCATTATAAAAAATGTATAAAGTGTAGGCAGTGGCTTAAGTCCTCCACAGGCATTATTTCATTGACTCTGCACCTCACAGTCCTGTGAGATACATACTGTTATACCCTCTCTTTCACATATGGAGAAACGTAAAGACTGAGATGCCACACGATGGGCCCAGGAGTACACAACAGTGGGTGGAAGGAGTCAGAATTCACAGCCAAGTTTATCTGGCTCCAAAGGCCAATAAGTTACGTTGCATTGTGGAACTACAGTTTGCAACATTGATCTTAATTTGCACTGGACAAGATCTTATAAGGAAGTAAATTTAAGATGAAAGTTATCATAGGGTTATTTAAAAGGTCTGTCAAATACTTCAAAATGAGATTTTCTAGAATCATAAATTCTAATCCAGATGCCTATGAGATAAAAATAAAAAATCTCAATAAAATATAATGATCTAGTGAAAATGATTAAACATTAGTTTACTGATATTATTTAGAAACATGTATATAAGGGAGACACTCCCTCATTTGGCAGTTGGATTATCGTCTAAACACAGTAGCACAGCGAGGTTTCAGAGTAAGATCTGAACGGCACATGTGCCTCTAGAGCACAGTGTAACCTGCCCAGGATTACTCAAGGATTAGCAGCCACCTCCCACTCTCCCCTTCACGCCTGCGCTCCTGCCTCACTCCCTTCTGGTCTTTGAGCTCCCCAGTAAGATTTGTTTATGTTTATGTCTTTTCCAGCAAAACAGAAGCTCCACGAGAATGGGCACATGACAACTAGTCAGATGTCCACAAATATTTGTTAGAATTCATCGAAATGTGTGTTGGTGATACAATTACTAGAACCCACAGCGGACCGGCAATCGCTAGGGTTGTGCATTGTTAGTAGTTCAGGAAGCTGATTCTTTCTTAAAGTAAATACTTGTACTTTATTTTAAAATCAGGAGTGATTCAGTCATTGCTGTGTTAATCAAGGACATTTTCACATCCTAGCGGCAGCCTTTTATTGAAACAGTTGGCGTTTGTTGTTACTTGCAATAAATTCGAGAATTTGCTAATTTTTCCCATCCAAATGATATGTCCTGCCCTTTAATATGCAGTTACAAATATATGAATATACTAATTAATTATGAACACGGTAATTATACTTAATATTATATTAAATGAATAGCTATCATATTATTTTATTAAACAGATATGTGCTTATAGAGAAAACATCTTTAAAATTAGAAAGGAGAAAAATTAAAAGGGAAACAAGCTCTTGCAATGCGGATTCCCCTCTTGGGCAGCTTCCCACCCACCTTCCCAGCTTCCAGAATGAGAGCTACAGATACGGCATGTCTGTGGCAGGAGCAGCCTCTCCCAGTACAAGCAGGAATTTGGAGGGAGACATAATCGGCCTCTGGGAATGAGTATTTGACAGTACAAATGGGTGTGAGTTGAGGTCATATCTGAATCTTTGCATCTAGCAGGAAGTGAACGTCTTACATTATCATCTCCTTAGAATATCTTTAAATGTCATAACTGTCAGCGTCTCGTGAAAAATCCTAGAATTTACATTTCACTTGTTCATGGCAAAATAAAACATTTAAACAAACAACCTTGAAAAATAAGCCCTTTCTCAAGCTAGTCATCATTAACAGAACGAAAAAAAAAAGATTTCGTCCTTGAAGTGCTACATGAGTAGCCAGGTGCCTTGACGTTTTGCTAATCCTCGATGTGACCTTGGGAAAGCCAGGCTTCCTTTCAGGCTTCCTGCTCCCTCAGGTAAATGAGGGGTGGCATGGGCGTGATTTTCCTTCCTGATCTAGAACTATGACATTGTGATTTGTTTACATGGAAAGAGAGCAGTTGTTTTTCCGTAGGGGGTGCGTGCACTCTTTTAGGAAATCCAGCAACTTCTGCAGACATAGCCTTGTCCTAAGGGAAACACCTCTTGAGAACAAAATTATTTCCCTGTTCTTTTCTCCCTCCAAATACATGTAAACTTCCTGCTTTAATACTGAAAAGGGGAAACTTCAAGGACTGATTGGTTAATTGGATCACTCATAGACCCTCCCCCCCGCAAATAATTTTTATCATTTTTAGATTCAAAGGGAATCTTATAAATAACATAGAAGGACACTTGTGTGAATTTTAAGAAGTTAACTGGAACTGAAATGACTGTTTTACTCCAAACCTTAGTTCACTGTATAGTTAAAGAAATTCGGGACCCAATTAAACCTTTGCCTTGACTTATTTGGAAGTGATTAGGTCATACATATAAGTGTATTCATAATTTATCTTTCTTCCTAAGAGGTTTCAGGGGGCTGACAGCATAGAGTCACCATGAAACATTTTTTTTCCTGGGCTTTAAAGCCTTTTGTCATCTTGTCCTACGCAAGATTGGCTGAGATGTAGAGGTTCTGATTAAAGAGGAGCGAGACCAGAGGGGGAGAGAGGGAGGAATTGCGGCTTAATAGTAATATTTTCTGAAACCCAGGTCAAGAGGCTGGTGGGCCACAGACAGCTCTTATCTGGTCATAATGGCCCTCTGATTACAAAGAAATAAAAGAGGATTCGTTATGTCTCATTATTTTTGCTGATTAATGTTCTGGATGAGGTAGATACTAGCTGTTGAGAGAATGTCTTCTGAAGACAGAAAAACACAAATTTAAGTTCTGGCTCTTTTTGCTTCCCAGTGGTGAGATCCGGGCAAATTTCTCAGCCGGTTGGAGTCTCAGGTTCCTCTTCATGTTGTTAAGAAGGCGATGCTGTTCCTATGAGGGTGTCGGGCTTCCCCGGGCTTGTTTATCTGCATGAAGTATTGAGCACACTGTCTGCTGGAGAAGATGACCCTGGTTCAGGGCAACCCTTATTATCACTGTGATCATTGTTTTGGCCAATACTCTTGCAAAACCAAGAGGCCTGTTGCATTTATAATTGCATACTTAGTCTCCGCCTCCTTTGAGGACTGAGCTCTTTGGGGCAGGGACTACATCTGTTTACCGATGGTGTAACTGGGGCTTAGGCACACAACTGGCATTCAGTGACTACTTGAGGAAGGACTGAATGACTGAAGGAAAAAAATGAAGGATTATCTCAAGAGTTAGATACCCATTTGGAAGGAAGTTAAAAGCATTCTTTGCCAAAGAGAAAAAATACGATGCCGTTAGCAGAATTGATGGTAACTTCGCAGCAGGAAGGCTGCTCAGGCTCAGAACCGGAGCCATTTCAAGCCTCTTGGGCATGCCGTGGGGCCACAGGATTGGGACTGGGTGTTTCTTGTCCACCTAGGGGCTGAACTCAAACCAACTTTAGCTGCTCCTGTCTTCTCCTGGGCGTGTGTGACATTGGGAGAGGCTTCTATCTAAGGAGGCAGAGAAAGCAGAAGACCTGGAACAGTTTCCCTTCATAATCATCAGCCAGTTTGGGAGCACTAGGCCAGCTAATTGTTCCTTTGGTTTCATTGTTGTTTTTTGTTTTTGTTGATTCTCACCCAAGGATATTTTTTTCCATTAATTTTCCAGAGAGAGTGGAAGGGAGGGAGGGAGGGGAAGGGGGAAGAGAGTGAGAGAGGGAGAAACATCAATGTGAGAGAGACCCATCAATTGGTTGCCTCCCGCACTCCCCCTCACCAGGGCCAGGGATCGAACCAGCAACGTAGGCACATGCCCTTGACCGGGAATCGAACCCACGACCCTTGGGGCAGTGGGCCAACACTCTAACCACTGAGCCACAATGGCCAGGGCTCATTGTTGTTTTAAACAGCTTCCTTTATGTGTCAGAGGAGAAACACAAACAAGAGACTTCTGTTAGGACTTGCTTTATATTCCTCTTTCTATTTCGTTAATGGCTTTGAAGGAAATCTCTTGTAATTGCCTTAAGCATTCTGTCTTCATTATTAAATACCAGCCATTTATTATTTTCTACACTTCTTTTTGGCTTTGTGTGCAAACTTTTTCTGGAAGCTTCTGACTTAAAGTGACATTGGACTGTAGGGCAGGTGACTCTGGAGACACGCCCTCCCCTGTAAGTGTCCAGAAATAACCACCACGCTCTTAGAAATGTCAGCAACATGGATAGCTGAAGTCTGGGGCCTTCTTCATTCATCTTTCAAAGACACCATTAGCTATTTGGTTAAAATCAGCAAAATTCTCTTGGTTCGGAACTGTCTCAGTTTTACTTTACAGGCCTCACATGCCCCAACCCCAAGGGCAGGGTTTGACCTTGCATCTCAGTCACATCCTAGCCAGGCCCACATCCTGTTTCAGGCCATCATTTGAGAGGAGTTAGAGGATCTTGACTTAGCGTTATAAAGTGTGCCCTAAACTTTAGGCTGTCAGGTGAGGTAGGATTCGGAGGGCTATGACTATCACATTTAATCCTGGCACCAATCTGGCGGGGTGGGCACATACTCTTATTGCCCTCACTTCACAAGTGGTGCAGCCAACATTCAGAAAAGTTAAATAAATTACCCCAAGTCACATGGGAAGATGTGGCAGACCTAAGATCAGAAATTAATTGGTTTTGATTCCATGAATAGTGTTTAAATATTATACTTCCCAGAAAGCAGCCTTTGTGAACGTTTATTTCCCAGGTCTTTCTTTGACCTGGTATTGGTGGGTGATTGGAAGTTGGGAGGAATTTGAAAAGCACACGGACTGTCAAAGGACAGGTTGAGTTCAGTGGAGTCAGGTAGGTGTGGTTTTTATTTTCTTGCATATCGGGCTACACCACTGTCTCCTGCAGTATGAGTTTACTGTGCTTATGTTCCCGGAAGTCACCCTTTACAATCCCCGTGGTACTGTCCTGGGGTTGGGGCGGGGTGCTGTGCTCTCAGATGAAGCAAGACGGCCCTTAGGTGAAATGATCATGCAGAGAGCTTGGTGGTGGTGTGTGGGAGCATCTAGAATCTGAAGCGTTTATATACGAAAGGGGCCTGACTATTTGTGGATTAATTGGTTAATCGGTTCATCATTTTCTTGAATCTACCTGCAAAGGAAAAGATTCTAGAATATTTCCTCTGAGACTGGGGCCAGGGAGCCAGCAACACCAGGAGGGGCCTGACACAGAGTCAGACACGCTGTACTCTCTTTGCTTCCTTGCTCTGCCTTTTTTTCTATTGCCGGTAAGTTTAATGGACTAAAGATAGGAAAAAGGCAGAGCAGGTGACATGGCTCTTCAGCAATGAGGGCTGTAGGGTCCCTTGGAGTGTCTGCTGATGGGATTCACGCTATTGATGGCCGTTTCCCTGCCGTGGCACAGACCAGCTCTGGGTTTGGAAAGCACACGGGGCCTCCATGCGGGGGCTGGGGGCTGTTGTTGGTGTGTTTGCTGTTCTGAGAGAGGTAACTGTTCCCTGCTGTGTGCTTATGCTGAGGGTTGCGGACAGGCACACCTAGGTAAGGATTTAGTGACTACTTACACAGGGAGCTTCAGGCCGCTGAGCAAGGAGTGCCCTGGGCCCTTCTTTCAGGACGTGAGATAGTCAGGGCAGCAAAGCTCAGGGGATCAGGGAAGAAAAGACGTCCGGGAGGCACTGTGGTGAGAGATGTGTCCTTACCTGTGTTCCTCACAGCAGGTGGGTGGCCCACCTCACTGAGAGCCTTAGACATCACCCTCAGTTTTGTCCATTGTCTTTGTTTTTATAATTCGCTTATAGCTTTAAAAATATGATTAGTGCTGCCCTTTGCGATTTATTCCACGTGGCGGTGAGGATATGCTTTCAATTTATTCTTTGCTTCTAATCGTGGTGTCTGAATGTCAGGGTTCACTGGCTGGAGAGAACGAGCCTTGCTTTTGGGGAGCAGTTAATTGAACCTGGTAACGATTACTGTCAGAAGCGCCCCGGGCTGTGCTGCTCCCTGAGCGTCCCCCTCATGGGGTTTCCAGCATCCAGTGTGTCGGGACACTGGAGCTTTTCCAAAAGTAAGGAGTGCATTGGGGGGGGTGGTGCGGGGTGTACCACAGATCCCAGCTGCAGGCACGTTAGTAGCTTTTCCTGGGTTTGTACCATTTCCAGGGCTGGAGACTTCAGAAAGCAGTGTCTCTCGTTTTGAAATGTTTAAGAAAATGTTTGCAATAAAGGCAGCAGACGAAGGGCCAGTATCTAGGACAGCGACAGGACTCCTCCACATCAGTCACAAAAAATCACAATAAAGACTCCTCCCTATCGATCTCCCGCAAAGCAGCAGAGTGGGCAAAAGAGATGAGCAGTCCACTGATAGCAGTGGAGTTACAAAGAATAGACGCTCAGTGTTACTGGTAATCACCGTACAGTAAATTGAAGCAGCAGAATACTATTTTTATCAATCAGTTGGCAAAATAATTATGATGGATGATGACGATGATAGTATCCCGTGTGGGTAAGGCCTGGGGAAAGGAGACTGGTGGTGCAGCCACATGTAGGAGCTTGTAACACTGAAGAGCACAGACCCCACCAACTGTCCGCTCCATGTTTTGCCTCGGCTTACAGGACCACTAGCTCGCCTGTCCCATAAGGCAGCATTGCTTGATTTAGCAAAACTCCACAAGCTGCCTGAAGGTCTACCTGTCCGGGAAAGGCTAGTGAGACTGTGGCAGATCCATGGGTTGGGACTCCAGGTCGTAGCGATAGGAATGGAGCAGACCTACAGGTAACAGCAAGGACAACGCCCAGAACATGGACTGTTAACTTTACAAATCCAAGGCAGGGCTTAGAATTATTTGTACAGTGTGACATAATTGAGCTTAAACAGGAAAATGATCATCTGTATATTGAGTATATACTCAATATCTCTGCTATTACGGAGGAGAAGTTCTGTTCGTGGCACCAGTAGAGGGGCCTGGGATTAGCAGTGCGGTCTAAGGGAGTCTTATTTGGGATGCTTATTAGATTTTTACAAGGGAAATTTTTGGGATAATCAAAATTGAATTTTTAAAAGGTTTTTAAAAGAGAAAATGAAGAATTAATTAGTGAGTTAATGTTCATTAGTGTTTTCTACTTGCCTTACAGTAGCCACAGAGGGAAGCCAGAGGTCAGAGCCACCAACCTGGAATGCTTGCACAACCCCTGCCCCCTCACTTTTCATTCCCCTCTTAGGCTGCAGGCTCCCACCTCTCTGAGGGGTTCTGGTGAAGACCAAGTGAGACTGTGTGTGTCCTGTTCCTCTGCCTCCTCAGCCCCAGCACAGTGCCTGCCATGGAGCTGGTACTGAATAGATATGCGTTGAATTGGTATTGAACTTGGAGATCTTGTGTGTGGAGTGTTTTCCTGTAACTGGTGATAGGTTATTGTTATCTGCCTTGTAGTCAGAGGTGCCCTCAGCTTCAGGTCTGAAGGACCCTGTGTACAGGCCCTAGGTTTACATAAGGCTCTGCCTGGCCATCCTGAGCAGCAGGTCCCTTTGCCTCTGTTAGAGAGGGTGCCCAGCATGCCCAGCCTGAGCATTGCTCTGATCTGCCTGGAGCACTGGAGCCCAGGCCAGCTCCATGGTCTGCAACTTGTGTGGGCGCAGAAGGGGCCCATGCGTGGTTTCAGGCTCTGCTATTGCCGTCTTGAAATTATTAATACTTCTTGAGCAAGGGCCCTGCATTTTCCCTTTGCACCGGGCCCTACAAATTATGTATCCATCATGGTTAGAACGACTTGTGGGGCCCACCCTTGGCCAGGTGGTGAGGAGAGCTAATGAGAACCTTTGCCCCTGGCTGGAGGAGAAGCTTCTGGCTTGTGTGGATCCATGAAAATCAGACAGATTTTTCTGACTTCTAGATCCATGTTTCTTCATTAGCTCAGGCTAATGAAGCAACAAAAGCAGCTCTTGACCTTGTGGACTTTCCTGTCTTTCATGGGAGGCCAGGAATGGGTGTTTTGCCCTGAGGGCAACACTATTTCCTCCCTTGTGCCTGAATGCAGATTAGAGACCACAGCACCCATGGGCCCCACTTCTCTGAAGGAAGGCTTTGCTGCATGACTGTGTAGCACTCCAGTCAGATCCTGAGCTGCACATGGAGCCAGGACCTCTGGCGGGCTCTGCACTCGGGGGATGGAGCAAGTAGCCAAGAGGCAGCCTCTGCCACATCCCCAGCAGCTTCTGGGCTGCCATGGTCCAGAGCAGCTGGATTTCTCCACACTGCCTCTGCTTACCATTTTCATACTCTCCCCGCACCCCTGCCTCCTCCTCACACATCCCCACACCCCTGCCTCCTCCTCACACATCCCTGCATCTCTGGCCCTGGCTATTCCTTCCCCTCCTTGAAGCAGCCTGAGCTAATGAAGAAACATGGATTTAGATGTGAGAAAGATCTAAATTCAAAGCTCAGTGTGGCCATTTAATAGGTGGGCAAGCTCTTAGGTAAGTTACTTATCTCTTCTGAGCCACGAGCTAAGGATTCTAGGAAAAAGGGATCTAAGGCATCAGGCTCAGAGTTGTTTTAGCACCTTCTCACTCTGCTGCTCTTCTCTTCTGGAATTTTCCACTAGTATCCCTGTCATCTCCTCTCCCACCCCCAGCTCTGCCCTATTGGGGCAGCTCTTGTGGTTTCCGTGAACAAGCATGGAGATGTGAGCAACTTGGAGGCCTCAGGTCCCCGGTCAGGCACTGAGGATGCGGGAGGGGCCAGCCCCAGCCCTAACACAGCTCTGCCTGTTAACCAGCATCGAGCAGAGCCTTCAGAAGAGCTGGTTCAATGAGTGATCTCGCTGACCTTCCCTGGCCCTAAATTGGAGATTGTCACATGGGCTCATTGGTATGCAGGTTTCGTCAGAGCAGTTTGTGTCAGCGTATCCCCCACCCCAGGGTGTGTGGGAGGTTGGCTGGTTTACATGAGAGCTGAGTTGTCCCTCCTGGTTAGATGGTTCAGTTGAAGACTACAACCCAGGTGTGTATCCCGGATGACTTTTTGCACAGATGTCTACCTCTGGTTTAGAGTGGGCAGGAGAAGAGGCCAGGGGCATGTCTGGCTCTCAGACCTGCTCGTTGGTAGACACATTTTTATTTGTATTCTAAAGATATAGGATGTTTGCAAAGTTAACTTCGGGCACCAAACTCTTATTGAAAACATACGTATTTTTCAAAAATGTCATAAGATAGCAGTGGTTTTTAGCTCTCCAAACTATTTTGATTTTTTTCAGCTTTCCATCTTTGCTATGAACTGCGCTTTCCATGTCTGTCATAATATTTGCCTTCCCACTCCTTCTAGGGGTCCAGATATTTTGGAATCAGTTACTCAGTGCTTTTGTGTTTCACATTCAGTGTACCACCAGTTCTTCCCTTAAATATTTTGAATATTGAAAATAATTTCTAAGGTGACGCTAATGATGATGCACGTCCCGCCGAGCTGTTGCTCCCTACCTGTGTTGATGATAGTGTTTCGGCTCTCTGACGGCTCTGTCACTAACCCATCAGAGGCACCAGCCCCGATCAGTGCCCAGACGTGACATCAGTCGAGGAGGGACGTGTGTGTGCCGCAAATAGCGGGTAGATGCTGGGTCTTTCCCTGAGGAGCAACCGAATTTGTCAGCTGTCACATCTGAATGCCGGATAGCTCTGTTTGTGTAAAAATGCATTCTTTGATATTTTTTCCATTTTACAAAATGATTTGTAAGTAGAGTTGGCGGTGATGTCTGTTTGTAAAATCTTATCCTTTGAGTTCTTTCCATTCTGTTAAATCATAAAAGCCTTTCTTGCTTCAAGGATATTATGCCTTGTAGCTCCTGTTAATGTGTCTGATTGTACTGTCTCTTCTTCTGTGTCTTCTTTACTCTTGATTTTTTTTTTCCCTTGCCTTTTCTCTCTCTTCCGCCTTCGTTCTAAGTTTCCCCCTCTCCCTCCCTCCTTCCTTCCCTCTTTCCCTTCCTTTCTTTATGTCCTTCTGTCCCCTTTCTCTGCTTTGGGATGTGGTACCAGAAGTCAGAGCTGGGACTGTTGACTCGCATGCATGGGGCGCTCAGCCCTTCCCGGCTGTTGTCTGGCCGTGTAGAGTGCCAGGAAGTCCAGCACTTGTGGGTTATCAATACACATTGTTGACTAATAAAATTGTCTATAAAACAGATTTTTCAAAGAGAACGGTTTTTATATCACCAAACGTCTGGGACACATGTGCTTCCCTTGGGTCACCCATCCAGAAAGTGGCCCTTCATTTGGCTGGTAAAGATGCGCGTTAAGATCCTCTTACATGCCTGGATTGTGCTTGGCGTGGGCTTAGAATTAGCGATCCCAAAGTATTTGTCCATATATATTTAATCCTCGCTGCAGGATATGTTTCTTTATTGATTTTTTTTTTTAGAGAGAGGAAGGGGGCAGAGAGAGAGAGAAACATCGATGTGAGAGAGAAACACCGACCGGTTGCCTCCTGTGCGAACCTTGACTGGGGATCGAGGAACCTGCAACCTGGGTGTATGTGCCCTGACTGGGAACCGAACCCGCGACCTTTCAGTGTATGGGATGATGCTCCAACCAACTGAGCCACACCCACACTGTCCAGGGCCCAGAGTAGTTCTATTTAAATTGAGATACTTTTGAGATACTTGTAAAAGTGAAAGGGGAACTATGGATCATCACTCTCGGACAACCGCTGTAAAGCAGGACTACCCCAGGCCAGTGGTGAGATTGGCAGGTAAAATATAGGACACCCAGTTAAGTTTGAAATTTAAATTTAGCTGGTAGTCCCGTGTGTTTTTATTTGTTGTCCTGGCAACCCTATCTGTAGTCACAAACACATGAGACGTGTTGGTGTCAGCACGGAGCCCGTCGTTAGTAATCATAACTGCAGGCTGTTGACCTCAGGCATTGCACTGATTACTCGACAGGTCCCAACAACCCTGGGAGGTGGGTGGTGCTCCCCCACTTCACAGGGCAGGATCAACAGGGTAGTACTACCCCCCAGGTCGGACAGCTGGGGCCTGGAGAGTGGGGCAGGGCATGGGGAGTCGGGCCCGGGCCCTCAGCTCCGACCCTGCTACCTGTGGAGGTGTTCCCTTGCCCGCTCTACCCTCCTGCCTCCCGACCTGCATGTGCCAGCAATGAGCTCCTTCTGCGGGGTTTTAAAGAGACCCTGCAGCAACGTGAAGTCTTCAGCATTACTTCTCCACGGCTGGATTTTCCAGGCAGCAGGAGGCAACCAGCTGTTTCCACTGTATCAAACCCAAAACATGTCACGCAGAAAAAATGTCAAGTCATTTTGAAAAATGTCTGAAGCGTAATGTGCTTGACAGGGGTGAAATAGCATTGGCCATAGTCACGTAATTACTACCTCAGTGTTTGTTTACTGTACAGCCCTTTTTTCTTCATTCGAATGAAATCAATCTGAGCAACAACGCAGCTTTATAAAACCCAGGTCTCAGCGCGCACGACTGTTAGATTTTCTCAGGTTCTTCATACGCATGATCCTTGCCAGGTTGACTAAGCAACTTAACAGTTTCTCCCATGTTCTTATCTTCAGACTAAACTCAGACAGACTTATTGAATTAAAGTAAATGAAGGTCACCTCTTTTCTTTTTTTCTCCTGCGAACAGAAAAATGTTAAGATAGGGTGAGGCGCTGAGGTCGGAGATCTGATTTGAATTTAAGCTGCAGCCAGACAGCATCTCGTTGCCGTCCACTAGATGTCGCTGGTGACTCACACCAGTGCCGCTGCGAGCCCGCTGAAGTCCTTAACAAAGTCGGCCCAGAGTTAAAAATCTGGAACTTCCAAGGATTTCTTTTTGCTACCTTTTACTTTTTAACATCTTCTTTGTGTCCATCCAAATGCGCCCTCTTTCACCCTTGGACGATCTCTTTCTACCTTTCTAAATTTAGCAAAAAAGAAGTCGGGGGGCGGGGGTGGTAAGAAAGGCTGACGTATTTAAACCCTCTCACTCTTTGTGCATGTTGCTTTTTTTGAATTTTCGTGAAACTCATCAGACTTCATTTCCTTGATGAATTTGGTTAGTGTGTATTAGCGTGTATTAACGTAACTTATCTAGTTACTGTAAATTTCCTACATCCAGTGAAGTTGGTTTTTCCGTTACAGATCTATGCTTGATTTACTTTGAGAAGGAGGAACATCTTTCGCACTGAGGTTTTGCCCCTGACAGTAGGGGCGATCAGATGCCTGTTGTGGTCCCAGGAGAGTGAATCTTTGATCAGCCGTTCTGGTTTAGAAACGAACATTGGAGGGATGCTCCTGAAGTAAGGTGTGGGGGGGTGTTGGACGTGGAGGTTATAAGGCACAGAGTAAATTCGAGGCTGGGCAGCAGTTTCAAAAGCAGGAAGACTGGCAGCTGCTATAGATTTCCACTCCTAATGAGCTACATTTTTTCCTCCAGAGCATGGCTAATATGGGATGGGATCCTCAAATTTTAAAAAAGGAATGTTTAAAGGGAGTAAGGTTAGCTTTAATCAACCAAAAAAAAAATCATAAAACTAATTTTTAGAAAAGCTTGAGACCCATGGAAAGTTCTCTTGTAAGTATTATAATATGGCAAGCAGTTTTTTCTATTTTTTAAGAGGAGGGAAGTCTCCTACTTTTTAAACAGCAAACCACCCGGGTGGAGGGGAGTGTTAGGGCCCTGCGTCAGATTGGGAACTGGGTCTAGATCCTGTCTTCACAGGAGAGCCCTGGTGCTGTCGGGCCTTCTGTAAGAGTGGCCTCGGCGCTTCTCAGCTGTAACTGAGATTTCAGTAACAGTGGGGTGGGACTAAAAGGTTTCTGGAGGTGAAACCACGGTGGACAACCGCATCGTCAACGGCACCTTGCCAAACTCTGCTGCTCAGCTCCCCTGCATACCTTGGTATCCAGCAACATGAAGCCCCTAAAATGTAAAGTAGTTTTTTGTTTGTTTTTTTGCCAGGGACTTCTCTTGGGTGGGGGAACGAAGCATTTGCTTGAATTCATCTTTAAATCGTCTTCTACGGATTTCATCATATTGCAGAAAATTTAACATCCATGAAATGAGAATAATCATAAGAGGGTTAGATTTCCCAGTCATTGGAAGAAAAAGGCCCAAGTTCCCTGATTAAAATCGGACATTCTGTTTAGAATTTCAGGGAATGAATATCCTAAAAATGTCTCCTTGACTGCGCTGCGGATGGAGATGGGGAGAAAGAAGCCACAACGCAGTATCAAAACACAGAACACTTCCTGAGTTTCCCCACAGTATGAATTAATCACATTGGATACTAATTATGTCCTTGCTATACAACAACTTCCTGTGTAAACTGTGGGAAAATGCGAGAACTTTTCCAAGCCCCACGCCAGTTTTACACTGAGCGCGTATATGGGAATTTGTTATTTGCTAGGCGTCTCTTTCAATACAAATTACTCTCTGCAGATTTACCAAGGTGCAGTGTAGCTAATTTTTCACTTTCAGGAAAATTCCTGTTCTTTCCCCCTCCTTCTTTAATCAAAGAGTTTAAAGTATTGGGGCTGGGTCAATAATCTAGCTTTGGCAGAGTTGTTGGGCTCGTTCAGAATTATTTGTGCATAATGTTATTAGGAACCCCAGTGAATTGTTTGACTTCCGTAACTTATAACTCTCTGTTCCCAGAGCCAACATTTGGAATTCACACCACTCAGTTACCAATTTTTTTATATCTTTGGTTAAAGCTCCTCTTCCAAGTCAACATACTCAGAAGTCGGCCTAATCCTGGGCCTGGTTTGGTTTCTTGATGTGCCTGGGTCCCTCAGTCATATCCAGGGTCTAACCAGTAAATTCTGAAACTGGCTGGACCCTTGAGTTTCCTCCAGACCTGTAATGACTTCAGCAAGGCCAACACTTTCGGACTAGGGTGAATGCTTTAAATCTGTGAAGACACCATCAGTAGAGGGTTTCTCTACATTTATTTGATTACTGTGGAAATTTGCTTGGGAAAGAATTCTTTTATGAAATAACATATACATATATTTAAAATAAACCTAACCTTGTAGTTTATCAAAATAAGTACTTATAAAATGTATTGAAAAAGTTGGTTGTTCAAAGCTAATGTCCTTCTGTAGGGGACTCCTTAGATCAATTATAGCGTAAAAACCATGAGGAGGGTCTATGTTAACTAATATCGAAGATGGCCATGCTGTGTTTTCAGGCAAAACATAATAAAATAGAAACTGCAAAATGCTCTTTACTGCTGTGGTCCCATTTTTATAAATGTGTGTGTTCATAGATATACATCTAAAAACGATATGTCACCAGAATAGTAGAATTACAGCTATTTAAAATGTTTTGATCCTTCTGTGCCTTCTTATTTTTATGATGAAGTTACATTTTATTATCGGAAAATAAATAAGGAAGCTCTTGTTGGGGATAAATGAAGATCGTATTTGTTTTAAATCTCTCAATTCGCTTGGCGTTTCCAGATGCTGCTATCAAAACATAACTGGAGCAAAAAATGCAGATGCATTTCTGTTACCAAGTGAATTCTAGAATATAACATTCTCCAAAATATTGTAATTCATTTTAAAGAAGGAAGAAGTAAAACATGCTCTTTCCTAACCATCTGTGAGTCTCCCCCTGAAAACAAAGGCTTTGGAATCACTTTCTCAAAGCGTTCAGTGCCAGTAGACCCATTCATGTGTTTCTTTCCATTGGGCCTGGTTACGAACGACTGTTAAGGTTTTATCAGAGCATTACAAATATATTAGGAATGTGAGGCTTTCAGCATACACATATTGCTGCTGCTGTTTATTATAGTTTTTTTTCCTAAATTACCTCAGGCATTAATTTTAAGAAAGCCTTCCTGGATTCAATTTATTTTAATTAAAATATAAAATGAGAATGGAGTAAAGGTTGACATTTTGGGAACCATGTTGTCTGCATTGTATCTTCTGATTTCCAATTGCGGATATAGACTAAGGATTACTGGGTTTTGCTTGATGTCACCACGCCTTTTGCTTGGGCCAAAAGAATTAAGTGGTGGAATTAAAAAAAACAAAAAAAACAAACAAATGGTTTTAATTTGGGTAGGCTAACACATTTTTTTAATGTATTTTTTAAAATTTATCTTTATTGTTGAAAGTATTGCAGATGTACCACCTTTTCCCCCATTGATCACCTCCACCCTGCATCAGGCTCACACATTTTAATCAGAATATTATGAGCTAATGTTCTGCTGCAGAGCAAAAACTGAACACAAATCCACTTGTGAAATGGATGGTAAAATGATCCTGTGTTGAGCTTAATTTGACATTAAAGGTTGGGAAGAAAAGGAGCAAATATAGCTCATGGGACAATGACTGTTGCTTATCGAAGTTGTGAGTAGCTGGGTATTTATGTACGTGTTCCATGGCCGTCTCCTTCTAATTGTGAGCTCAGTGAGAACAGAGACAGCGTCTGGTATCTTCTTTGTTGTAACGCCAGGTACTAGCCAGTGCCTGCAGCTTGGTAGATGCTCAATAAATAAATATCAACTGAATGAATATATCCTGTAAATGGTAAGCTTGTCGCCTTCTCATATGTCTGCCAGGAGTTATTTTTCCTTTGACCAGCTCTTCTTAAGCTTTCATAGAATTAAAATTTGAACTCTAAAAAGTAATGTTGGAATCCATTCTCCTTAAGAAACATTAGAACAGAACTGTTACATCCAGTTACAGCAAAGATGGAATAGCCTCATTATACCCAGGTCCTCCCTCTTGCAACTAAAAAGGTATAGACGTCCCATAAGGAATGAGCATAGGAAGACCTTGAGAGGCAGAAGGAAGAAGATGGACTGCCTAAGGGCCTGCAGACATGAGGAACCACAGGGCTGTGGGTCCCCTGGGTTTTCTTATTGCTTCTCATACATCATGAGCAGAACACTCCAGAAGCCTTCCACCTGGACAGCTAACAAGCACAGACTGCAAGAAAAGCCTGTTCTCTCTAGACAGAGGACTGGGGAAAGGATGGCCTCGCGGCAGAAACCTTTTTGGCAATATTCACTTTACACCAGCCAAATACCAATGGAAAAAACCATCCCCCACTCACTATGTTTTTAACAGGACCAAGCAGAATGCTGATCTCCCACCCCAAGCTCCCAACCAGCAGAATCAAGCAGCAGTGCTCCAGTTTCCCACCTGGTGGTGTCGGCAGAACTGAGCAAGGAACTGATCTCCTACCCATGCCTGGCTGAAGCAAGTGGAGAGTGTCAGCATCTTCTACTGGGTGGCATTCGTGTGGCTGAGTAGGAATCTGCAGTTCCATCCCCTGCTTGGTGGACACAGCAGTGTCCCTATTCCCCTGCCTGGGCCCTGTCGGGGGGGAGGGCCCAGAGTGCCAGGCATCAGGAAGACAAATGAGGCAGATTGGAGCTCATAAGCATTCTCCTTTCTTTCATGCCAGTGGGCAGCTTAACCTCCACACTTCACAACCAAGCAGCAACAACGAGACTGAATGACATGGTGTGAGCAGAGCCAGTTGGTACTCTAGTTTTGGTCCACCCCTCTCCCCCACCAGTGCCCGTGGGGTCCCATATGGCATCAGTGAGACTGAACAAGGTGGTGTGAAGTGAGGCTCTCAGTACTGCAGTGTCCCCGGCCCCACGTGAGACCTCCACCTGGCATCAGTGAAGTGGCATGAGGTGCTGGGAAGCAGACTACACTCTGCTCCCTTTTCCCTTGGAGTTAGTAGTACCCAGTGGGGCACTGGGCTTCTGTGTCCATTTTGCAACAAAATAGTGTGTCAGCTCTTCCCTTGTCCACTCTGCCAATGGCAGTGCAGTCTAACAGAGAGTTGAGCTTACAAGTCTTCTCAGAGCCAACACGGTGATGTGAGTTGGAGCCCCCCTTTCACTGGGAAGATGTCAGCAGGGCCGAAGGGCAAGCTGAACTGCCGTCCCACCTGAACGCAGTAAGGTAATGTGACTCAGAGTACCACTTTTGTTGAGAGACTGTTGATCTGAATTTATCCAGCCTCTTGCTACAGCTCCACAGGAGGAAAGACTGTGAAATGAGACTGAATAGGACTCACAGTCCCATAATATCCAAAATGGTCAGGATACAATTGAAAACCAAGAACCAAGAAAAATCACAGCTTGAATGAGAAAAGACAGTTAACACAAATCAAGAATGAATTTGCTGTTGGAATTATCTTACAAGGATTTTAAAGAAACCACCATAAAAATACTTGAACAAGCAATTATATTGTTTTCTGAAAGGAATGAAAATAGAAAAAAAATAGAAGTTTTTTAAAAAAGAACCAAATGGAAATTGTAGAATTGAAAAATACAATCACCTGTCTCCGCTCTTCCCCACCCCAAATAAAAACGTGCTGGATGGGATCAGTAGGGGAGTGGAGGTGACGAAGTAGAGAATCAGTGAAGTTGGGGACAGATCAAAATAAATTATCCTAGAGTTTACCCGAGCTGAAAAACAGAAAAATAGATTGGGGGGAAGAAAAATAGATTGGGGGGAGGAGGGAGTCTGTGGGACAATAAAAAAATAAAAAGAAGTAATTATATCATCAGAGACTGAAAAGGAGAGGAGAAAGTGGGATTGAAAAAATATTCAAAGAAATAATGTCTGAAAGCTTCAGAAATTTGGTAAAAGATATAAACCTGCAGACCCAAGAAACTGAAGCTGAGTGAACTCCAAATAAGATAACCCAAAGAAATTCACATGAAGACACACTAGAATTAAACTTCTGAAAACTAAAGTAAAGAAAAAAAAATACACTGGTGGAGCCACAGTATCAGGTGATATGGGTGCTACTCAGTACCACCCTGGTGACAAAATCAAGTGCACAGGGGCCATCTGATTAAAAAAAGAAAGAAAAGAAAAATAACACTATTTATAGGGGAATATCTATTTGAATTACTGCAGATTTATCATCTGAAACCATGGAGGTCAGAAGAAGTGGTATATTTTTTTATTACTGAAAGAAAACTCTCAACTGCAACAAGAATATCCCTCAGGAATAAATGGAAATAAAGAACTTCTCAGATTAAAGAATACCAAAAGAATGTGTTGCTGTCCTGTCTACCTTTAAATAATAGCTAAAGGAAGCTGTGTCAACAGAAACAAACTTCAAAAAGAAAAGACGAATTTTAGGATGGGTCAAAGTAAGGGTGAATGTAATAGACTATCTTTCTTCTCATGAATTTCCTAAATCATGTTTTCTGGTTGAAACAAAAATGATAAAATCTAATGTGTTGCTTAATGTATATAGGGGACACAGTTACTACAATTATATTTAAAAGTGGGCTGGTTAAAGAGAACTCAATGCAATTAGGTTTTCTACACTTCACTAGAAACATCTCTACTAGTAGACTGTGATAGATTATGCTCCATATTGTAATATATAGAACAACCACTATTTTAAATTGGCAATTCTCCTTCCTGACACTTTTCAAAACATGGTTACACACCTGTATATGCACCTTACGGCATGTAGAGTGTTGGCTTATGAGGATTCTACATAAATGCTTCCATTTGTACATGGCATTCTGCAAGGTGCTTCTTTACCCAGTGTTTTTTTACGATTCCTCATAACTCCTGTGTTAAATATGAATGCACCAGTTTATTTTTCTGTCCCTTTACTGAGAGGTGTTTTTTCAAGAGTTTTTCCAGCTTAGCTACTACAAGCAATTCATAATGGACATGCTTGTTGGAAGCCCTTGGAGTGCGTGTGTGTGTTTGTTTTTGAATTTTATAATTGAAATAAAACCCCTTGGATGTCTTCCCCTGTACCATTTCCTTGGCTTATTCTGGCCTGTATGCTAAGTCAGTTCTCACAGATCCCATTTAGCAGGGGAAAGGTTTCCTGGAAATGCAAGCTCCGTGAGAGTTAGATGTGCTCCTATATCACGATAGGTCGTCAGCCAAGGAATTTAGACAGACAGACATTGCTGGTCACTCCTCCCTGACTACAGGGGTGTTCAAGAACCTGTGGGTGAACTTTTTTTTTTTTGGTTTAAACAAACTGATTACTTTTTCTAAAAAAAAGGCAAAAAGAAAATTTTTCATTACACCCAAAGATAAATGATTGCCCACAGTTGTGTTTCCTTGAGCATTCCTGGGGCCGCTAGAAAATGAGCTCCTTTCTTTGTTTTCCTGATTCCTCACAGCAGGGGTGGACATGAACCCTCACACCAGTTGAGATGGGTAAATGTAGTTACTCAGGAAAGCAAGGGCACGGTGTCCAGCTGCGCTCAGCAGGCGGGAGACGTCTCTGGGGCTGACAGTGCGTGCAGGTTGGTGCGTCTTCATTCGGTCAGGGTTGGACAGACAGTGTGGATGCTGGACAGCCCATTGGTGGGGTGGGGAGAGGATACATAGATACAGATGTATACAGTCTATATATTAGTTCTGTAGGGGTCATACTAAGGGAAATATTAGAGACAAATAGAATTACAGTAAATTAGTGATGACTGAATGGCTAACTAAAATTTCTCTGAGGACAAGAAAGGCTTTGTTAACTCCATGGGGAGGGTTAGAGAAAGGAGGCAGGATCACTTCTTTTATAACTATAATGCTCTTTGCATGAGGAAAATCTGTTGTTTTCTAAGTAAGTTTTTTTTTAAACTCCTTTGTAGCTTACTTCCTAAATATGATGGTAAAACATTTGGAAACTGACATGGCATGTAGAGGGTTTGGTTTCTAATTTGATATGCCTTAGGATGTGTGATTTACCTTTATCGGCCACCAAATAAGGGACATGAAGACTTTTACAAATCATTTTCAGTTCTGTAAACCTTCCTGGAAAAATGTTGCTTTGGGAAATCAGGATGATCTCCTGTTGCAGATTTCCAGAGCAACCCCTTCAGAGAAGGAAAAGCTCTTTGAGAAATAAAAGTATAATTAATACATATTTCTTTGTTTAAAGGAGAGATCGAATTGAATTTTTATTAAAAACATTTAAGGTGACCTGTGTTTTGTATCAAGGGCATTTAGATGGCTAAATTATGATAAAGGGAGTATTGTGTTTGTCAGCCATTATCATTCTAAATTTGCATAAAAGTAATCATAATAGTTAGGACATTAAATGCATTAATTACCCATTAAAGGGGTAATTTAACAATCATTAAGGGAGGCACTAATAGATCAGTGATCATCTTTACAAATGATGTGCTTGATCTAAGCTTTATGTAACACCAAGAAGATAATCTGCCATTTTTACTTTGGTGAAACATACATTTTGTTTTAGTTTTCTGGTAGCTTTTGTTAAGAATTAAATACTGGAATGAGTAAGCAAGCATACATATTGTGCTCGTTCCGTAACTTTGCGTAAGATACATGGGAACACCAGTACTAAATTGTCGGCCAGGTATGGGCTGGTGACAGTGGCTGGCTGCGTCCATATATCCACCTGCCATGGGTGAGAAACCTTGCCATTGTCTCAAGTTCAACAGTTATCAGAACTGCCTCATCCTCCCCAGTGCCCCCCACCACAGTGACCTTATGAGAGTTGGGGAAGCCCACCTTTCAGCTTCTGGACACCACAGCTAGGAGTCTGGGTTCACCTTTGTCCAGCCCACCTTGTGTCTAATTTTGCAATATCTTTGTCTCCAGCGGGGTTAATGTGCTTGCAAATGGAAGAAACCCACTCAAGCTAGCCCGCATAAAGGAGACTATTTCAAAACTCAGGAGAGAAAGCTATGGAACCCAGGGGCAGCTGAATAATCAGGCTTCCTGGGGGCCTGGGCAGAGAGGGGCGGTCCTAGCAACCAAGGCTGTCTCTCTCCTACCCATGCTTTTCTAATTTAGCCTCTTTGCAGACCTGGTTTCTCTGCTTTGCCAGAAACGTGGACCCCAGCCCACGTTTAAGGGCTTTTCTGAGGCCAGTGCTGGCAGCTAATGGACTAGAGGGTTTGAGTCCCAACCCCAGATTCCTGGAAGGGAGAAAGTGTGGCTGTGTTTTGATCACGCACCCACCCCTAGTTCAGTAGACCATGGCCCCAGGACAGGTTAATGTCATAAAACATGCCTCAGGGGAGGCAGTTGCAAAGAAGGCTGGTTGGTGGCTGGCAGATGCCCTAAGTAAGCCTGCCCTTGACCTCTGGGATATACACTTCCCTCACCAAGGGACGCCAAGTTTCCCCCTGGAATCTGAAGGCTGGAACCAGCTCTCACAGTTTCTCTCCCTCCAGGCTGCCCCCTCCCCTCTTCCCTGCCACAGAGCTGTCTGATGTGCTTCTCCAGTGTAACATTTACATCATGTCACTGTCACATTTGATAAGCTAGGGTCTTTCTGATATTCTGATTCCCACAAGTCCAGGCCTTCTCTTGCATTCTAATGGCTCTCTGACCTTATCTGGCCAGCCTCGTCTTCACCGCACTGTGGACCATTCTAGCACCCAGCAGGACTGGCTTGTTGTCCACTCTTTTCTTAGCCCCTCACCCCTGGACCTGTGCTTCCGCTTTGCTCCTGGTCTGGGATGTCCCTAACCTCTCTCCTCTTCAGTTACAGAGATCCAGCTCAGCCCAGGCAGACCTGGGTTTAAGCATCTGGAGTGGGAGGGGTCATACCTACCTTGAAGAATTGGTGTGGAAAGCAGCCAGTTCTGAGGCTTTCTCCTGGGCCTGGCAATTCTGTTAGGAATGATTTCAGCAGTGTAGGTGTTTTTGTTTAAGGCCCAGGTGAAGCCCCACCCTCCCCAGGAAGCCCACCTTAATCATGCCCCTCCTTTCTATTTTCAAGCTGCCTCTGTCTCTGACACAGTTTGGTGAGGAACTGTAGTATGCCCTGCTGTTCCTGAGCCCCCTTGTTGGACTGCAAACTCCCTAAGGGCAGGAATGGTGTCTTCGATTTCTTTAGAATCCATTGTGCTCAGCACTAAGAATATGCTTTCCTTCATTATTAGACAAAGGTGATCTAGTTCCACTCAGTAAACATTTCTAATGCCTTTTATGTGTCAGATATCATTCATTGAAAAAATTATCCTTGACCCAGCAAGGGCCCATGGAGTGAATAGATTGTGAAGGATGATATGTTTGATTGACATTGTAATGACACAAAATCTTTTACTTTCAAGTCTCTAATTATGCATGGTTTTATACTGGCTCTTGAACAAAGAAACCCACAAAGAACTTTTCCCTTTGCTTGAATCTGTTTAAATTATTGACATGGACTTAAGTAATGAACCCATCATGGTAGACTTCTTATGACTCACAGAGCTTGTTTCAAGCCCTTCTGCCTTTCCTTGCCCATGATCTCTCAGCCTCCCTTGCATCCGTGAATGCCCATGGGACCTTGTTCTTGTGAGTGGGATATTAGCAGATGCTTCAAGAGACGGTTCCTTTCATCAATTAAAAACACAAAGATTTGCCCTGGCTGGTGTGGCTCAGTTGGTTGGAGTGTCATCCCGTAGACTGAAAGGTTGTGGGTTCGATCCCTAGTCCAGGAATGTGTGGGAGGCAGCTGATCGATGTTCCTCTCTCACATCAGTGTTTCTCTCTTTCTCCTTTCCTCCCTCTAAATCAATAAAAAAGTAATATACATTTTTTAAAAACACACAAAGATTTGTAAAGAGAAGGTTTTTTCCCATTTTGCCTTTTCCCTACCTGGAAAGCAGATGCTGTGCTTGGAAATGAAGCAGCCATTCTGCTACCATGAGATTGAAAGCCATAGGCTAAGGATGGACTAGGAAGATGGGGGAAGCTGGTACCTCAGTGATGTTATTGAACAACTGCACATGCCCTTAAGTACCTTCTTCTGGGTACCATTACTCATGAGACAAACAAAGATTAATTGGTTAAGCCATTGTTCAGTGGTTTTTCCCTTCCTTGCAGTTGAATGCACTGTCAATAGATGGACATTCACACAGCAGCATCAAATCTTTAGCTGACAAGTGATAAAAATCAGGCTGCTTGGCTGTTGTAGTTAATTCAGTTGCTCCCTAAGTCAGCATTTATTCATTCATTAATCCATCCTTCATTAATACAATCAACCATCTATATGTCCATTCAGTCTTTATGAACAAGAGAAGGACTTACTGTATGTGTAGCACTGGGCTTGGTACTCTGAGAAACAGGGTTCTCAGGGTTCCCATCTTACTCGTGACCAGAGACAAAGGTCAGAGACCCAACAGGCAAAGAGCTTGGGCTTTTGGTGGATCATGAAGCCATCCCACTATTTGCTAGCTGCTTGGGTACTTGAACATGAACCATATCTCTGTGAGCTGCCGTCAGTAGACATGGCTATTAATACCTACCCATTGGGAAGGGCTGTATGAAACATTTAAAGATGTAATATGTGTCCTGGACACAGAGGTGCTGAATGAAAGCCAATGGGAAAGGAAGCTAAGGGAAACTCTTGATGAAGAAAAGCACCTTGAAAATAAACACTTCTCTTACTGTATTGGTTAAAGAGACTACATGCAGTCAGGGGACAGGGACAGCCTATGTGCCAGAACCAGTCTTTAGGGAATCAGACTAGACCGGGAATCCTTCCACACCACCAGCCATCTGCCTTTCCTCGGGCTGTTTAGTTTTACCGTCTAAGTGCCTGTCTGTGTGTGGTGGGGAGGTGGGCGGGCAGGCGTGGCAATGAGAACAGTTCACTTCAGGCAGTGTCTTAGGTTGTGGGAAATTTGTTGCAAAACTCTTGACTGGAAGGCTCCAGTTTTTGGATGTTGATCTCCATATAAGGTATCCCTGTCTGGGACTGCTGATCCTTTCAGGTTCCTTCGCTATGAAGAATTTGGGAGACGGGAGGGGAAGGACCACCTGCACTGGGGATGCTTCCTTCCCCCCACCTACCTGTCTGCCTGCCCGCCCAGCGTTTACGGGAGGAGCAGAGGCACATCTACAGACGGCCTGGCACTGTGCTCGGCCCTCCATCTGCCGCTGGCCTGCAGGGACTTGGCGTCCTTTCCTCCTGGGGTCGGTCACATTGTGTTCAGCCTTCATGCTTGTCTCTTGCCACGTCTTGTCTTTAATTCAGGCAGATAGAAGAGATTGGGAAGGGAAATGACTTTCACGGTTTCCTCCTCTCATCTGAGTCATGGGTCACGGATCAAAGTGGCCACAAAGTCATCTTTGCTTTGTAGAGCTCTATTGCAAAACTTGCTGTTTTGTTTTGTTGGGGAGCATAGGCTGAAGATTTGCTTTTATGCCCTCCCATCCTCTTTGCTTCTGACTTCCTTACTATGCTCAGCATGGGCGGCCGACTTGAAGCCATAGGTGATGCCCAGTTTCTCCCTGCAAGGCAAGAGTGGAGACCGGGCCACCTTTAATGTGACAAAAACAATGAGTATGACACAGTTTCCCCCTTGCCATCTGTTCTATATTCTATTGGGTGCTTCCTCAAGAAATTCCCTTGGTTGAAAATATTAACCAAGATGCCCAGCTCTCCTCTGGCTAGGGGGAAACTCCTGGCCTGGAGCTGGCCTGTCAGCCTCTCCCGAGACTTCAGTTTGAGTAGAAAGCCCCAGACACTTTCTCTGGTGTTTTCCTGACCATAATCATGAATAATTCTTGCCCTTGGAAATCCATGGTGGCCCTTGTTCCTTCTTTCTCAAGGTTTGTTCTCTAGTCTTCTTGTTGATTCTGTGAGGTCCCCATATGCTTTTAAAACATTCCCTCTTGGTTTAAATTGCCACAGTGAGTACTTTTTGAAACCAAAGAATCCTGGCTAATGCAGTTGGCCTTTTCATAAACTAGGCTGTTCCTTTGCTTGCATTTTCTGTCTCATTTTGTCCATGGACACTACCTCCTGAGTTGGTAAACACATCAAGGAGACCAAGTAACAGTGATTAGGGCCCTAGGGAGCTGAACCTCTTCTCTCCTGGGGGCACTCAGAGCTGCCAACAGCTCTTGCTTTTGCTGGTTTTAAGTGAATGGCTGGCCTGCCTTTCGAGGCACTTAGAGCTCTGTATTTCTGAATAACATAGCCAGAGGGGCTAATGAATCCTTACCAAGAACTTAGTTCATTGCTCAGTCAGTACTGCTTTTAGAATTTCCTGACTAGAAATAATTGAATTCCTTTTACTGTTGCTTTAGAGATAAAGATTCTCTTTCTTGGGGAAGACTCTGTCTCTCCCAGTGTAGCCCAAATTCTACATCGTCCATGAAATCATCCTCTCCTTATCTCTCCCCTCTGCCTGAAAAGAGTGAGCTTCTGCCTACCACAAATGAGTCAGAACCAAATGTGCCAGAGAGTGCAGATTCCAGAACCCACCTGGGCTAGGCACAGAGCAAGTAGGAGTCGAATAGGCCAGGTGTAAGATGACAAATGATAGTGACTCTGAGCTTTAGTTAAGGGTTACAGAGGCAGGGAAATGGACTGGGATCTCACTTTGCTCGGCTCCAGCAATGGCAGCCATGTGCAAAGTTAGGTCGGCTGTCCTCAGAGCTGAAAATCTATATTTGAAATGAACTATCCCATTACTTAAAAAACTGTTGGCAACAAATTGAAATTTAAAACATTGTGCAGATCTCACTACTTAGGCCAAACAAAACATGCCTGCAGACTGAGCATAGCCTGGGGTCTCAAGAATTCTTGACCTCTGTGCTCCTCAGGAACCGGTCTGAGTTATAGTAATTAACAGAAAAAAGCAACCTGCAGAAGAGCATGCACAGAATGCATTTCTGTCCATACCTACGTCTGTCTCTTTATTTATTTGTAGATACGCTTGCATAGAATGTATCTATATCTATATCTGCATCTGCATAAACACAAATGCATGTGCTCACACATTCATCTATGAATGGAGAGAAAGGAGAATTCACATCATTAGCACCAGAGGGGAGGAGGTGGGGACCTGTTGGGACACTTACAGTTTTCACATCTCATTTCCGTAATGTCTAAGCTTTCAGTTAGAAACATGTTTTTCTTTGGTATTCAGAAAAAACAAAAAGAGTACAGCTCACGTGGGAGGAGGAGGTGGGGCCTGATAGTGCTCTGTTACCCTCAGCAGCTCCTGGTTTTATAGGGGAGGTGTTTCCAAGGCCCGCTTGTCGCAGAGCTCCCCGGAGGCAGGGACTGCCTTATTTTCATTGTGTCTACAGTACCTGTCGTAGAAGCTTCCCCGATATGCAGGTGACCATCGGTGTGCTCTGAGGGGCCTGGATGCATGGCTGAGGCAGGCTGATGGAAGCAGCCCCGGCAACGAAGAATCCCGAGAGCAGGCTTGACCCGCCTGCATCGACCGTATGCACTGAGTTTCCTCCACCTGTGCTCAAAGAAGAGAGTTTCATTTTGCTGGGAGATGTCTGCTGATCTGCGCTTTCATAAAAGGTGCTTCAAGTTTGACACTTTCCGTGCCTCCTAATTCATCTGCTGTCTCTCTTCTCTGGACATCCACACGTGATCAGAATAGGTGCCCTTACCTGTTCTGGTTCTCAGTTCCCGAACGTGGGCCAATTTGGTCAAGAACATTCATGGGGGAAAAATCCATAGAGTACAGAGACAAGATAGACCACTCTTTGCCCCCAGGGGAACAGTGAGGCCTTGAGGTGGACCTGACTTGGGGAAGGCATCACAGGCAGTGAGAGGGAAAGAGAGGGAGAGGCCAGGTGCCTGGGCCCTGAGTCAGGGCTCTTCTACAGTGTTCTGTTTCCTTAAAAACACTTAGAAAAGGACAGCAAGTAATAAAACAAACACCAGCATTACCATCCAGAATAGACAGATGTTTTACCTTTTGTCATTTTCACTTTTTTGGGTGTTCTTTTTTTTTAAAAAAAATTTTCCTTAAGAAGTATGGCTTCTTTTTTGATAAAATCTTATTTGTGGTGTAGTCCTGATGATAGGATTCCCGAGTGATGGTATTTAAGGAAGCATCATGACAGTGATGTCTGAGCCATCTCAGAATCCACACTGAGGATGGCTTCCCCCGCCTCCCGCAGCGCTGGGGCACCCACAGTGTGTGGGTTGTGACGTGTCTGCCCTGGCATTCCCTCCCCTGCCCCTCCGAGGGTTCTCTGCACCATTGGAGTGTAGTCTCCTGGAATGGAGACCCTCGGATCTTTCTGAGCCACAGCTGAGGTTTCTTCCACATTTCAGATTCTTCAAGGTGGGATCTGGGAGGAACATTTTCTTAGCCTAGCCCTGACATCTTGGTTAATTACACAAAAGGCGCTTTTTTCAGCCAACAAGACTGTCCTTGTTTTTGAATGTTGTGAACCAGACGTTCCAAGCTCATTTTTCTTTGATCAGTGTTCCACAACTTTCCTGAAGGCTAATCTGCTCCAGTTCACAGTAGATGAAAACCACCGCATGAATGGCAGCTGCAGGTTTTTGTTTTTCTTAAAAATTATCTATCTGAGAAAAATTATCTATCTGAGGGAGGAAAAATCTGAGAAATTGTATTATGCCAGGTGAAACTATCGCTCATGAATTCTTTGCCAAGATGATTAAAATTGGGAAAATATGAAAAAGAAAATAAAGGATAAATCCTGGAAAAGGAATTTGTCTGAAGAGAACATCAGCAATTTCAAAGGCTATTTCAAGAAGGGTACTGGTTCAAGTCTGAGAACCTCAAATGGCTGAGAGGAAGTTTCCAGAAAATGAACTATTTCCAGTGTTTTGTTTTCATGTCAGTCAAACGGAGTATACACAGGGCTTCTAAGCCAGACCACGGAAGGGAAGACTCTACATCTCATGTGGTGTGGTGGGGCCTCTGTGGCCTGGAGCTGTATAGAGATTTTGTTTGTTTAGATTCCCACTGGCCTTGAACGATGACAGGGGGGCACCCATCTGTGTCTCCTGCTGACACTCAGGTAAGACACTGCTTGGTTCCTGCTAAGTCACAGTTATACATCAGGACAGATGTGGGCCAAAAACCCCCTACTTGCCTATTCTTTTGAAAACGATGTTTTAGCAATAGTGAGAGGAAGCTGTGAGGATTAGTCTTTCTTATAATGATGCATATTACTGTGAAGCAACCTTTGAGCTATTTTAGATGATATTTCTGGTCATTCCAGGATAAATAATTCCAGTCTTGGCCTTGGAGTACTTGGTAATGGGTTGAAGTCCTTCAGTAATACTTCTGGGAGAGGGTTTCAAAGAGAATCAGCTCCTGCTGAATCTAACAACAGCAAAGGCCTTGCTTCTTGATTTGTTTTGGTTGTGGCAGAAAACTCAACCCAAAGTAGCCTAACAACAAGAACATTTACAAAAACGTTCAAGGGAGATGTGGCTTCAAGCGAGCAAGGATGGGTACGGGGCTCCGATGATGTCACAAGAACACTTGAATCCTGCTTCCACGTCTTATTGCTTCAGTCCCATCTGCCTGGGCTAGTCCCTTCTTAAGCAGGCCGGTACCACAGTGACAGCCCCATGTCTTTCCAGACCCAACTCAGGTGGACGAGGAGAATCTACGTCTCAGAGCTCAACACAAACAACTCGGAACTGAGGCTGGTGCCTCTGATGGACCCAGCAAAGTTAGCCTGAGTCACATGGCCAGCTCTAAGCTGGTCACCGAGCGTTGCTTGCTGAGCCTGGAGGAGGAGCCGCCCCCGGGAGGGGAGGAGAACCGTCTCCTTTAGACCTGTAGGCTAGATTCTGTTTCATCCAGGGATTTGAACAATGTCACACGACCTGCACACTTTGCTGTCTCTCCATTTCTTCTTCCTGTGTGTTGTCCTTATGTTCAGGTCCCCAGGTGACCTTCAGAAAACTGGAGATTGAAACAAAAGGTAGGACAAGGGCTCTGAAAAGCCCACGCCAACAGATGTTCTTTACAGAAAAGTGCTGGTGAACTAACAGGTGGAGAAATGAGTGAGCAGTGCTCATGTTCCCGCCAGTGTGATCTGTCTTTGCCTCTTTGGTCATCATTGAATCATGTACCAAACCACCCAAAAACCTCTAGTGTGTTTGTGAACCAGCTGGGCTCAGCTGTTTCTATTGTCCAGAACTCAGGTCCTGGGACAGGTGCCTCCCTGCTGCATTATTTTATCATTAATGTGTCTTAGTTCTTTAAATGCAGGGTGAGCTGTGTTCTTCTACTTGTCAGGGGAGCCATACATCATCTCTGCAGAAACTGGTTCATCTTCAGTTATTTTGTGTCTGTTCACATCTCAGTTGGACTCAAGATAAATTCAGTAATGAGTACTTTGGAACCATATGAGACTTTATCTCATTTGTATTTATTTTAGAGTGGTCAATATCACTCACCAACTCTTCAGTGAAAAGCAAGAAAGAGCAAACTGCTTTCTAATGTCATAGTTGAACCATATTTTAAATCCTATTTTAGATCCTTCAGTTCTTTGTGCTGTGTTGGACTATCATGGGGCAGAGGAGATGGATTCAGAAATGTCATTAACCAAGTTAATACTTCTATAGAGAGGACTGTACAAAACACAGGAAAGAGAGCTCTGGCTTCTTGTGATAGAAACAGCATAAAAGGAAAAGAATTGTTCCTGTTGGCTAATACAAAACAATTAGCTAAATACAGGAATTTGTCTCTCTGCATATATAGGGCATGTCAAATTCACTCATTTAAAGAACATGGTGTGTTCTTGTTTTCACTGAAAAAGATTTGCTAATTTGGTGTTTTAAGTTTTGTTGCAAATTTTCTTTTCTTTATGTGAAGGAAAGTAATAACCTCAGTGCCAGTTTTATGTTGCTCTGTTTCTACATAGATATGCACATACAAGCTCTGCTGTCTGCCCTCTCTCTTGGGTATTTTATCTATAAATGCAATAATTGGAACAACCAATTGTTTGTAGAAGAAATAGTTATTAAAATATTTACTTATGTAACTTCTGGGTGTTTTTTTCCCCCCTTTCATAAGCTAAATCAATGTATAACTCAGGTTCACAGTTTATAGTTGTGCCATTGCTTCGCTCTAGGGAGCTGGATGAGTCTTCACCTGTGTTAATTTCCTACACCTGCCACAATTAAGTACTACAAACTGGCTTAAACAACAGGAGGCTTTTATCTCAGGATTCTTGAGGATAGAAGTCACTTTCACAGGTACCTGCAGTTAGGACTTCAACATATCTTTTGAGGGGACACCATTCAACCACGACACACTGCCCTCTTCCCTTCCTTCCCCCTACAAAAATTTTTATTTTCTTCCCATGTGCAAAATATAATTATCTCCATCCCAACATCCTTTAACTCTTGACCCATTACAGCATCAACTCTAACTTAAAAAATCTCATCTAAATATAACCAACTCAAAAGGCCCCAAATCTTATCTTCTAAATCAGGTAAATCAGGTATGGGTGAGGTTCCAAGTATGATCCATCCTGGGGCGAAGTTCCTCTCCATGAAAGGAGAGGAATTTCCTTTCCTTTTCTCCTCTTCATGGACCCATGAACCAAGTCATCTGCTTCCAGAGATACAATGGTGGGACAGGCATGGGATAGATAGTCCCATTCCAAATGGGAGAAATTGGAAGGAATAAAGAAGTCATGAGTTCCAAGCAAGTTTGCAACCAGGCAGGGCAAGTCCTCTTAGGTTTCAGAGCCTGAGAATAATATTTTGTGGCTTGAAGCTCCACCCTCTGGGCCCCAGGTGGCAACCCCACTCTTTCATTCCCACCTTTTTAGCCTCTGAATCTGTGATGCTGCCCTGGGAGCCATTCTTTTCCCCTTCATTTCATCCTATCTCTGTCTCCTTCAGCCCAAGCTGACAGTGTTTCTGCTTATATAACTGTCTTAGGAACTATGTAGCCTTCTTTGAATGCCCAGGGGATCCATGCCAGTATCCAGTAAGATTCTCCACAGATTCCTTGTGGGTGATCCTGCCTCCATTCCTTGCTCTGCATGGGTGGGTGATTGGATCCATGAGTCACTCGCCTAATCTCGCTGATCTTCCTTATCTGGACAGGCCCCAAATTTTCCAAATCACCAAGAGCTGGTTCCTTTTTGTTTAATAGTTTGACCCTCAATTTATCTGTTTGTTTGTTTTTCTCAAATTCTACTGTAAGCAGCGAGAAACCAGGCCACACTTTGTACACATTTCTTTGAAGTTTCCTCAGCTAAATATCCAATTTCATCATTACGAATAATACTTTCCACCTAACAGTAGAATATAACAGCCAGATTTCTGCCCCTTTTAACAGGGATCTCCAGTGTCCACAACATGGTCATAGTTTCCTTTCAAGGCCTCACCAGAAGTCCCTTTAACATGCCTATTTCTAGCAACATTCTGTTCATGATGATACTTGTATTCCTTCCCTGAGATAATTGGGGCTTTATCCATAGTCATCCTCTCTTCCTGGGCTCTCATTGGAGCTTTTTATTTTATTTTATTATTTTATTTTAATTTTATTGCTTTTAGAGACAGAGGAAGGGAGAGAGAGGAAGAGGGAGGGAGAGCGAGAGAGCGCGCGCGCGCGAGAGAGAGCGAGCATTCATTGGTTGCTTCTTGCATGTGCCCCGACTGGGTATTGAACCCACAACCTTGGCGTATTGAGACGATGCTCTAACTGAGCTACTTGGCCAGTGTTGGAGCTGCTTTTAATGTCTCTATTTCTTCTATCAATCTCCTCAAGACAACTGGAGATTTTTCAATCATGCACTCAGATTTCTCCCAAGCTCCACTCATTACCCAACTCCAAAGCCACTTCCACATTTTAGATGTTGTTATAGCAGCACTCTAATTCCTGGTACCCAAATCAGCACTGGAATCCATTTTCAAGCTCACTCAAGTTGTTGGCAGAATTAAATTTCATGTGGTTGTAGGACTGGGGTTTTGACCGCCTAGCTGGCTGTCAGCTGGGGGCTTCTCTCAGCTCCTAGAAGCTGCCCTTTGGCCCCTCTGTCTTCAAAACCATCAAGGGCATGCTGAATCCTTCCTGTGCTTAGAATCTGTCTGACTTCTCCTTCTGCCAACACCTGGGAAACAAAACCTGCTTTTAAAGAGGTTGCCTGACTGGGTGAGGTCCAAATTAATAATTTAAGGTCAACCAACTTGAGATTTCAATTCTACCAGCAAAATACCCCCCAGGTTAATGTTTGATTGGATAATCAGAGGACAGGAATTTTGGATGGGCCATATTTAGATTTCCGACTACCATAATAAGTGTAGTATAAACTTTATTTATTTATTTATTTTTGGTACTAAATTAAGGCGAGAAAATAGAAAATTAAAGTATCTAGTTAATTGAGTTTTACCTTTGCTAATTTCAGGCCCCCTTCAGTATGATACCAGTGTCACTCTGGTTATACTGCCCATTGTTGTGACTAAGAAAACCACAGCCTAACAGAGGGGAAAAAAAACAAAGAAACCAGTAAATTATGCTGATGTTGTTGCCTCTTTTATTTTTGGAGGGAAGAGAAATCTGCTGATCTGGGCCAACTTTTTCCCCTCAATGGCTGGCACTGCTCAGTCACATTGCAAGTGTTCTTCATATAGAGTGTTTATTTTTTGGGGGGTCTTGGGTAAAAGAAAGTTACTTTTTTAAAAAAGAAAATGGATTTAAACATGTGGAAAAGTTTAAAAGAAGAAGGTTAGTACAACTGACATAAACTAGTTGTAGAAAGTGAGCCACCTCATTATATTGTTGTGATTTCTAAACCGTATTGAGTTTCATTAGTTGCCCGACACTGTAATTATAAGTGTAGCTAGAAGCGTGGGTGCCCTTCAAACGTGTGGGACAGTTGGTTGGGATTTTGTAGGCAGTCCAGTGTTGAAGGGTTTGCTTCCTCATTTTGTGGTGTTATTTTTGGGTCAAGAAACAAGAATCTTCCAAAAAGAAAAGTTTAGAGAGTCCTGGTAGATTTTGCCATTCTGTGGCTTGTAGACTATTTGCTGGGAGCACCATGAAGTTTTCAGTACTGAAAATCAGCTTTAATTAACTTTTAAATCGAAAAGCGACTATTTTGTGTGTGTTGTTTTAGAGCGAGAGGCCCCAGATAGGATTTTCCCTGTATCAAATAAACAACAATAGGAGTCCTGGCTGGCAAAAGTTGATCTGCTTCGGTTGTTGATCTGTCTCCAGGAAAATAAGTTCAAAATAGAGCACAAAATGGCATCTGAACGAGGGTCTAACCTATGGGAACTGGCAAAAGGCACCAATTCTGTGGGCTGCTCTTCACAACCCATGTGGGCTCTTTTCAGTAAACCTGGGAAGAGTCTTGGAAATACATCAATGCTGCCCGAATCCACTTGGGCTTGTGAGAGGGAGATGGAGGAGGTGGAGGGAGAGAAGCGCAGGCGATGAGGAGTGATGCTTATGGAGTGAGCCATACTGGGTTTCAAGTCTTAGCTTGAACGAGGCGGGCAAGTTGCTTTATGTCTCAAACTCTGGTGTCCTCGTCTGCAAATAATAATAATAATAGCAATAATAATATCTGATATGGACTGAATATTGGTGTTCCCCCATTGACACTTATATGTTGAAACCTAATCCTCAATGTGATAGTATTTGGAAGGGAGGATTTTAGGAGGTGATTAGGTCAGGAGGGTGGCACCCTCCTGAAGAGGATCAGTGCCCTTATAAAAGACACTCAGAAAGCTGCTTCACCCCTTCCACCGTGTTAGGACGCAGCGCACAGACCATCACCCAGGAAGCAGGCTCTCACAAGGCACAGAATCGGCCAGTGCTTTGACCATGGGCCTCCCAGACTCCAGATCTGTGAGAAATAAGTTCCTGTTGTTATAAGTTACCCTGTCTTATAAAACATATTTTATTATAGCTACTCCCATGGACTAAGACCATACCTCTTATCTTTGGGTGTTTATATTATGTGATGCATAACAGCATTTAGCAGAGCACCTGATGTGCAAGTACGAAGCACATGTTGGTTGCAATGGAAGGAAATTTATAAAAGAAAGAAGCAGGAAAAATTAAGGAAGATAGAGAGTAAGGGAGAGAAGGAAGGGAGCGGGGGAAATGGGACTGGGAGGCGGATAGAAGAAGGATGTGGCCTAGTTTACCAGGATTCAGTGCACTTAGAAGAAGAACTTAAGTTCGAATTGACTTATTTCATGGCCTGAGTGAGTCTAGGTTCTAGGATGAACACTGTCTACTGTGTAAAAACCTTTGGATGCTGAGCTTCTCTATCCTTTAATTGCAGCTTTAGGGGACTGACCACCGTAACCCACAGGATGCCTCCGTAAGCCCGTGGGGATATTGGTGGAGCCTGGGAGATATTTGATAACCACCGGTCAACTTATTTGCCAACTTACTCTACACTAAAGATGTTGGCACCAAACTTTCCACTCCAACTCTGAGCATAAACTCTCAGGAGGCCTAATTAAAGAGAAATCTAAGTAACATGCTACCTTGAATAGCGGGTCTCCTTAGGAATGAATGAAGTGACTCAGGGGATAGAGATTGCCTGGCGAAGCCTGGGACTGAAGGCTGGGTGCATGCTCCTCTCCCAGCACTGAGCTTTGCTCCTGGAGTCACTGCCACTGGGGCTGTTCCCTTGGTGAGTGCCAAAGGAAAGAACACACCCCATGAGCAACAGAGTTTTGACTTAATGTGGGGGGGATATCTTCAAAGTTTCCAGTGATTCTGCTTTTAGGGGAATAATTGAATTACCTCCCTCAGCGAAACTGCAAATGGTGTGGAAAGTCTCTCGTAGCAAGGGGAAAAACGAGAATAAATGACCTTTTTTTTGTTGTTGCTCTGTTTTGCTTTGAGATTTTGGTACAGAAATCCATTCATTTAGAACAAATGAAGAAATATCCTTTTCAGAAAGTTAGCCAACATGTTTGAGAGGTCTCATTGCTTTCTTAGGGTCATGGGGAGCTGCTGGGGCCTTAGTCCCACCAGGACTGGCTAATATTCTCTACCTGTAACTGTCTCCAGTTTAACTCTGCTTTGAGAATCAAACCAAAGAAAAACAGAGTTTTTTGGTTTATAATTGAACGCTTTGCCTGGATTTGAAGGCAGATTCATAAATTTTTAAAGATTCAATAACTCTTTTTCACGCTTTGGGGTGGGTGGGTAATAGACAGGAACACGGGCACCGCTCTCAAGTCTGGCCGTGAAGAAGCAGTAGATAGGGTGGTGCGGGGGAGGAAAAGTTAAATTTCTTTCTACTCTTCTAAATTCTTCTGGCTGGCTTAGCAATCAAATTAACATGAGACAGCATAACGAGAAAAATGACCACGTTTATTACGTGTGAGAATAGGGGACCGAAGGACAGATGGGGCAGTTAAGGCTTCTGTGCCGTCCCGAGCCAGGGAGAAGGGGGCTGTGGTTTGGGACTGGAAAAGGCAGGAATGCAATTCATGTGGAGATGGAAAAGCAAATGTTTGGTAAATGAATGTTTGCTGGGCCTTCTTTAACCGTGGGGCACAGCCAGAAGTTTGAGCAAATGGGCCTTGCTAGGTTCCTCCCTGTCTATCACACCTGGTTCATATCAAACTATAGTTATCTATGATCATAACTCCCTTCCTGGAACAGGTCCTCTTTCTAGATTATTTTAGGCAGTAAGGGCAGATATCTAAGTTTGTTTTTAATTTTTCTTAAAAATAACCAGCTTAAAAGAATATTCCCAAAGGCATATTTTGCAGTGGCGGCAAACTCTGTTTTGCCTGAAGGGCAGTTAAATGGCATAGAGCACAGAAGGGAGCCTGGGCCTGCTGGGGAGGTCAGCAGAGGCCAGCCCAGGGTTCATATTGGTCACTGTGGGCATGGTTGTTGATCAGAAAATATCCTCAGGGTAACTGGATTATTAAGAATGATAGCAATAGCTAATACTCATGGGGTAAGGGCTCCTCTATAAAGTGATTAGATAGGCACCTGGATGGTACCTTACCCTGTGAGGAAAGAACTGTCCTCAAGTGTTTGAGATTGGGAGACTGAGGCCTAAATGGGTTAGTAGCTTGACCAAGGTCATTATAGTAATGCCTAGTTAGTGGCAGAACAGGGATTTGAAGCCATGCAGCCCTACTCTAGGTACCCACCATGCCACACTGTCCCCCATTACAGTCTGTTGAAAACTGAACAGTTGTCCTTCCCCCACCCCAACCTGCTTCTCTTCTTGTCCTTCTGTCTCGGAGGACAGCCCCACCGCCATTCACGCTCACCAAATGGAAATCCGGGAACCATCCTTGACTTGCCACTGTTTGCGCTTGCCCCGTGAATCCATCACCAACTTCTGTCCAACTTTGTACCCCACTGTTTCTCTCTCCCCATTCCTCTGCATCCCATGACCACTGCCTTGTTTAAGTCATCTTGTCTGTTGCCTGGATTTCTGCCTCCCTCTCCTAGCTTGTCATCAGGTCGTCTCTCTTCCAATCTGATCTCCATAGTTCATGGCAGTTTCTGTACTTCAAATCTGATCTTTTCAGAGGTGAAATCTCTTCAGTGGGTCCTCTGTCTCTTAATGGAGAGCTGTCTCCACCACAGTGTACACTCCTGTACATGATCACTTAGTGGGTGGGACTTCCACAGGGAGGGACACTGGACCAACAGTGTGAGAGCTTTTCCTCTTCAATTAATCCCTCTAACAACTTCAGGAAGAAAGTCTCAGTTTAGTGTTAATATGCTAATTCTTGATTATCTCAATTTTTAACCGAGAGAGCAGATGGCTGTAGTTAGCTAGAATTTAATACCACTGCTTGTTTTTATTGTGTTTTTATATATTTTTTCTACTTTATGGCTTATGATACAAGTTTTCCTTGGTTTACTAGTAGTACCAAGTTACTGTTTTAAAAGAGTATATTTAAATATTAAAATAACAGTGTAATAAAATTATTAATTAATGAAAAACACAGGTGATATAGTACAGCAAAATCTGATCATGGTAGAGAAAGACTGGAAAACCTTAATTATAGAACTTTTTGGAACCTGCTCCCTGCCTCTGTTGCCAGTCTCAATTCTCCCATATTTATCCCATTTTGGATTATTTCTTGAAACTGATGTAGTCCTGAGCTGTGCAGTGGCTCCCACCTTTATCTCTTTCTCTTCTTGGAGATACCAGAACCCAACAGGAGAGGAAGCTTCGTATTAGCCCTTGTATCCTGTGAGCACATATCTGTCATTGGTAGACATTATTTTACTAAATAGCTTCATTAGAAGAAGAAATGGTTTGAACAGTGTTATTAAATATGTGGACAAACAGGACAGCAGATGATTGAGGTATGCATTTTACTCTCTTAGGGTAATACTTGCTCAGTGTGCAGCTGTTAGTCAAGCTTATCACAGCTAGTTATTCAAGTGAACATCATATCATCTTCAGAAGCTGGAAATCCATCTTTGCTTAGCAGGCTGTCTTATCTTTTTAGGGTTAATTTTATAAAAATCCAGGAGAACTTTCTTCTCAGTTGTTCGTCAGAATATGAAGGTTACAGTAAACAGCTCATCTCCAAACTTCCCTTACACAGGCTCACAGGAGTAGAGTCTATAATAGGGTTTAAAACTCTCTCCTAACCCCTAATTTATAATACAAGTGCTCCTCCCGAAACAATCGCACTGAGATTGTTTACCCTGAGAACTCATTTTTTGATTTTTCATCTTCTTGGGTTTTTTTTTTTTGTGTGTGTGTGTGTTTGAGGGGATGGGAGCTTAGACAACAGACATTTATTTTTCATAGTTCTAGGGAAAATATAAGTCCAAGATCAAAAAACAACAGGGTTGTTTTCTTCGGATGCCTCTCTTGTCTTGTAGATGGTCATCTGCTCCCTGTGACGTCACTTGGTCTTTCTCTAGACATCCCCGATGCCTCTCTCTCTTCTAGGGATTTTGAAGAGAAAATGCTTTTGCTGAGATTGTTGCTGCTCAGCACAGTCACGCGGATTTTCAGCCACTGAGCCTGCATCCACATTCGAAAGGTTCTGCACTTTAGGGACCTCTCCACTTTAGAGAAAACTGCTTTCTCACCCCGTTTCACTGCCTGGCCCACCACCAGCCCTGTTTCAGTTCCTGGGTAGTAGGGACTGAAAGGGAGTCTTATAATAAGAAAAGTCATATAAGTTGGGTCACAAACAAGTTGTAGAATTTAAAATGTGCATGAAAATGTTAAACTTCAAACATGTAACTTTCAGGAATTTAATAATTGTCAACTTGGGCTGCTTCCTGATTTCCAGGGACACTTTAGTTTCTTTTCCACTTGGAGCAGTTTTGGTGGAAAATATGGACTTGTGTTTCCATACGCCAGGTTGATAGATGGTGTTAGATGCCTGAGAAGCTTGGGAACAAACTCCAGAATCTGAAGTGTGTGGCAGCTGGGAGGGACGCCTCGGGTCATCTGGTGGAAACACCTCGTTGACAGATGGGGAGATAGAGGCTCAGAAAGTTGGAGACTCATCCAGGTGAAAAAACAATCCAGAGCAGAAATCCCAGCCTCTGACTCAGGCCTGAGATCACTCTTCTCTTGATGACCACAGGAATCCCAGATCCTGGGACATTTTCTGATCCTGTGTGTGGCTTTCCTCTGTTGGGGGGAAGCAGCAAGGTCTGGAGATGCTCACTTCCTGATGGCCTCCGGGAATCCAAGTCCCCTGGAGATGGACAACACTTCTGCTCTTGCTTCTTGAAAGGGAATGTAGAGGTCAGACATGAGAAAGTGGCCTCTGGCTAGGCCTCTGTGAGGTGATGAAATAGGAAAGACATTTGATGAGAAGCCACACATGTATTTTGTCTTCTGAAGCATTGGGACAATCCCCAGATTCCCCCACACCTTCTCTCCACTTTGGTGTTTCCTTTGTTCAACCCAAGTGGAGTTGTGCTTTCCATGTGTTTCTAGGATGCCCGCAGGATTTCTCGAAAACCTCAAGCAGATGGATACGTTGTGTGATCTCCATTCCCACCCTCTGGAAAACCTGTGGCTAATACTCCACAATGGCCCTGGAATCCGGGTTGGCTTCTGATCGACCTGGTTTCCATGGCTTCTTTGGGTGAGATCAAAGACTTCTCAGAACAGCCCAAGCATGTGAAACCATTGGTAACTGCTCAGTTCTTCCACAGCTATTTGTTTTTGCCAGCCCAGCCTTTACATCTTTTTCCAAAAATTGTCCGTGGCATTCTCCAGAGCTGTTGTAGAGCTAATAGACACTCTCATTCTGTTCTATCAGTGACTACAGGCAGCTCTGTTGCTAGATGAGTTTATCTGAATTCCATTTGCTTAGACCTTATGAAGTAAATACATTTGAATTAATGTGTGGTTTTCTGAGGAGAGGGAAGTTATGCTTTGAAAGGTTAAGCAATATTTGTGCTCATTTATAGAAGTGGGTCTTTAGGGGTGTAAATATACTCAACACCTTGATATCATATCGGTTCTATTAGTTTATACAAAATTTTCATTAAGGGATGCTAAAATATACACATGGGGATTTCTAAAATGAGTTTTCCCTTTTGAATAGCCAGTTATTTATGTTTCTTTGGGTTGTGCGGGCAGATAAATATGTTTTCCCTTTTAAAGGTAACATGTGGGAGAAATATGTATCAGTAAGTATGTAAGTTATAATTAGAGTTCCCCTCAAATTGCATTTGCTGTATTGGGTAACTCTCTAATAGTGTTTCTTCCCATAATAATTAGAGCAGAATTGAGATGTCAGGAAAGAAAGTGATACTCCTGACTTAGTTGTCATTTGAGGGGAGTGGGGACGGGAAGTGGGAAGCATTTGGCTTCTTTGTAAGTGGAAATTTTATTACTGTATTTGTATTTCTAAATGACTGTGAATGGAACTGTGGTGGGTAAACTCATGAATGTTACAATGGCTATAGCTTCTGCTTACATAACACTTCAGTTCTCCATCCTTTATTACACTCTTATAGACGTTGATGGTTCAACAATCAGAGCTTTTAAACTAATGGAAGGCTTTCAACCAAATAAAATGCCTTCATTACCAGTGAGCAGGGAGATCTGAATGTGAATTGAGGTGGTTTAGACTAACCTAAGAAAACACTTTTATGAAAAGACTAATACCCGTAATTTATATGTTTATTTTCATTTTTCTTTGATTTGAATAAATTAAGGCAGGGATTTATATTATTTTCCCCCTTTTCAGTTTTCAGCGGCATTAGTCAGTATATGGACCTGAAACCTCAGGGGGTTAACACATGGAAATTTATTTATTGCTTATGTAAAGGCCCCTGCTGGCCTAGTAGCTTTCCTGGGACCTTCCCTTCCAATGGGCAACTCAGGGACCCAGGCACCCTCCATTCTGTCATCTGGAATATGTAGCTTCTGGAATTGCTATAAGGGGGAAGACAAGTACTTTAGGTAGAAAGTGACACATTGCCCATTGGCCAAACTAGTTCTGCCCCACGCCAACTGCAGGAGCAGCTGGGAAATATCGAGATTCCATGGGATACTCACTGAGCACTCCTGTTGCCAACCCCCAGCTCATCACAGGTGCCTAGCAAATGTTAACTGAGAGAACAAATGAATGAATCATGCATCCTATTAACAACTTGGCAGTCATTTTAAGTTGCTGTTTTAAACTGATAGAGGAGGGATTAAAAATTGCTGGAAGAGTATTAACTTTAAAGGGTTTTCCGTGTCCGTTTGCATCATTGACAGCTATGAGAGCTTGTTGCTGGTTTAAGTCTAGATAACTCTGCTATGGCACAGTGATTTTTTTTTAAATGTACTGACATATGGGGCCTGAAAAATTTCATTTTCTGATCTTAGAGGCCTCTGTAGCAAATAGCATCTCGCAGTAGATTAGGTGGAGGTGTATCAGAGCCTTCAGAGTGTGCACGGTGGGAACCGAGCTTGTTAAGGTTACCTAGAAGGTTAACCTCCATTGACAAGACGAAATTGAAGTCGTTTCCTGTTGTCGCAGCAGCTCCTGATCTGTGTTGTCAGCACGGGAGAGTTTATCCATTTTCTCCAGAGCATTATCTGAAATGAGGTGTCAGGGCACTAAATGGATTTACCGTCTTGTATTATTTTTTATTTTGATGTTTAATTTTTTTATCCCACTTATTTATTGTCAAGAGAGGTTAAAATGATAACAAAAATAAACAGGTAGGGCTGAATGCGACAAAGATGACAACCTCACCGTTTTTTATCTTATTTCTGAGTAGCAGCTGCCGAATCCTTAAGGCATGCCATTACATTCATTTCTAGTTTTTACTTTCTTGACTCCTGATGTCCCGTTTCCACAACTTATTATCACTCAGATAATAGGTCAGTCCACTCAAACATACTGAGAACACTCACTAAATACAAGCCAATGTATGATAGAGGTATGTTGCAATAGGTGACCACTTTTCCATGATCCCTTGTTAAGCTGCAGTTTTGGAAAGCAACCCCAGGCCATCACAAACGGAGTAGGTGTTGGAGTTGGTCGCATGAGGTTTCCAGTGTAGATTCCACCACCTCCCGGCTGTGGGACCTTCAGACAGTTACTCAGTCATGCTGAGCTTGTTTCCTCAGAGGGTAAGATGGGTAGGGGGGCTTGAGGAAGACCGTAAGAGGTCCTAAGGAAGGAAACACTATAGTACCTGGGCACATCACCCTCAGTGTAACTTCAGATAACCCTGGGTGTACTGAAAAGGAAATAACATATTTTTTCTAGATTTTGAAAAATTCTAGATAAGTCTAGAAAAGTTTATACTTTCCCTCTGTTTCATTCTCCACCCTGTCCTCTGCCCACCCATGGTACCCCCCCACCCCAAGGAGAGAGTTAGTCAGCCTTTGGGAAGCCCAGCACTGTAAGTTGGATGCCCACACTTTAGGCTCACTAGTTGAGTTACCACACTTTTTCTCTCCATCGGAGGAGCAGTTGTGTTTAAGATGCTAGGTAGTAATGGAAAAGACATCAGTATAATTTTTCACCTTGGTAATGGGAGACGGATGCCACCTCTTTTTGTGGTGTGTGCACTGTGGCCTTGGATATCTCTTCTCCTAATTAACTTCCTGTGAGAAATGCCAGAGTAAATCACCAGGGCAACTGGACCACTGTGATATTAAGTGCTAGAACATTCTAAATTGCAGTAATAATCATGATAATGAGGCCCCATATTCTATGTCTGTCTTTTAATTGCTTCTTAACTCTTCTAAGTGGGAACTTCAAAGTTATTATGAGGTGGAAATGAGGGGGATAATTTATTTCTCACTTCAGTTGGGCTTTATGAAGAAACTTTTTTTAGTCTATTGGGAATTGTTAGAATTCTTTTGAAGAAGAACAACGTAGGTAGATAATTTTAAATATAGTTTTGTGTTTTTTTAAAAAAATATATCTTTATTGATTTCAGAGAGAGGAAAGGAGAGGGAGAGAGAGAGAGATAGAAACATCAATGATGAGAGAGTCATTGATCGAGCCCGCAACCCGGGCATGTGCCCTGACCGGGAATCGAACCCCGATCACCTGGATCCTAGGTCGACGCTCAATCGCTGAGCCACGCCCGGCCGGGCTAAATATAGTTTAATACTACTAATGTGCAGCACCAAAACATAGATTTGCCTTAGACTCGGGGGTATTATCATACATAAAGAATTATACTCTAAAGCCCGGGTACCTTAATCGCGTCTTGTTCTTTCACATTTTGATACTCAGTTATAGATTCAAATTCATAGGTGAGTTTTTCTACTTGAACCAAGGAAGTCCAGTTACTGGACACTAGAGGAATTCATTATTGGACTGTTAGTCTTGTAAGCTGGACTTCTGTTTTGGACCTAAAGACCACGTGTTCAGATTCCATTTAGTTCTTGAGTGTCATCCGTGTAACAATGTACTTAATCTTACTGATGACTTCATGTAGAGTATGTTAGCCCAGGAAGCTTGTATGAAAACCCTTTATAGTGTAGTATTGACATTTTTTGAGGTCTATCCAGGCTAACAATGACTGCTTCCCTCCCCGAAAAAAATCCTTTATTCATGAGGATGGGCCCCAAGAACCAGGTTTGTACAACTTGACTCTATCACTTTCCCACCTTCTGTGTCCCAGTTGATTGGACCATGTGTGGTCTTTTGACCAATTAGATTCCTTCTCCTAGGATCTGAGAATTGGACCAAAAGTTATCCTGGGCTAGCCTCTGAAAAGAAAGGGAGAAGCTACGGGTATTTCTCGTTGCTCTGTGACTCAATGGGCCAAGAACCCAGTCTGTAGAGAGGACACTGGCGCAGACACCTAGAGAGAAGCAGAAAGGAGAAGTGAGAGAACTTGACCCAATACTCTGATAACTAGCCTTCCCCCCTTCCCCTTCCCCTTCCCCTTCCCCTTCCCCTTCCCCTTCCCCTTCCCCTTCCCCTTCCCTTCCCTTCCCTTTCCTATTTCAGAGAGAGGAAGGAAAAGGGGAGAGAGAGATAGAATCATTAATGATGAGAAAGTCATTGATTGGCTGCCTCCTGCACGTCCCTTACCAGGGATCGAGACTGCAACCTGAGCAACTGGGAATCGAACCGTGATCTCATATATTGTAGGTCGATGCTCAACCCCTGAGCCACGCCGCTGGGCTGGCTTTCTTGATTGTAGTTCCAGCCCTTTCCTGGGACCTTGTTGTATTCAGCTCTTTGAATTCCATCAAGCAGTCTCATATCTTAAGATACTTTTTATCACTTTTAAAAAACTAACATAAGTAGATGTTTTTGTCCTTGTATTGTGTGTGAAGAAAACTGAGGTTCAGGGAAGCCAGTCTTGGTACAAGTGTTGATGGCAGTGTTTCTGAACTAAATCAGGGCTCTATCCACCCAAGTAAAAAACAAACAGGGCACACTTTGACTTACTTATCTGTGCATTCCATGATATGATTCTGCCTTTAAGCATGATTGGAGTCAACGATTGGACCAGAATAATTTCATTAAGCCTCACTCTTTTTCCCAGCTCTTGGCTCTGTTTGTTTCTGTGTGGATTTGTTTTCAAAAGAGTGATCTCTATGTGTGGGGCAAGTGGCTACTGGAAGCGCAAAGCAGCAACATTGTACCTTGGGACCCTTGATAAAGGGCTTGGGCACCTCAGTCTCCCAGCATTCATAGCATTGCTTGAAAATCAAGGACTCTGATTGGCCAGCCCGAGTCTTGCGCTGGAGAGTAGCTGACAGGGCTCCTTGATTGACATCTACCCTTACATCAGAGACTTGGTGTTCGATTACTAAAACGGGGGAGAAAAGATGCTGAGCAGAGCAAAGCATCTTTATTCACCATATTTGCTTTTATTCCTACCTGAGTGGAAGTGACAGATGATGCTCATCTATGTGACATGCTCCCATATGCAACTTTTCTCCCCCAGCTGTTAGTCTCCCTCCCACTCAAGAAAATCAATCTGGAGATAGATGATTGGGTGTGAGCTTATTGTTCAGATAACCTTAAATCTACTCTAACTAATTGGAAAAGTCAGTCCTTTGCAAATGTGAGTACTCCCACCATTAGTAAGAACAAGTGTGACATGTTTCACAATTGCTTGAGGCACAAATCCTGGGGTGGAGACCCCTGCTCTTGGATGAATGTTATGAGGATACACAAGCCTACCTATTGAAGGCACATTTGAGTGCCTCCCAATAGCCAGGCAGAGTTGTAGGCACTGGGATTCCAGAGAAAGTCTCAGTCTTCATATGGAGCTCAAGTTTCTAATGGGGGGAGATGGAGATAAACTTATGAACAAATAAAAAGAACTTCAGATATTGCATGCAATCAAGAAAATAAAAAAGAGGAGTGGGCTTGTTTTTGTTTAATTCAGTAGCCACCAGCAGTATATGGCTGTTTAAAGTTAAATTAAAATTTATTTAAAAGAAATTAAATTAAAAAATCAGTTCTTCAGTCACACTGGTGACATTTCATGTGCTCAGTGACCACAAGTGGCTGGTAGCTACTGTATTAGTGCAGATATAGAACGTGTCCATCATTGCACCAAGTTCTATTATGTTGGACTTGACAGTGACTGGAAAGAGACATTTAGGGCTATTTGGAGAAGGCCTTGCTGTGAAGCTGGCATTTACACTAAGACCTAATGCGAGCCATGCAAAGGTCTCAAGGAATAGCACTCCAAGCAGAGCAAACAATAAATGCAAAGACTCTGAGATGGGAATGGGCTTGGCCTATTTAAAGATCTAAAGATCTAAAGATGGACAGTGTCTCTGATTGACTTGGAGAGGCAGAAAAGAGCTAGGTCAGTATCACCTTGGGTTGTATTCTACGCAATGGGGAACCATTGCTTAAGTGAGGTTGTAACAGATTTATTTGATTTTTAAAGAATCATTCTGGCTGCTGGGAAGAAGAGGGTGGCAAAGGTAGAAGCAGCACATAGAAGACCTTTAGAATCATTTGATGGGTGTAAAAACTGGTGGAAGGCCTGGCCCGGCTGGGGTGTCCATTAATCTGATGTTATTTTGCTAGGGTTCATTGGGCCCTGATGGAGACCAAAGAGGGGTTCCCAGCTGCCTTGAGAGGTCCCCTGTCATAGACTTAGACTAAGCAGTCAACCAGACAAGCTCCAGGGGGAACCTGAGCCCTCGGACCCTATGTGATTCCAACTGTCTCCAATTTCTCCAGCCAGAGCCTGGCTCACTGTGGGCTAAGCTCAGCTCCTCTGAGCTCCTGCCCTGTCTTGGGAATGGCTGCAGGGCTCTGCTGTGGTACTTTACTCACTCCCTTCACGTTCCTTCAACAATCCCAATGAGTATCTGTATGAGCCAGATATTGTATTAGATGCTGGGGTTACGGTGACCCAAGAAGAAACAGCTGTGGTCCCTGCAAACATATATCTCACAATATAGAATGGAGGCCATTTAAACTAAGTAATCGCTCAGATAAGTGTTCTGTGGGCTCTGGGATAAGTGCTATGAATGAGAGGCCCATGGGACTTCAAGAGCACCCAATAGGGATATCCCCAGTCAGGGAGGTCAGAGGTGGCTGCCCAAAGGATGTGATAATTGAAGTAGATCTAAGAAGGAATGGAAATTATGAAAGTGTCAACTGGAGAAAATGTTCTGGACAGGAGGGACAGCATGGGCAGAGGCCACATGGACCTAGGATCATGAGCAATGGAGAGACTAACAGAGACCAGAGAAGTTGGGTGGCTCTCGGTGTGGGACTGGGCCAGAGATGCAGGTCCCTGTCTGCCATGGTAAGGAACTTATCCTTTGTCCTGAGAACCTTGGGAAATCCCTCGAGGATTGCATGTAGGGCAATGGCCCAGTCAGGAAGCTACCACTGCCCTAAGGAGACGAGAGTGGGGGGTGGGCAAAAGTAGGTGTTGAGGGACCAACTGGGACACCCATCACCGGTCACTCACCGCCTCGTCTTTTCACACGTTTCCCTCTGCCCTCGGTCTTCCAGCCAGCTCCACCACAATAGCGACTATTACTATGTGTCAAAACCCCGTTAGACGAAATCGTGTGAAATCACCAATATACAACCCTTTTGCGTACACGTAGGCGGTAGTATAGAGGTCGGCCTAATGCTGGAACGCGGCGGTGAGCTGAGTGCGTTTCGTCCGTTGCGTGGCCCTCACTCCGCATGACTCCGCTGTGAGGGGCTGTTGGAGTCCCATTGCTCGGGGGAGGCAGCCCGGAGGTCGAGGTCAAGCAGCAGAGCTGGGGTTTTGAACCCAGCGTGGTCAGGTTAAATACTTACTCCATCCCAAGGCTCTTAACGTTAAATGCCAAGTGGCCAGCTAGACCTGCGTAAGTAGCTTGATAAGTAGGCCATTAATACTCATATTTGAGCGGTCTCGGAGGCCAGAGATTCCAGATGGCTGGGGGAAGGAGATTCATTATCTCCTTTTTTAAAGGAACTGTGGCACTTGGGGAATTATAAATGAGTTAATGTAACATTAGTACCTAAAAATATTCTGGAACAGATCATTAAAAAATCAATTTTCACGTAGGAGGAGAAAATGAGATTATTGAGTAGTAACCAGATAGCACTGGACCTTCGGAGAGGGCCGCAGATGAGCAGGGATATATGTCACTTCCCACAGGATGCGCATGCACTGGGAATTTGGTATTTGCTTGGCTCATTTGGAGCTAATATTCTTACTAATTTTTATTTTTTAATCTAAGTTGTAAAAAGCTGGCCATCATCCCAGAGCACAGAAGGGGAGAGAAATAAAGAAAAGAGGGGAGAACCAAACATATTAAGAGCCTGCTCTGGGCACTGTGCCCATTGCTTTTGTACATTTTATCCCATGCAGTCCTCAGAAAGACCTGAAGAGGTAGGCGTCCCCATTCCCTTTTCACAGAGAGAGAAACTGAGCCATAGAGATGTCAGAACGCCCTTTGGAACAAGTGCGGTTTCAACCCTGGGCATCAGGCTCCAAAGACCCTGCCCTCCCCTCTTTGCCGTACTGGCTGGTTTCTTGTTTCATGTTTCATGAACAGAACACAGGGTGAAGTCCAGGCAGAGGGAGGGATGGGAATCAGGAGGCCCACCCAGATTTTTCCTGTCCCCCACCCTGCCACTTGGAACTAACTTCTGGGCTGGGGGAGGGGAGGCTCTTCCCAGCCGGCGGTGGACCGTGAAGATGTTTCCCTGAGTGGTGCAGACCAGGGTTATTTATTCCCTTATGCAGCCCCCGCTTGACCATCCAGGCGCTGTGCTGGGTACCAGGGATGTAGAGATGCGAAAGGTGTGGTGTCTGGGATGGACGGATGCCCCTGAGATCTGGGGATGCATGGGGGCCTGCCTGCCCTTGGGTGACTCACCACCCAAAACTAACCCTCTAAGGGTTTTCAGGGAAGTAAATACCATGAAGGAAAAAGCCAAAGAACCCACTGATTTCCTGAGTTGGGAGAAGAGGTCAGAGGAGGCAGGACAACTAGGAAGGAGAAAGGCTTCGTGGGGAGTGGGAGAGAGAGCCCTGGGCCTTGCAGATGGGATCGAGCCCTTAACCATGGAGGCCCTTTACTGTTCTTACTTGTGCTAGATGCCGAGAAAGAGTTTAATTCCTTCGCTTTTCAGGTGAGGAAATCGAGGCACATAAACACCAGGTGGAGAAAGATCGGTGATGATTAGGCCAATAGGACTGGTGGGTAGAGATTGAAGTCAGTAACGGAGCCGGGTGAGGAATGTACACCAGGACCAGAACCCGCCTAGGCAGGAGGGACACTTCCACGTGAGGCCTGGAGATGCTGAGAGCAATCTTCCTGATGGGATCCTGGAGGTCCTTCAGCATCAGGGTGTGAGGAGTGTGCTAGTTGGAACTCCACCTGCCAGTAACAGAACCCACTCAAGGTAGCTTAGCCAATACAGAGTTTAATATAAAGAGCCAGGGGAGAGGCTGCCTCAGGCCATCCCAGGGCACCGGTTCAGCGTGCCTGTGAGGCTCCCTAAGTGGAAACAAACTTGTCTGAACCCTTGCAAGAGGACAGGGGGCTAGAGTGGGGTGAGAGGCTGGTTAGTGGAGGTGACCAGGTGGCAAGATGGGTGGCAATCGGACCACAGAGCCTTTCAAAGCCCTGGGAATGGTGTATTCTGAGGGTGGCAGGGAACCACGGGAGAGTAACAGCCCAATTCACGTTTCTGAGCAATCACTCTGGCTGCTGCCTGGATGGTGGCAGGGGACAAGGAGACAGCTGGGAGTCCAGCTGGCAAACTGCTGCCACAGTTCATTGAGAAGGACAGTTATGATGGTTGATTTTATGTGTCAACTTGGCGAGGCTCTGGTACCCAATTGTTTGGTCAAACGCCAGGTTTGATGCTGCTGTGAAGGCGTTTTTTTAGGTGTGACTATCACTGACAATCTGTAGACTTTGAGCCAAGCAGGTCACCCTCTGCTGGTCAGCTGAAGGCCTTAGAGCAAAGATGGGTGCACTGAGGAAGATGCAATTCGGCCTCTAGAGGGCAGCGTGAAGACCCTGCCTGTTTCCAGCCTGCCCACCGGCCCACCTGCCCTCCTGCCCCGTGGAATCCAGACTCAAGGCGGCAGCATCAGCTCCTACCTGAATATGCAGCCTGCCAGCTCACCCTGTAGATTTTGGACGTGCCAGTCCCCACAATCAAATAAGCCAATTCATTTAACAAAGCTCAACCTCTCTTCCCCCTCCCTCTCTCTCTCCCCGCATTGGCCTGTTTCTCTGGAACATTCTGGCCAGTCTGGTCATTTATTGAGTGGGTGCTGGCTTGGCTAATGGCCCATGTTGGGGGTTCCACCCTCAGGCTGGATTTTATGAGTTGGAGTTACTCTTGGGTTTGGTGGCCAGTAGGTGAGGAGAGAAGCACAGGCCCACCTGCTGTGGAGTTTACAGTTGGTTGGTTCCACAGCGCACACACAGAGGAAACAATTAGAGAACTTTCCAGGCAGGATTTAATTAAATGTGTGGAGCACAGACTCCCGCCCATGAAGCAGGCCTTCTGCTGTAGCCTCATAGCTCTGTTATGCAATTTACCTCGCAGGAAGGGAAACAAGTCACCCTGGGCAATGCTGCATCTCAGCCTGGGCTGCACAGTGGAGTCACCCGGCGGAGGCTGGAAACCCGGCCGTGGTATTTGAATGTAATCGTCCTGAGATCTGGTCTGTGTATGGGGCTGTGGTAAAGCTCCCCAGCTGGAGCTGAGAAGCATTGTCTTAGGACATCTGGATTTATGAGGTCAGGTGCCTCTCACCTGGAAGAGTGAAGAGGGAACTACGGGAGGGGTCAGGAAGCTACAGCTTTTAGGCCATAGACTGCCTGTGCCTTTTTTTGTAAATAAAGTTTTATTCAGACTCAGCCTCACCCATTTGTTTATGTATTGCATTTGGCTACTTTTGCTAAAACAACAGAATTGATTGTTGTGACAGCAACTGACCTGCAAAACCTAAAATATTTACTATCTGGCTCTTTATAGAAAAAGTTTGCCAAGCCCTGAACTAGTTTTCAGGGATATGAGTGGCGTGGGAGAGGCTCGGCCACCGCTAGAGGAGAGCTTAGGTTCCTCTGGCTGAGATACTGCGTCGCTGAGATACAGGCAGTCACGACCAACGAAAGCTTTTTGCTATCTAGTGTTATTCCCTGTTCAATTCTTTTGATTCTGCCTGGTGTACAGATGGGCCAGTGAGAAGGCCTCACCTGTTGGATTCTACAGCTGGTGGAGGGGTGGAGCAATGAATTATTTTTACCGGTGGCACTCCTAGCAGAGCTGAAAATCACCGTATTCTGTGACAGTGGCATTGAAGGAGAAGGACCCTGCCAGTGGGGGTGCTCAGGCAGCCTTTGGGGGAGCTGCAGTTCCTGGCGGTATCACAAGGCTCCTGCCTTGTCCCTTCATCTTATGGTGGTTCACACAGATCAACAGTTCCGGTCACTTCTGGAGCCACATTCACCCCACTACTCTGGGTACACTTTTCTCTCTGAATTTGTGACAGGAGCTGCAACAATATGACCTTGGCCTCCTACAGCTTCCCTTTCCCTGGGCTGTAGGAGACACTGCTCACTGCATGATCGTCCCTACCTGCTGAGAACGTTCCTGGGTACCACGTGGCCAGGAGAGCTAACTGTGGAGACAGGTCTGCGAGAGAGATCTGGTAACCCGATGGATTCTGACATTGGTCATTTGGTCAGCTAGTCAACCAGCAAGTGCAAGGGCCTGGGGATACAACAGTGCCTAACATGGACATGAGTCCTGAGTTGCTGAACTAGTCTCATGGGGGAGTCACCCATTAATAAAACAGTCACACAAGTACTTGTAGAGTGACCCCATGGTAAATGTTGAGGAGGACACCTACATGATCAGTTGTATTTGAGGAATGCTGCATTCAACACCTCTGCCCCCAGACATTCAAACTTAACAGTATATTCTCAGAATGAGTTCAAGGCCCTGCCTGAGAAGTCCTAAAATGAAGACACCTCTTTGCCTTTCCTTAAGCCCCAGCTCTCCCTGTATTGTTCACCATGGCACACATTTAAACAATCACTCCTTACAAGTGTTCTATGGAGTGCCTTTCTGTTGTACATCATGTTTTGGAAATGCTGCTTGGAGCCACTGCTGAGAAGTGCTGCACCCCGGGGGTGCACAGAACCAGCCACTGGGATGCCCCAAAGAGAATGTCACTTTATTTCTATTTACTTTGAATGTGTATTTTGGAGTTTGTTTTAAAATGTTCATGCTAGTATAATAGTTGGTAAGCAGTACATGTGTGTTATAAATAAGTATGTATCTAGGAGATGCTGCTCAAAAACATTTTTTCAAAGATTATTTATTTAGAGTAGTTTTAAGTTTACAACACAATTGAGAGGCAGATACATAGAGATCTGCCCTCTTCTCCCACTTGCATAGCCGTTATCAATAACACTTCCCAAGGGTAAACCCACATTGACACATGATCACCCCAAGTCCATAGTTTACTTTAGGATTTATTCTTGGTATTTTACATTCTATGGGTTTGGAAAAGTGTATAAAGATACATATTTATCATTATAATATCATGCATACTGTTTTCACTGCCCTAAATATCTTCTGTGCTCTGCCTCTTCATTCCTCTCCCCCACCACACCCCTGGTAACCACTAATCTTGTATTGTCTCCGTAGTTTCACCTTTTTCAGAATGTCACAGAGTTGGGATCATACAGTATGTAGCCTCCTTATATTGGCTTCTTTCACTTAGCAGTATGCATTTAGGTTCCTCCATGTCTTTTCATGACTTCACAGCTCATTTCTTTTCCGTTCTAAATAATATTCCATTGCCTGGTTGCACCATAATTTATTTGTCCATTCACACTCTCAAGGACATCTTGGTTGGATCCAAGTTTAAATAAAGCTTCTGTAGACATCTGTGTGCAGGTTTACGTGTGGACATAAGTGTTCGAATCTTTTGGGTAAGTGCCAAGCAGTGTGGTTGCTGGATCACATGTTAGGAATATGTCTGATTTTGTAAGAAACCACCAAACTGGCTTGGAAAGTGGCTGAACTGTTTTTCATTCCCACCAGCAGTATAAGAGAGTTTTTGTTGCATGTTCACATTCTCGTCAGCATTTGGTATTGTCAGTGTTTGGAATTTTGGCCGTTCTAATAGGCATGTAGAGGTATCTCCTTGTTGTTTTAATTCACATTTCCCTGGCGATATATGATGTGGATCATCTTTCATATGCTCATTTGGCATCTGTATATCTTATTTAGTGAAGTATCTTTTAAGGTGTGTGGCTCATTTTTTAAAAAATTGATTTGTTAGTTTTCTTATTGTTGAGTTTTAAGTGTTCTTAGTATATTTTGGGAAACAGTTGTTTATCCCATGTGTCTTTTGCAAATATTTTTTTTGCAGTCTGTGGTTTGTTTTCTAATTCTCTTGACACTGTCTTACACACAGCAGAAGTTTTTAATTCTAATGAAGAGTACTTTATAATTATTTCTTTCATGGATTGTGTCTTTGGTGTTGTACCTAAAAAGCATCACCGTACCCAAGCTCATCTAGGTTTTCTCTTATGTTATCTTCTAGGAGATTTATAGTTTTCATTTTATATTTAGGTCTATGATTCATTTTGAGTTAATTTTTTGTGAAGGGTTTAGGGTCTGTGTTTAGATTCTTTTTTTTTCTTCTTTTTTTTTGCATGTGGATATTCAGATTTCCCAACACCGTTTGTTGAGGAGACTGTCTTTGCTCCTTTGCCAAAAATCATTTGACTGTATTTATGGGAGTCCATTTCTGGGCTTTCCATTTTGTTTCATTGATCCATGTTTCTGTTACTGTAGTTTTATAGTAAGTCTTGAAGCTGGGTCGCATCAGTCCTCCAACATTATTCTTTTCCTCCAGTATTGTGCTCAAATACTTTTTAGCAGAAGAAGAGCTTAATTCCTTCCAGCCCGAGGTTTATTATTTCTGTCTCTTGAAAATCTCATAATACCCTACCACAAGGGATGGCAAACCTGCAGGCCAAATCTCTTTTATAATTTGGCAAATTTTTGGTAAATTAACCTTGACTGGCGCACAGCCAGGCGCATTGGTTTAGGCATCGTTTGTGCCGCTATCATGATGTAACGCAGAGTCCCAGTGTCGCAACCAAGTCTCTGTAGCTTACAAAGCCTAAAATACCTGCTATCTGAACCTTTACAGAAAAACTGTGCCTACCTCTCTGCCCTAATGAATCCATTTTAGACACTCACTGGACCCCCTCATTCTGAGCCAGTGCTGGGCCTGGTTTTGGTGACCAGCACACCTACCACTTTTTATGCCACAATCTGTGCCCTGGATTGGTTTCCTTTGTACTCCATCACACTAAGTAGGTTATCAGATGTACTCCCAACATAATTGACTTTTACTCCAAGGGGGACAGGGATTCAGAAATACTGAGGTGACTTGGACTAAACATATCTTTTCTCGATCATGTGGACAAAGCCCCTGAGCCTCGTGATTATAGCAAAGAACTCCAGGGACTGAGGAATGATTCTTCTTGTTTGCACCATGTCAGCCTTTTCTGAATCAGTAGGGACACATGGACCTGGGAGGGGACGCAGAACACAGTAGCCCTGGGGAAATGCTGAGCACCATTGAGCAAGAGCCCGCTTGCATTTCTACTCCTCCTTCATTTGCATCCTGGGCTGTGCAGATTACTCAATTAAACTGCCTCCGGAGGGCCTAAACCTGAACCTTGATTGCATTGGCCTTGACCACACAGGCCGAGGCTTTGTTTTGTTAATTTAATATCCAGTTATACTGAAACAATGGCGTGGAAGGCTTGAGTTTTAGAAAGTGTTGATAATATTTTGTGAAGCACTTGGGTCTGTGGAAGATTAAGACCTTACCCAGCATGAGCTATGGGAGGAAACCCTGCTGACATGCTACTTAGAAAGCAGGTCCCTTTAGGGGAAGGGGGCTCCCCTTGGCGAGGGCAGTTCATGGGCCAGTCAGGGTGTTTCTTCCTGGTAAGGTGCTCTCTCGGTTGATGTTTCAGCAGAAAGGTATGATTTCTTTTGTTTCTGAGTGTCATATCACAGTAAATTGTACTTTATAAAATGGCTGGGAGTGGAATTTGTTAAACTGAGTTTTATGTCTGTAAAGGTTTTGAGTTAATAATTGTTTAAAAGGTGAGAGGTCTTTTGTGATTCATTTTCTTATTGAAGCATGCATTTCTATATAATAAAATGCAGTTCTTTAGCATATAAGTCAATGAGTACTGACAAATGAATACACCTGAGTAACCCGCAGTCCGTCAACACACAGAACATTTCCAGCAACCCAGGATGTTCTCTTGGGCCCTTTCCAGTGGATCCCCACCTCCCCTCCCAGAAGCAACCCCTGATTGCTGTCACTATTGCCCATTCTAGAACTTCCTATAAAAAAGAGATTGTACACATGCACTCTTTTTGATTCTGGCTTCTTTCACTTAAAATGTTCTTGAGGTCCATCCATATTTTGAATGTGTCAGTAATTTGTTTCTGAGTAGTAATCCGTTGTATGACCATCAGAGATGTGTTTATCTTTGCATCTGTTAGTGGACATTTGGGTTGTTTCTAATTTTGGCTATTGTGAATCAGGCTTTCATGAACAGTCACACAAACATTTCTGTCACACAAACATTTTCATTTCTCTTAGATAAATACTTAGGTGTGGGATTGCTGGGTCATAGGGTCATAAGCATTTAACTTTACAAGAAACTGAAAAATGTTTTTCAAGGTATTGCAATGTTTTATATTTCCATGAGTAATATATGGGATTTCTGGTTACATGCTTGCCAACATTTAGTCTTTTCAGAAATTTTAATGTTAGCTGTTCTAGTGGGCATAAAATTGCATCTGGTTTGAGTTTTATTTTGCACTTCTCTGATAACTAATGATGTTGAACACTTTTTTATTTGATATTGACCATTTACATACCTTCCTTTGTAAGGTGTCTGTACAAATCTTTTGCCTATAATTTCATTGATGTTTTAAGTTGAATTATAGGAGATCTTTACATATTCTAGGTTCAAGTAATTTGTCAGATGCATATTATGGATACTGTTTTCTTAACAATGGCTCTCCTATTTTAATAATAGTGAATTTGATGATCAGAAGTTTTGAACTTTTATAAAGTCCAAATCATCAACTTTTAAAATTGTAAGTGCTTTCTATGTCCTAAGAAATCATCACCTATCTGAAGGCTACAGATTGTCGTTTTTAAAGAAGAATTATATATATATATGTGTATATATATATATATTTTTTTTAATACATCTTTTATTGATTTCAGAGAGAGGAAAGGAGAGGGAGAGAGAGAGAGAGAAACATCAACGATGAGAGAGTCATTGATCGAGCCCACAACCCGGGCATGTGCCCTGACTGGGAATCGAACCCCGATCGCCATCAATAACTCAACAAACAAAAAGTGTTGGTGAGGGTGTGGAGAAAAGGGAACTCTTGTGCACTGTTGGTGGGAATGCAGATTGGTGTAGCCTCTGTGGAAAGCAGTATAGAGTTATGGAAAAAAATTAAAAATGGGACTGCCTTATGACCCAACAATTCCACTTCTGGGAGTATACCTGAAGAAACCTGAAATGCTAATTTGAAAGACTATATGCATCCCTGTGTTAACTGCAGCGTTTTTTGCAGTAGCCAAGATCTGGAAACAGCCCAAGTGCCTATCAGTAGGTGAGTGGATAAAAAAAGCTGTGGTACGTTTTCACAATGGACTAGTACTTGGTTGTAAAAAAGAAGAAAATCTTACCCTTTGAGACAGCATGGATGGACCTGGACAGCATTATGCTAAGTGAAATGAGCTAGTCAGAGAAAGACAAATACCGTATGATTTCACTTATATGTGGAATCTAATGGACAGAAACTAATAAATAAAATAGAAACAGATTCATAGATACAGAAAACAGACTGAGAGCTGCTGCAGGAGGGGGTTGGGGAGCTGAGTTAAAAAGGTGAAGGGATTAAGCAAACAGACTCATAGACACAGACGACAGCAATATGGTGGTCACCAGAGAAACGGGGTTTGGGGGAGGTAGAAGAGGGTAAGGGGATAAGTTATGATGGAAGGAGACTTGACTTGGGGTGGTGAGCACACAATGCAATATACAGACGATGTTTTATAGAATTGTACCCCTGCCCGGCCGGGCGTGGCTCGGCGGTTGAGCATCGACCTAGGATCCAGGCGATCGGGGTTCGATTCCCGGTCAGGGCACATGCCCGGGTTGCGGGCTCCGTCCCCAGTCGGGGGCGCGCAGGAGGCAACCGGTCAACGACTCTCATCATTGATGTTTCTGTCTCTCTCTCCCTCTCCCTTCCTCTCTCTGAAATCAGTGAAGATATATTTAAAAAAATAATAATAAAATAAAATAGAATTGTACCCCTGAAACCTATATAATTCTATAACCAGTGTCACCTCAATAAGTTCAGTAAAAAAAATTAGGTTTCTGAGTTGCAAAGCTGGAAAGGCAAAGAAATCAGTCATCACTTGTGACCAGTTAAAACAGATATTATGGGAAATGTTGCTTCATAAGGATAAGAGGAAAAAGAAAACCCTGACAACGACTCTTTCCAGACAACAGTAATGTTTGCAATTATCTTCTGAAAATAAAGCAATAAACCATTTTTTAATATTAAAAAAAAGAAGAAAGAAAATCAATTGACTGTATTTTGTGGCTTTATTTCTGGACTCTGTCTGTCCCATTGATCTGTTTGTCTCTTCTAATGCCAATACCACACTGTTTTGATTAATTAGGTTTATAGTAAGACTTAAAATCGGGAAATGTGAGCCCTTGGACTTGGTTCCTCTTTTACGAAATTGTTTTCAATATTATAGATCCCCATTCCTTCTATGTAGAACTTAAAATCAATTTGGCAATCCCTAGAAAACGCCTGTTGAGATTTTGCTTGGGATTTTGATGAATTTCTAGATCAACTGGGAAGAATTAATACCTTAATACTGAGTTTTCTAATCCTTAAGCACGGTCTCTCTCTCTCCATTTATTTAAGCCTTTTAAAATTTCTCAGCCATAGACAGGGTGGGGAAAATGTAGGTTTAAAGTTGTCAAATGGAAAATAATTAATAAGTAAGAATACAAGAATAAACTCTGTGTTTCGCATGCAACTGTAAACCTACGTTTGCCTCACTCTGTATTATGGTTTTCAGCATACAGGTATTATATATGCTTTGTACAAAAGGTGTACCTAAGTATTTCATCGTTTTTATACTATGGTAAATGTTATTTCTTTCAATTTTAATTTCCAATTCTTTGTTAGTGTATTTAAATACAATTGATTTTTATATATTGATCTTGTATCCTTGATTTTGCTAAACTCACTAGTTATAGTAGATTGTGTGGATTCCTTAGGGTTTTCTACATAGGCAATCATGCTGTACGCAAATAGGTTTTTTCCTTTTTAATACCCGTGACATCACTTATTTGTTTGTTTTACTGAGTTTGCCAGGACCACCAGTTCAATGTTGAAGAGAAGTGATATGGCATTTTTGCCATGCTCCTGATCTTAGAGAAAAACATATTCAGTGTTTCATCATGTATATAATGTTAGCTGTAAGATTTTCATAACTGCTCCTTATCCGGTTGAGGACATTTTATCCTATGTCTAATTTCCTGAGAGTTTTTTTGATAAGCAAAAGTTGAATTCTTTCAAGTGATTTTCCTGCATTTTTTTGGTCATAAGATTGTTTTTTTCTTTACTCTGTTAATGTGGTGAACTGTGCTCATTGATTTTTCAAATGTGAAACCAACCTTGAATTCTTGGGATAAACACAACTTGGTCATGATGTATTATCCTTTTACTTATAGGTGAATTTGAGTCAATATTTTGTAAGGACTTTTACATCTAGGTTAATGAGGGACATTGGTGTGTAATATAAAAAAATATATTGTTGTTTAGTTTTGGCATCAGGATTATGCTGCCTTCATTAAATAGGTTGAGACATAGTCCCTCCTTTAATTATATAAGATAGTTTGTATTTTTTTCTTATATATTTGATAGAATTCATCATTTAAGGCATCTGAACTTGGAGTTATTTGTTTTTGCATGGCTATTAATTGTGAACTCGATTTCTTTTGTATGTATAGGGCCAGTCAAATTCTTGTGGCAGCCTTTGTAATTTCTGTTTTGCAAGGTATTTGACATTTAACTCAAGTTATCAAATATTGGCATAAAGTTGTTTTTAATATCCCCTTATCTTTTCATTATCTCTAGGATATATAATAATGTTTCCTCTTTAATTCCTAATACTAGTATTCTGTGCTTTCTTTTTTTATTCATCCATCTATCTAGGGTTTTATAATTTTATTAACTATTTTAAAGAATCAACTTTTAATATCATTGATTTCCCTCTGCTGTTATTTGTTTTCTGTTTTATTGGTTTCTAGTATCTTATTATTTTATTTCTCCTTTTAGCATTGAATTTTATTTGTTCTTTTTTTTATCTTCTTAAGGTAGTATCTTAGAGTATGCCTCTTAAAATCTGCTTCTTTTCTATAAGCTTTTAAATCTATAATTTTTTTTGGTCAACTCTGTTTTAGCTACATCTCACACATATTAATACTTTTTCATTTTCATCCACTTAAAAATATTTTCCAATTTCCCATGTCATTTTCTTTCTTAACACATGTATTATTACATGTGCGGTTTAATTTCAAATTCTTTAGGGTTTTTGTAGACATATTATTTCTTAGAAATCATCAATATTTTATATCATTATCATATATTAGTTCCTAAAATTAGCCCATTGTTACCAGAGACAATGCTATGTGGATTTCAGTCATTTAAAACTTACTGAGACTTGTTTGCTGGCTCAGTTTATGATCTTGAAAATAATGTGTGCTCTGCAGTTGTTAGGTATGTAGTTCCATAAACTTAATTAGGTTAAGTTGGTAAATAGTGTTGCTACATGACCAACACCCCATAAAAATTCTTAGCAGTGAGTGAATATTGAGCTCCCCTGGTAGACAACATTTCACATGTGTTGTCATAGCTCATTGCTGGAAGACTTAGTGCATCTTGTGTGATTGCCCTGGGAGAGAAGTATTGGAAGCTTGCATCTGGAGTCCTCTGTACTTCACTATGTGTGTCTCTTCCCTTTGCTGATTTTACTGTATATCTTTTCACTTTAATGAATTTTTTCAGAGAATCAACTTTTGTTTTAATTGATTTTCTCTATTGATTTTCTGTTTTCAATTTTATTGATTTCTGCTCTGCAAATTAAAAAAAAAAATACTACTTTTCTTCTGCTTACTTTGGATTTAGTTTGCTCTTCTTTTTCTAATTCCCTAAAGTTGGAGCTTGGATGGTTAGTTTTAAATCCCTTTTCTCCCTAATGCATGCATCCAATGCTATCAGTTTCCTTGTAAGCACTGCTTCTGCTGCATCTCACACATTTTGATGTTGCCTTTTCACTTTTGTTTAGATTAAAATTTGTCTCGAGACTCTTTTTTTCAACCCATGTGTTAATTAGAAGAATGTTGTTTACTCTCCAACTATTTGGGGACTTTTGTCCAACTATCTTCCTGTTATCCATTTCTAAATTTAATTCTCTCGACGTCTAAGAGCATACTTTGTATAGTTCTATTCTTTAATTTGTTAAGGTGTATTTTATGGCCCCAAATGTGGTATGTCATGATGGTTATTTTGTGTGAGCTGGAGTGTATTCTGCTCCACTGAATGAAGTATTCTATAGATGTCAATTAGATCCAATTGATGAGACTGTTCACTTAACTATATACTTACCAATTTTCTGCCTGCTGGATTTGTCAGGTATTGACAGAGGGATGTTGAAGTATTCAACTAGAGTAGTGGCTTCATCCATTTCTTCTTATAGCCCTATCAGTTTTTACCTCACATATTTTAACACTTTGTTGTCAGGTGCATACACATTAAGGATTATTGTGTGTTCTTGGAGAATTGACTCCTTTATCATTGTATAATGTCCATTTTTCTGATAATTTTCCTTGCTCTAAAGTCTGCTTTGTCTGAAATTAATATAGATATTTTAGCTTTATTTTGATTAGTATTAGAATGGTGTATCTTTCCCTGTCCTTTTACTTTTAATCTCTGCTCTTTGTATTTAAAGTAGGTTTCATGTAGACATTATATAGTTTGGTCTGGTTTATTTTTTTCCTCTCTGGTAGTCTCTGTCTTTTAAGAAGTGTATTTAGACCATTCACATTTAAAGTGATTATTGATGTAGTTGGATTCATATGTACTATATTTGTAACTGTTATTGTTTTTTTCTTTCCTTCCTTTTTAAAATTTTTATTTATTTATTTTTGGTCTTTTACTCTTTTTTCTGCCTTCTCTGGTTTTAATTGAGCATATTATCTGGCTTAATTTTCTCTCCTTTCTTAGCATGTAAATATCTCCTTTTAAGTTATCTTATAGTTGCCTTTTAGTTTGCAACATGCATTTTCAACTAATTCAGGTATACTTTCAAATAACCTTGTACCACCCTGGCAGGTGTGGCTCAGTTGGTTGGCGCATTGTCCCATAAATTGTAAGGTCGTGGGTTTGACCCCTGATCAGGGCACATACCCAGGCTGCGGGTTCGATTCCACTTGTGGTGTGTGTGGGAGGCAGCCGATCAGTGTTTCTCCCTCACACTGATATTTCTTTCTCTCGCTCTTCCTCTTCCTTCCTCTCTCTCTAAAATCAGTAAAAACATTTCCTTAGGTGAAGATTAAAAAGAAAATAACCCTGTACTACTTCATGGGTAGCACAGAAACTTTCTAACAGAGTATTCCCACCTCCTCCTTCCTGTCCCTTATAACAAACACTGCTGTTAATTTAACTTTTTTCCATAAACTATAATTACTTAATAATTTGTGGACATTATTTTGATCAAACTGTTATTTGTCAGGTAAGTTAAGAATAAGAAAATGAAATATTTTGTTTTATTTTTATTTATTCCTGCTATAACATTCTTTCTTTCTTTATATGGATTAGAGACCTATATCATTTCTGACCTATATAATTTTCCTTCTCTTTAAAGAACTTTTAACATTTTTTGCAAGGCAGGTCTATTTGCAACAGATTCCTTCAATTTTTGTTTGTCTGAAAGGTTTTTATTTCTTCTTTATTTCTGAAGGATAATTTAGGCTGGTGGGCTTTTTCTTTGAATATTTTAAGTATTTTATTCCACTCTCTTCTTGCTTGCATGGTTTTTGAAGAGAAGGCTGATGTAATCCTTACCCTATTTCACTATAGGTAAGGTCCCCCCCACCCCAGCTTCTTTCAAGATTTTCTTTTTGTCTCTGACATTTTGCTGTTTGAATATGATATGCCGAGGTGTCAATTTTTTTATAGTCATGTGCTTGATGCTCTCTGAACTTCTTGGATCTGTGGTTTGGTGTTTGTCATAATTTTGGAGAAATTTCAGCCATTGTTATGTCAAATATTTCTGTGTTTCTCTCTTCTCCTTCTGGTATTCCCATTACACATGTTACACCTTTTGTAATTGTCCCACAGTTCTTGAATGTTCTGTTTCTTTTTTCCCCCCAATTTTTATTCTTTGCTTTTCAGCTTGGGAAGTTTCTGCTGAGCTATTTTTAGGCTCATTGATTATATCCTCAGCTGTGTTCAGTCTGCTGATGAGTCAGCAGAGGCATTCTTTATTTCTGTTACAGTGTTTTTGGTTTCTAGCATTTCATATTGAATCTTCCTTAGAATATCCATCTCTCTGCTTATATTATCCATTTGTCCTTACCTGTTTTCTACTTTTTCCATTAGTTTCCTGAGCATATTAATAACAGTTATTTTAAATTCCCAATCTGATCATTCCGCCCACACCTGCCATCTGCCACCTTGCAGTAATGCCCAGTAGATAAGAGCACATCCTGTGGAAGGAGACGGCCTGCGTTTGATTCTGGCTCTGCTTATCGGCTGCGCAGTAATTTTTGACAGGGCACCTGAATTCTCTCTATCTCAGTTTTCTCCTTTGTGATGTGGGAATGCTCATGAGATCTTTTTCATTGAGTTGTTAGGGAAAGCAACACATGGAAGGAGAGTTAACCCATGAAAAGCATTTGGAATAATTTCTGGAACAAAGTAAGCATTCTATATGTATGTTTGATTATGATGATGATGATGATGATGATGATGATGAGGATGAGGATGATACAGCCATTTAAAAACATGCCTGCACACTTGTGTCTTGAGGGCCTTTGCCCTTGTTGTCCCCTCTGTCTGTGGTGTTGCCCACACAACTCACTTCCTCTACTCAGTGTGTGTGTCTGTGTGAGTGTCACTGGAGCAGTGGGACCTTCTCTGAGTCTGTGTATAAAACTCAGCCCTTCCCTGCTGCTTTCCCCTTCCCCTGCTTTACCATTTTTCTAGAGCAAGTATGACTATCTGACATATTACATGTTTACTTCTTATTTTTTTATGCTTTCCAGTCTCCTTCCACTTAAATGTAGGCTGCACAAGGACAGGGTCTGTCTTCAAAATTTTAAAAATTAACATGATTTTAGGGCTGTTTTCTCTATATACACAAAAGGAAGTACTGTGCAGCTCCTTCCGTTTATGTTTTCCAAGAATATTTAATGGCATTGAGAGAGAGTTATATAGCACTATCCCATCCATGTGAAAGCTGCCATACACAATATGAAAGGCTGAGACGATTATGTGACCAGAGCAGGATCCGCCCGACAAGGGATGGTCTGCAGCCAAAGCCCAGGTCTGTCTGAGATCAGAGCCCTCTGCCCAGGCCACATGTAACGTTTCCTGACTTTCTCTTTCAGTATGAATACTTCAATGCCGTGCTCATAAACGAAAGGGACAAAGACGGGAATTTTTTGGAGCTGGGGAAGGAATTCATCTTAGCCCCAAATGACCATTTCAATAACCTGCCTGTGAACATCAGTCTGAGCGACGTCCAGGTGCCAACAAACATGTACAACAAAGGTGAGCCTCACTGCTGCTCCTCTCGGGCAGAGAGGAAGGGTGTGGGCGCTGGGCTGGCTGGTTGGGGATATTATGCTATTTTGAAAAACACTAATATGATCTGGGTATGTCAGCATGAGCTGGATAGATGGAGTGTGTGCCTGTTCTGCCTGGAGACCCTGGCTTGCTGTTTCCCAGTGCTGTTTGCATGAAACTCTCTGCCATGTAGGCCAGGAGTTGGCAAACTTGTTCCCGTAAAGGGCCAGATAGTAAATATCTCGGGCCTTGCGGGCCGTGTAGCCTGTCTCGAAACTACTCAGCTCTGCTGCTCTGGCACAAAATCAGCTGTAGACAACATGTGAGTCAGTGGATGTGGCTGTGTTCCAGTAAAATATTCATCTATGAAAACAGATGGCTGGGTTTGACCTGGAGAAGGTCATTGACTGACCCCTGGTGCAGTCTCTCTCTCTTCCTTCTCTATTTGTGATGGTAGTTAAATGTTCAGGAACTTCTGAGGTTGCAGTAGAATTGCTTGTGGTCTTTCTTAGGGTATAGAACAGCAGGGACCTCATGAGGCTCCCTGTGTTCAGGCTTGTGGCCCTCAAATCCAGTCTTCACATAGATGCCAGAGTTATTTTCCTAAAATTCCCATATGCCCATTGGAGTTGGGATGATACTGGCCAAGGACAGGTCTCTGGTATCAGGTGGAGTCTAGTTAGACTCTGGGTTTCACCTCTAAATGGCTGTGACCTTGGGGGCACCACCTCTGCTCTTGGGCCTTAGTTTCCTCCCCCATAGGATGTGGGTAATAATTGTATCTACATCACAGGGTGGTTGTGAGGACTGAACTGAGGATGTGAATAAAGTGTTTAAGCTAATTATGTTATCTTTGTCATCGTCACCATCACTGAGTAGAATTTTGCTCTGCTTTGTCACACCTGGGAGGCTCCTAAACAAAGATCCATCCCCCCAGGAAAATAATTCAGAAAGCGATGGCATCTTCAAAGTAAAATTCTGCCCTATTGCCTACCATTGAGGTTTCAAAAATATCAGGGGCCAGTTTCCATCACCACCCCAGATTCAGCATCATGTACAAGAGCAAAGGGGTCAGGAGGAGGGCTCTGGGTTTGAACCCTGCTCTTTCCTGTGCTGGATCCTGAGCCTCAGCCTCCCTGAAGGGTAAGGACACCACCTCCCTCATTGTGAGGACGTACAATGATGTGGGTACAGCCTTAGCACAACAGCTACTCTTAGAAATGTTGTCATCTTAGCTGTCACTGTTGTTGGGAAATAACATGAATAGGAATTACATTTCTAAATTGTTCTAGGTGGCTGTTTACAGAGGTTGATCAATGATTAAAGAGCCTCCTACTCACTGTCTCTGAAGCATTCTTCTCGTGCCTGTTCTTTGTGGCTGGTCACCTGTGTCTTCCTTTCGTTGTTTACCTGTTAGCTGTCCTTAATACTCGGTGGAGGCGGTACTCCAGTCATGAATTATTCTGGGGGTTTTGGGGGATCACATGGTGAAGCCACACAGCCCCTCTCCTGAGGGGTGCACACTTTACTTGGGGAACAATCAAGTAATGAGATCATTAGTTAGTGGTCACCTTTTTGAAAAGCCAGGGGCCGTGGGAGTGCCAAGGAGGGGACCTGTCACTTGCTTATGTGGCAGCCACACGTTTGTCATTTTCTCTCTCCCTCCTGGAGAAAGTGATGTCAGTCTGATCCACCCCTACTGGGCTCTGGACTGGGCTGTGTCCTGTGACCTGTGTCTTCATTTTGGACTCTTCCTTGGCGGGCAAATTGCTGGGAACCCAGACTTAGGGGGCGAGCTCAGCTTCTCGGGTGGGGTTCAGTCCTCCAGGGAGGCCTGTCAGCTATGAAGCAAGGCCTCTTTTGTGCACTGTGGCTGGAAGAAAACCATCCTCTCAACATTAAACACACACTCCACTAAAGATGTAAAATTAACAAGATTTTACAGAGCAATTTCAGAGATAAAACAATTCAGAACAATCTTTTAAAATATGACAGCTGCTTCAAGGTTGCTCAAGCCATTAGCACCATTATGGAGAAAGATTTAATTGCACCTTGAGCTTTAAAGGCATAATTGTACCTTTCAGTGGCAGGAACATGTGAGGGACCAGCACTGCCACTGGTCACACAGGCTTCAGAGTCCTGGCTGCGAGCCTCACTGGGCAGAATCTTAGAAGACAGGCAGATTGCTCGAGCCAGGGAGGGAGGCGATGATATTTAAAGTCATTCTCAGCAGCCTTGGGGTCTGCCTGCTGCTCCCACACAGACTCACTGGTCCCCAAGCCAGGCTATGGGTCAGTCAGGCTCTAGACTTTGTCTATTCTTTACTAGGCAGTGAGAAACTGCCCAAGGGAGGGACTTCAGGAACATTCCTATCTCTATTCTACCTAATTCAAACCGGCCCCAAACTGTCTTTTCTTTACAAGCTGCAGAAATATATTTTATGTTTAGAGGACCCTCCAGCTCTGATCTAGTTATTGATGACATATACTCAAAACACATGCTCAGAGCCCGGCCGACATGGCTCAGAGGTTGAGCATTGACCTATGATACAGGAGATTGTGGTTCGATTCCCAGTCAGGGCACATGCCCGGGTTTCAGGCTCGATCCCCAGTGCAGGAGGCAGCCAATCAATGACTATATCTCATCATTGATGTTTCTCTTTCTCTCTCTACCCCCCTCCCTTCCTCTCTCTGAAATCAATAAAAATATACATATATATTAAAAAAATACACACATGCTCAGAGCGCTGTCACTGGCTGTGATGTTCCTGGGTTAGAAATCCCAGCAAAGGAAACTGATGCGGGATCATGCTCTCCGGGCTGCTCGGATGCCTGTGGGTACACGGCAGAGTGGTTTGAGACTTGCTTGGGAGGTGCTGTGCACTGTGCTCTTGGGCACAGCTTCTAGTCATAGATGAAACTGGAGGGTAAAACCCACCTGTTCTCTGCAGTCTGCTTTCTACCTCATTGACTGGGACTTGGACCCAGGCTGTTTGGCAAGGTCAGCACTTCCCTCTGTGCTTGAGGAGCCTTGCTCGTAGGCCCTGAGAGACTTCTGGTGACATGTGGACAAGCTGTCCAACTGGCCACAAGGATTTAAAGCCCTATTCCTAAAGTCTTAGGAATGTGTCTTAGGGTCCCCGTGCTGCCCGATGCAGCAGCTTCCTCATGAGGAGGGGCTCTGGCATCTCAGCCCGAGTTTTACTCTCTGTGGGGCTTCTCTGAGGACTCGCTGCTGTTGCTTCGGAGCTGTGACCAAGTCCGTTTCTTCTGTGGGTAAAGCATGGGGCAGGATGCTTTGTGAGAACTGCTGATGGTCTGGCAGTGGATTCAGAGAAAGCTTAACTCCCTTTTAAGTACTTTCTGGGATGAAATGGTATAAAACTTACACTCACTCATACATACTGGGTGCCCCCAAAAATGTATACACACTTTAACAGCTGATAGCTCAGTTTTGAAAATGAAATGTATTTTAATAAACTCTGCCTTTATAATTATTCAAAGTGTGTGTGTACATCTTTGGGGGACACCCTATATACACACATACGCTCATACCTACCTACACAAATGTTGTATATGTGTGTGTATTTCTACGTGTGTGTTTGTATATGTGTGTGTCTAAAAGAACAGTGCTCTATTCAAAATGTACCCCTCATTCCCACTTGCCTCCTCTGTACTCCCACGTGAACCCCCATTCTGTTCACCGAGTATAGCTTTCTCTTTTCTCCATTGTGTCTCATTTCTCTCCACTCCTGTGATCCTTGCCTCTTAAAAAGCAGGCCAATGCAGCCTCTTTAATTCCTGGTCTTTTGCCATGTGAGTGACTCTGGTTTACTCCTTTGTTCCAGCACTGCTTTGTCTCTGAAGCGCACTCCTCTTCTTGGAGTTCCCCCATCCGGGTGTTCCCTTTGCCCCAGCACCATGCTCCTTCCGTAACTGATTTTCCACAGGTGTGGGATGAGTTTGGGGACACCAATGTATGTGTTTCCTGGGCTCTGAGAGGCCACCCAGGGCCCCAGTGTTCCCAGGATGTTTGCAAGCAGCAGAAGCATAACCTGGCAGATTACATGGAAAATAAATATGGAAAGGACATTGGGTGGCTCACAAGCTCTCCAAGAAGGGTAGGTAGTAAGGCTTGGAAAATGGTGGGGAGGGTGGGCGGCCAGGGGTCAGAGTCATGCCCAGAGCCAGCCTGGTGAGGACCCTGCCCTCATGGCTTAGCCTCACCAGCACATCTGTGACTGCATAGAACGTCTACACCTCATGTTCCTTACCCATGAATTGGAGATGATCCCAGGGATCCGCCTCAGGGGCCTGTGGTGGGGATTGAACACTGAGAAGGATGCCTGTCACACGGGGCCACCCGGTACATGACCTTGGGCAAGTTTCCCTTCTTGCCAATCCTCAGCACCTCTCCCGGTAAAATGGAGACAGTAACAGCACTGACCGCATGGGATTGCCACGAGCACCGCAAGAATAACGCCCAGGTGGGCTGGGGTGCAGTGGCAGCCCACTGAGGTTGGCTCTTGTCACCTTCTAGAGAGAAAAGACGACTCATGTCACAGGGTTGCAGTTAGATAGCACAGGTGAGGCATGCGGCCACTCAGAGAGCCTGCGACCTTGTGCTCCTGGTAAGACCGTATTTGTTTTTTGTTCGTTTGTTTGTTTGCTTGAGTCTCTCAGGCCATTATAGTTAAGGCAGGAAGCACCTGAACCCCAGAGGAGCATCAGCAGGTGGCAGGCTCTCCAGTGGGGAGAAGCAGGATTAGAACCCGGCATTTTCATCAGCCGTGTCTCTCCCCGCGGCGCCGCAGTGCCTGGACGATGGGTTTGTGAGCCGCTTTTCTCAGGGCTCCTGTAAAGGCAAAGGCAGTCGTTTGCCTCCCAGATATTTCTGTTGGAACACGCCCGGAACCCAGGAGCTGCAAGCGCACCAGGCTTTGCGCTCTGATCCTCTGCTTATATCTTCCTGCGTGGCTGCCGAAGGACACACGTGGGCAGTTCTGTGGTTCTGTGTGGTGTTGGGTTTCATGGCTTCTCATCTGAGGGCTCCCCCCTTTTTCCTTGTTCCATTTTGCTCCCACCTCCGTCGTCCTCACTGTGCAGGAACCGTGACGCTGCGCAGACAGAGGGAGGATGGTTGGCAGAAGAGGAATGAAGAGGTGGTGGCTTAGAGATGCGCCCGGGAGAGCCTTAGACAGACGATCCCCCAGCTCGCGGGGAGGCGAGGGGGGAAGCCTGTAGCCTGTGAATATTTTGGACCCAAGCAGAACAGAGGCAGATGGTGGTAGCTTTCTTTTCAGCAGTTTTAGGCTGGATAGAGGACAGTGCATATTTTAGGAGTTAATTGGTTTACTCTTTTGTATCATTTACAACCTTGCCCTCATTTTATTTCCTCCGCAGCCCCCTGAGGGAGGTCAGGCGGTGTTCTCGTCTCCCTTTTTCAGACAAAGAAACTAAAGGCCAGGGAGGCCCAATGACGTACTCGGGATCACGCGGGTGGGAAGAGCTGTGCCGAGGTGGACCTCAGTTTCCTGATGACAAGTCCGACTTGCTCTGCTTCCTCTCTGGGCGGGAGCTCCAAGCGAACAGGAACCTGGTCCCTCAGGCTCCCCTGGCGTCTGGGACTCAGTTACTTTCAGGTCACCTTGGGGACTGGGAATTTTTGCACAGCCTGAGACCTCAGGCCTTTGGTTCCACCTCTCTATGTCCATCACCGGCCTTCCTCTGAAGCTCTAACTTTCCTGGGCCCTGCTTGGGAGTGCGGCAGGCTCCACACTAGTGAGGCCCCAGCCCATCCCCAGCGTCTTGTCTCTCTTGCTCTCCTCTGGCCCTCTCTCCTTTTCACACCATGACCCCCAGCCCAGTAAGTTCGCTGAGTTGAGATTCCCACACTAGCTGGAGAGAGCTTCTGACTTACGTAGCTCGCACATGTCAACCCTGCAAACATCCTGGAAGCAAGAACTACAGAGGCTCTGATTATCTGCTCAGGACAGAAAGGGGGAAAGGGCAGGAAGGACAAACAAAATACTGTCTCAGTAAAATATGATCTGACTCATTCGTTCATTTGTTCCTTCTTTCATTCATTCATCAAAGGTCAACCACCCCAAGCTCTAGAGATACGTCCATGACTAGGACAGACATGGGCCCTGCCCATGAGCAGTGGGAGAAGACAGATACTGAGCAAAGTATGATCATTGTGTCAGGAGGTGCAAATGGCAGAGTGGAGCCCTGCGGGGCATGAACAGGGGCCTGACCTGGCCGTGGGGCTTGAAGACAGGCCTTTCTGAGAGGATAGACAGGAGTTAGTCAGACGAGGAGTGGGTGGTGGTGAAGCATGTCCAACGGAAGGACTAAACCATGAGCAGGGGTCCAGGTAGGAGAGAGTGGGGCAGGGACTCCAAGAGTGAGGAGGTGTGGTGTCCCAGAGGCTCCGGAGTGGACTGGGATGGGCTGGCCCCCAGCAGCAGCAGCAGCAGGAGTGGCCACCTGCTATGGGAGTCAGAAAGGTAACTATGGGGCCTGGGAGGGCTTGCCAGGTGGTGAGAGGCCGTCAGAAGGTCATGGAAACACTGGGAACAGGTACAGTATGATTGGCAGCTTTCCTGAGAACAGGCATGTGCTGGAACCCAGATCCCACCCACAATGAAGAAGAGAGCAGCAGGGAGAGAAGGAATCCAGGACTCAGAATAAGAAACCCAGGGGAAAGGAGTAGCGCCCTGCCCACTGGATGGCTAAGGTGAGAGCTCTCGGGCCTGGGCCCCAGAGAGCAACCTCCGTTGAGAACATTAGCTCCATGAGGGCAGGGGCCTTATCTGCTTTGTTTTCGGATGATTTCTCAGCCCTGGCATGGTACTTGCACACAGTAGGTGCACAATAAATACTTATTGCAAGTGAGTGAATGAAAGAAGAGTGCAATTTAAAACAACCTTTCTACTTTGCTCTGACACATACGAAGAAAAGACACCTGGAGTAACTCTCAGTCTCGACTCCCCCTCCTCCAGCAATAATGGAGGGCATGGGGACAGGTGGCCTGCCTGGCAGACGGAGGGGAGGTGTGAATTGCAGGACACAGCCTAGGCCATCCCTTTATCTTCTGGACTTCCCCAGCAGGGCACCGAGGCAGGCAAGACTGGGTGGTGTGGGAGGCCTAGCTCCTGAAATGAAAACAGATCCAGGAAAAGGGACACCCATCACCAGTGTCGCAGAGCCATCAGTCAGTCTGTCTGTTACAGTCCAGTAGGTTCTTCCAACAAGCCCAGGAAAGGGCAGCGGTCAGGTGAAGCAGACTTGGGCCCCTGTGTAGAGCAGGGAGTGTGTGCTTCTGTCTGGATGGGCAGGATCACTCTGTTTGTATTTGTCAGATGTCTCAACCTATTTTTCAAATGTTGGGTTTGATAAAATGCAAAGTGCATTTGCCAAGCACTTTTCCCCTTAATTACATGTGTATATTTTAAGGGAAATTTAATCCATATGTTTCTGACTCGTTTACACGGAAATAATTAAAATGTTTTCTAAGAGTCATTTACGTGTAAGAAGGCTCATGAACCTTTAAAAATGCTGTCTTTAAGTGTGTTTCTTTTTTGTTTCTCTCCCTTTGCCTGTGTGTGTGTGTGTGTGTGTGTGTGTGTGTTTGTGTGTGTGTGTGTGAGGCGGGGGATTCGGACTCGGATGTTCACCTTGCCTTCCCTTTGCTCCTCGTGCTTAGACATGGGGAGCCCTGCTTGTGTTCAGGTCCTACTGCTGGGCCATACGGCTGCTGGGAACCTTGGTGTCGTCAATTAAATGTCATTGGGCTTCAAATAATGCTCTTGACTTTCCTTCTCTCTGGGACTCGGGGCTCTCAGGGGGCCTGGGAGCCCTCAGCTGTTTGCTGGTACAAGTCCTGGCAGGGGCATGAATGGAACGTTCCTTTCCACTTTTCTTTCCCCTCTCCCCTGCTCTAAGTTATGGGATCTTCTATCCAGGACACACAACCCGTTTTCCTTGGAGGCACTCCCCTGTGCATTACCCTACGAATGTCTCCCTCTACCAGTTTTCTGCCTTTGGATAATACCTATGTGGTGTTTATTATGTGTAGGCACAAGCATGATCTGTTACAATATAATGCTACCCACAAGTCGGTGAAGTAGGAGCAGTTATTATTCCCATTTTACAGATGAGGAAACTGAGGCTTAGAGACTGCCTCAGGTTGACTCAGCTAGTAAAATGGGTTAGTCAGCATATGACCCTGACACAGACTTCAGAATCTCTAAGATCACTGTCTCTTTATACTGTGTCCTACGTGCCACCATGTCTACCACCCTGTGGCTGTGCCCGAGTGTTCACTGAGCTGTGTCATGCCTGTTTACATGCACACTTCGCATATGTGGCAAATGGAAGGCCCTGTTTTGTCAATTTGTGCTATTTTCTTCTCAGCATGTGAAAATCCATCATAAATGAAAACTAGTCTTTTCTTTTTTTTACATAAACACTCCCAATCTCTTCCCCTGATCGAAATAAATGTTGCAGCATAAAATCTTTTTTAAAAATGTAAAACAAACTGCATCAGAATGTCAGTGGGTACCAGCTGCTCACACATTGGGGATATTTCTGTCGGAGATGGGACGGTTCTACATTTAATCCTGCAAACCTGCCAGACCAGAATGCGTATGAGGCGAGTAAGTAATGATTCACAGTGCAAAACGGCTCTCCAGGTCCCCAGAAAAAGTTCTTTGAGCTGTATTTAGAGAAAGTGAATTCCTCCACCGTAGTGACTGGAGTGACATGCACAGAGCTGGATTCTGGGGACACCACCACCATATATTGATTTAATAGATATGCACGAAACATCTCCTGCATGCCAACATTAGACGTTAGCATAAGAAGGTATGTGACGAATGGGCAGACACCCCCCCGTGCTGTCCTGGAGCTCACAGGCCAGTGGGGAGGCACATGGGAAGTAAACACCCCACTGAGCATTGGTGCACCCAGAGGGAAAACAGTGGGGGAGAGGTGTGTGCATCCAGAACAGCTCAGCCTGGGCTAGGGGTAAGCTAGGGGTCGGGTGGCCTCCGTCAGAGGATATGTTCTTGAGGAAGATGAGCTTGGCAGATATCTGAAGGATGGGTAGGCAACAATTAAGTCAAGCAAGGAATACGAGTTTCTACCCCAGAGAAAGCCATTGCGTTGTATGAGGCAGCTTTCTCCAAGCTTGCTTGACTATGGCGTGCTTTATCATGGAACAGCATTAGCATCTCAGAAGGATGTTCCCTGGGACTGGGAGACCCGAGTGACCTGGAGCTCCATGTGCTCAGGCGGAGAGGGTCACATGCACACCAACAAGTGTTCAAGATGCAGAGGAAAATATACAGGACAATTCATGCGTCTCTGTGTTTGAAGGATATTCACAGGTGGCGTATATACAGAACACTTCTCGAAGGATATGCAGGAAATTAAAGTACTTGCTTTTCACTTTCTACCCTCCTCTCAGGTTAAGTGTTTTCCCATGAATACATGTTGCTTTTTTAGGAATTAAAACCAAAAGTATAAAAGCACTTGATTTATAAAAGCTACTCATCTACAAGTGTTTTTCAGGCACACAGCTCTCCGATAAAGGGAAATACACCTGTGTGTCGCTGGTAATGGCTTTCAGTTGATAGCCCTCTCAGCTAGTGGTGGGCTCGGCCGACATACTCTTGTTTGAAGCGGGAGGACCATCGGGTAAGTTGTTTTTGCTCAGACACTGACTCCGCTGAAGATTACATTTAGTGTCATATTGTGTCCTTAGGTGGCAGTACTTATTTTCACCCAAGTGATGTGGTTCTGGGGAAGGAGAAATGGTTTCCCTCTAAAATGATTCCATAATACTCTAGTCACCTGCTGGCAGGTGTCATGGACATGGGGACACCCTGCCTCAAATATGAGGAATGTTCAACTCTTGGAATAAAATAGACCTGTGCTTCCAGGGGTCAGACTGGAACTGGGATTAGAAGTGAGGTTTTCTGGTCTCAAGCCAGAGGCAGGTGGCCCTGCAGTCTGGCTTTGTGTTCTCATTGGCACAGCCCCAGGGTCCTTGCAGAAGGGCTTTTTGAAGCAGCTGGTCCTGGACCTCAGTGGACCCTCTAGAGGTGAGAGAGGTGCCTGATGGGGTCCCAGGGCTGAGTGGTGAGGATGTGCCCCAGCCGGCCCCCATGGCTTGACCACCTGTCACAGGCCCCTCCTCAAGCCTCACCTGCACTGGTGATCTGAGTCATGGGGGGTTGCGGCCAGAGGTGCATCGTCACCATCATCACCTGAGGAATGCACAGGTAGGCCTGGGGGCCAGGACACCCACTCTCAGGTGCATTCTCAGCTCAGTGCCCCCAGTTCCTCAAAAGGCCTGCTTGTGAATGCCGTGATAGCCAAAAGTCCACACCTCAGATACTTTGGGTGGGTTTTTAGTAAAAGTGACCTTATTTATCTTTTAGGACATCATTCCCTGGGCAATATGGGCAGCTCCATTTTATGGTCTCTGAAGGGCCACTGCCTGGTATCCTCCCACAGTTCCAGAGTGGGAGAGTTATTTTCATACATTTCCGATCGAATTCTCTTTTCTCTCTCACTTCCTGGTGGTAGAACAATTCTTGGGTGGCCTCTGCCTCAGCACCCGCTGCTGGGTCACCTGGGGGTCACTGCCATGCAGGCAGAGGCAACACACTGTGCCTCACCTCCGGGCAGGCGGATTAACCCACATCTTAGAGAAACTGAAGGCATCTCACTCTACACAGTGGGACTCAGACTGGAGTTAAAAGTCCTCCAGCTCCAAAGCTGTGGTTTCTCACTAGAGCTGGAAGCAGAGTCTTACAGTGGAACCCTCATGGGCACCACCTCATCCGGGTGTCTATATTCAAGGCCCAGTGCTGGGTGCGGGGAAGCTGGGCCATGCTTGTCCTTCAGAGACTTTTCGGGGCTGGGTTTTCGTGTAGGTTCCACTGCTGTTAAAGGCAGAGTGGAGGAGGGAGGTTGCAGGGCCAAGTCCTTCGGGAACCCAGATGAAGAGGTGGTGAGGAGCTTTCTGTTGGGGTGCAGGCTCGGGACCAGTTGCGGTGCCTGCAGTGAGTTAGCATTAGGGAGGCGGTGGGGAGGTTCCTGAGGTAGGAGAGGAGCCCCAAGTAAAGAGCAGACGTGGTCAAGCCCTTTAACATGCGCCCAGAACTGGGCGGGACTGTTTGCTTTCGCACAAAGCGGACTTGGAAGACTGTCGAGGGGCTCATCGCCCGTCAGTTTTTACAGCGTTTCTGGAACGTCCTCTTGGGTTTCAGGAACAGGTTCTCGTACTATCTGTTCCGGTCTCCATTTTCTCCAGCCCCTTGGCAGCACGGCCTCGGGCTCCTTCCCATCCCTTCTCTCACTGCCCCCTTCACAGAATATCTGCTTGTCTCCAGTGGATCCATTTCTAAGGCTTTTATTCTTTCCCGTCTGCCAGTTTACTCTCCTTTCAAAGAGGATTTGAGGCAGGTGTACTGAAGGGCCAAACCGCCTTTTCTTCTTTCGTCCTTCTGGCAACTCCCTCCCTTTTGCGAGCGGAGCCCAGCAAAAGGCTGAGTGATACCCACATGCGCCCGAGGGCACTGGCTTTTCAAGTGCCCCTTGGGGCTACTGTGTCATGAAAGGAAGCACACTAAAGCCTAGACCTCTCCGCTTTGTGTGTAATACACACTTTTAGCTCACAGAGAAGCTTCATTCTGTTCACTCTTTTTCCGAGACAACCCAGCTAAAGTAAGGCCTGTTGTGGCACACCAGTCTCCAAAGGGTAACAGTAGATGGCAAGGGCGGCAGCCATGCTGTGCCCGACCGGCAGGTGCTGCAGCGAGTGCTCCATCCCCACGGGCTCCCTGGGTGCCTGCTGCACCCACAGGGGCAGGGGGTAGTCAGGTCTGCTGGTCGGGTGGGGCAGTGAAGCCAGGTGGCCTGGGATGGAATCCAGGCTCCACTCTTCAGCCATGGTGCGGTTTCAGACAAAATATTCAACCACTCTGTGCCTCAGGGGAGGGTAACTGTACCCTCCTCAGTGCAGGACATTTTTTGATGACTGGATGAGAGAGAGAAAGACAGAGAGACACAGACAGACAGACAGAGAGGCAGAGAGACAGAGATAAAGACAGAGAGATACAAACAGAAAGACAGAGAGGCAGAGACAGAGAGAGACACACACACACACAGACAGACAGACTCTCGCATATTAGTAGACTCAAAAAACATCAGCCACTGCCATGCTGTTGCTCACCCATTTACAGATGAGGAGACTGAAACTCGGGGAGGTTAACTTGTCCAAGTCTGAATCCAGGTCCAGTCCTGTCTGACTTTGAAGTCAGTGTCTTACCTGAGGTACAAGGTGAGTCTCCCAAGAGAGGGGCTTGGGAGAAGGGCCCTGGCTTCTCCTCACTGGCAGTGAGGAAAGGATTTCTTGGGTCAGCCTGGTCACAACTCTCTCAGTGTCACCACAGATGGTTCTTGATAGTCCTGTGGCCAGGACTGACCTCCAGCCAGGAAGCTTCAGTGTGGCTTAGATACTGAAAGAATGTGTGCAGTTGGTGACTAGCTGTTGTACCCAGGCCCCTCCCAGTATCTCTTGTCCACCCAGGTCGCTCCCTGCAACTAAAGGGCTGGAGTCCTAGGTGAGCCCTGTTGCAGAGCTGAGGGTTATGCCCATCATAGTTGGTCAGCACCTGCCAGATCGGTTGCAGACCCTGAGTGTTGCTGCCCAGGTGTAAAGGCACTGCACTCCCTGGGCAACGATTTGACATGGCTCTTTGGCAGGGACCTCTCCAGTGGGTAAATGTGTATCTCCTCTCCCCACCCACCAGGTGCTCTAACTTTTCTCTTAGGGGCATCCTGAGAGCCTCACAGGGGGCCAGGCCCTCCTCCTTGTCTCTCCTAATGCACCCTGTAGCTTCCTGGCCTCAGTCCAGTGTTCCTGCTGCCTTGACCCCCTGCTCAGTCCACACCCTTGGAATGAGACCTCTGGGCTAGGATCCCACTCAGTTGAGGACCGAGCCTAGGGTCGCCCTGGGAATCTTAGAGAGGACAAGGACAGTGTCCGCACACCAGGTTTGCAGTGCTCTGTGTTCCTGGGGAGCTCGCCGTGGGGGTGGATCTTCCCAGTGTCTTCCTAGTGAAGTGCAGTGGCCTCCCAGAGTTTCCTGGATGGTACTTTTCAGGGAGTGACCTGGTCTCAGAGATGTCGATGTTTGAAACAGGTGGGGGGGGCAGGAGCAGCTTTCACTAGCAAGGGCAGAGCCAGGCGGAGGCTGCGGCCTGCCTGGGCGGTTATGAGTGCGGGCCTGAGGGCCAGTCCCCGCTCCTCCACTTGCTGGATGCCACACTGCAGAAGCTCCTGAGCCTCCAAGAGTCAGCGCACGTCTGTAAGGCTGCAGTCCCCCCAGTGTGGTGGCCAGAGAGCTCCTGGTAGAGGGTGGAGATGGGGGGAAACGTGAGGAGAGGGCAGGAGAGAGGGAGGGACGGAGGAGAGAGAGAGGCAGGAGAGGGGGAGGGAGAGAGAGGCAGGAGAGGGAGACGGAAAGGGGGCAGAAGGAGAAGGGGAGGGGAGGCTTTGGGCCAGGCTCCTCTCGGCCTCCTTCACCTGGCTGGTTACCTTTGTGGCTGGTGTTCTTGCTGATCTGACTCCAGCAATGCTCTCTTCTTATCCTGACACATTTCACTCTAGAATGTTAGATTTCTTTCTTCCTGTGGCTCAGTCTAAGGAGTGCGCTGAAGAAGATAGGAGTAGAAGTTGTTTTAACTGTCAAGATATGAAACCCCTCCTGTCACTCTTCCACCCTGTTTTTCCCTCCCGAGTCTCACTCGAGTGGATCAGAAAAGGAGGCGGGACCAGGGGGTGGGTGTTGTTTTTACTGATGCAGGAAAAGCCATCGCCATCCTTCAAATTCAGAGTCGCACAAAATACTTGAAATTGACATTTATTAGCTAATGTCACCTGGAGCTAAAAAAGACTTAGGGTTCGAGGGTGGAAAACTAGTGAACCCTCCTGGGTGGGGGGCCAGCGTGCTGCCTGCAGGAGGAAGGCATGGTGACGAATGGGCCACGTGTGTGGCTGCGGGGAGGGGCCTCCATGCGCGGGCTTCCATCAGATGGCAGGTGGTGAGAAATAAAATGCCAGCACACGCCCGCAGCTTGTCTGCAGGAAGGTCAGCTCTTCCACACCCCCGAGTTCATCCCGAGGAAGGTGCTCCTCAGGGACCCTTTGTAAGCCAGAGGTCCATCTCCTGGTGCTGACGGTAGTCACCTTAGCCATGGAAGCAGCTCCGCCTTCAGCCCAGGTGCCATCCAGTGGACACTCCCGTCCTCCGGGGCTCACTGTGCTCTTGGTCTTACTTACCAGCCTTCAGAAGGCAGGGGGGCCCTCTTCATGGAATCGGGACCTAAGGACTAGCAGACCCACACCAGAGTGAATCGAGATGAAGCCAGACCTTTGAACAGTGCAGTGTGAAGTCTGCTCCGAGCTTTACCCCCTTTTCAGACTATATGACAGCAAAGATAATCTGTTCTTCCCATTGTAAGCAGCCCGCCCCCCCTCCCATCAATGGCTTAGTCATAGGAGACACGTAATGCACTTTCAGGCTGTGCCAGAAGGGCTTTATCTTCCATCTCCAGGCCTGTGGCATGTATTTCTCTGTCCAGAGGATGGCCAAGTGAGGAGAAATTGTTTCAGAGAAACTGTGTCTCTGGAGGGATGTGGTTTATATTAGCTCAACTAACAGAAATCTAAGTGAAACATGCCACTGACAAAGGATGGAGACCACGATCTGATTTTAAATGGGGGGTGATTAGTTACTTGGTTGGTGAGAAGCGCATCCAAATGCTGTCACTGAAGGGCTTAAGTCAAGGCCTCTGAGTGTCCCCAAAATTGGATGGTGGTGGGAGGACAGGATGTTGCCATTCAAGAAGAAAAGCAAGGAGTTTGAACACATCTGTTATGTTTTGGTGTGTCTGAGTTAAAAATGAAAACTCTAGGGTAGGGGAATGCAATATCGTGGAAGCTGAAATGGCTACTTAGAAGGAAGCTGATTTTGTAAAAGTTCAGGTAAAATTCCTGACAGTTCCGTAACCCTCTGCATAACTGGGCAGGAGGACTGAAGGTCATTACATGTGCAACCGCTGACGTTTCCTAGGTGCCTTAGTGCAGTCTCCCAGCTTCACTCACGTGCTCACGCACCAGGTGACCAAGAAGAGGCGACTGCTTGTCAGAGGCACCTCTTCCATCCTGAGAGCTGAGAGGTCAGTGTCTTGGTCCAGAAGCTGGAGCGCTGGCCTTAGTGCTTAATCTCGGAAGCAGATGAGGCTGGGGCTTCGCACAGCTAATTTGTCAATGTGTTTGGCTCAAACACAGAAGTTCACAAAATCCAGCACTCAGGCCACAGCCAGTATCGTGAATGTATATGGGAACCAGAAATGCTATAGAGAGAGAACCTGGGGAGACTCCAGGGAGCAGAGGGTGGGGCGCTGGTTCTTATCTCAGTCCACTTAATGATCAAAACTGCTCTAAGCTTCTTTTTTTATGAACAGCTTTATGGAGATACAATTCACATACTGTACAATTTCCCCCAAATGTACAATTCCATGGGTTTTAGTGTATTCACAGATATGTGCAGATATCACCATGGTCAGTTTTAGAACATCTTCATCATCTCAGAAAGAAACCCTGCAGCTTTTAGGGATCACCAACCTATTCCCCCACCCCCCACCCCAGCCCTAAGCTCTACTTTCTGTCTTTATAGAATTGCCTTTTCTGGCCATTTCATATAAATGTAACCATATAATATGTGCTTTTCCATAATAGGCTTATTTTACTTAGCATAGTTTTTTTTTTTAAGTTTCATTAATGTTGTAGCATACATCACTATTTATTCCTTTCATAGCTGAGTAATATTCTATTGTAGGCATATGCTACAGATTGTTTATCTGTTCATCAGTTAATGGACATTTGGGTTGTTTTTGCCTTTTGACTATTATGAATAACGTTGCTGTAAATATTTATGGACCAGTCTTTGTGTGGACATGTATTTTTCTTTTTCTTGGGTATATACCTAGGAGTGAAATTGCTGGATCATATGGTGACTCTGTGTTTAACCACTTGAGGATCTGCCAGATTGTTTTCCAAAGTGGCCCCACCATTCTCCATTCCCACTAGAAATGTGTGAGAGTCCTGATTTCTCTACATTTGTTATTCCCTGTTTGTTTGTTTTTTTGTTTTTGCCATAGCCATCCTCGTTTGTGAGAAGTAATATTTCACTGTGGTTTTCATGTACATTTCCATGATGAATAATGATTTCAAGCATCTTTTCATCTGTTTATAGCTTCTTCAGAGAAATGTCTACTTGAAAACTGAGTCTTCTTAGTCCAAGGTAGTCCTCCACCCTGTGAATGTAGACCATGCCGAGAAGGTCTCACCTCCCAGTTGCACTCACTCCGAACTGAGCCTCAGTGACAGGTAGCTGGTGGCAGGAAGAGACCCGCCGGTGTCAGCCCTCCTGGTAGATGCCCCACCACTGCAGATGTGGGGAGAGACTGCCCGAGCTCTTGGCTCTTTCAGTCTAGAGTGGAGTTTCTGTCCTGCTGAGCTGGGAAGGGAGAGGGAGGAGGCAGGTCTTGGTTCAGACACAGGAGGCTCTCGCTTTTCTTACTGACTTTCAGTACATTTTCTTGAATAAGTGTTTCTTTATTTGCTGTATGTCCTCAGGACCCTTTCTAGAAACTTTAAATAATTGTTTTAAAAATAGCTTTGCCAGTTTCACTGTGGAGCGAGTCTGAGGAGCTCCTCGTGCTGCTGGGCTAAAAGTGGAGCCTGTCTGGGAGCTGCTCAGACACCCTCTGGGAAAGCGGAGCAGCCAGGAGGTCGGGTGTGCAGCCAGGGAGGGGGCTGTGAGTGCCCTGCGAGTGGGAGCACTGCCTCTGGATGTGAGTTGCAGCCCTGACATTGGGCAGTTTGCCATCGTGGACAGAGTGTCACTTAGAGATTAGTTTTTTTTTCTTTTTTTCTTTTAAAATATATATTTATTGATTTCAGAGAGAAGAAGGGAGAGGGAGAGAGAGACTGAAACATTAATGATGAGAGTCATTGATCAGCTGCCTCCTGCCTGCTCCCTGCTGGGGATGGAGCTGGCAACCCGGGCATGTGCCCTGCCCCGGAATCGAACTGGGATTCAAACCGGGATATTCTGGATCCTAGGTTGACGCTCAACTGCTGAGCCAGGCCGGCCGGGCTGGATTAGTTTCTTGTTTTATAAAATGGGAATGAGAATGACTCCTACCCCAGAAGGTTGTAGTGAGGGGTAAATGAGTAACACAGGAAAGCACATAAATAGAAAGTATAAGACATACAACAATATATAATAAAAAAACTATTATTATTGTTTCTTTGACCTGGTAAATTTTGAGCTTAAAGAAAAAGAAAAGGACCATGTTCTTGTAGTTGATTATCTTGCTGTTTTTCTCATTCAGTTTGAGATGTTTGCTTATACAGTTTTAAAAATTGTTTTAGTTGGATGTTGTAGATTTACCAGTGGCGGTCAGAAGTGCAGGGGTGTATACTTGGGTGGGCAGGGAGGGGGTAGGCAGGCGGGCATCGTCTGAGGCTGTGAGAATCTCTGTGTTGGAGGTAGGGGCAGCTGGCTGCCAGGACCCTTCTGGGGCTGGGTTTGGGCCCTGCCCTTTGGCCTTAAGTGAGGTCCCAGATTCTAAGAAGCCTGCAAGGAAGGGCTGACAGCACTCAGGTCAAAGCTTTGAGAATGAGAAGATCTTCGGCTGAGAGTCCCTCCTGGAAGGCTTCACTCCCTGGCACACCTTAGCCCAATTCTGTTCTCTGGCCGCTTCCTTCTGGAAGACCCCCCTGATTGCGTAGATGAGACTAGTTGTTCCTCCTGTGCTACCTCCAGTGCCTGATCTTGCTGGCACTGTGCTGTGTGCTGTGACCTTTGGGACTACTCTGCCACCCCTCTGCAGGGTGAGCTCTCTGGCCTGGCACTTGGTGTGTGCTCCGTAGTTGCTACTTGAAGGATGCAGGTGGATTTGATGAGCCCCTTGAAGCTAGAAAGGGCTGGTGTTCCGTACATGTAATTAAGTTGGAAAGGAGTAAGAAAGGAGTGTGTCTTGCTACTCTGAAAGGCACTGTGCTCACATGTGAATGGTGCAAAACAGACAGATGCAACCCCGGGGAAATCCTTGCTTCCCTTACCTGCTCACAGGAATTGTCCAGACCAGGCCTGGTGTGACTTCAAAGTAAGGTAGGAAAGTTGAACTCAACTAGTGTGATAGTAACATTTTTAAAGAACTTATTATGCTCCAAGCTAAGTATTTTAAATGTACATCTTTAATCTTAGAGCAACACTATGAAGGTCACCTCTGGTTTTTAGATCATGATTTTATAAATGAAGGATGGAGTTCAGAGACCTTGAGTAACTTGCCCTGGGTCACACAGCCTCTTGATATACTTAGCCATATGCCTGAATGTGAAGTCCTTTATAGGAAATGGACACCTGAGAAATTGTGCTGTGTTGGCTGAGCTGAGAAAAGAGTAGATGTGTCCTGCTGTGGTCCCTTCCCTAGACACACACTCCACCACCACCTAGGTCTTAACCAGCCAGAGAATACTTTCCTCCCATGTGTGGTCCTGTGGAGGTAGATCTCCTTTTTGTTTAAACAACACAGAGCTCAGGACACCAGAATTAAAGTCCTTAAAGAGCCTGTAGAAGGACAGGCTGGCAGCTGCCTTGGCCTGCAAGGTGCCGTTTGCTCTGCCTCGCGCTCCATCAAGGATGGATTACCAGGAGCTGTGGGAACAGATGACATGCTCTAGCAGTTGGTCTGATTCTGATTCCTGCTGTCTGCACCTTTCAGAAGAGGATGTTTACATCCTGCTGGCGGTAGATTGTCATCTCTGCACACCCGTGGGGATAAACGGGCTGGGGGTTTCAGTGCTTCCGAATCACAGGTACTCTTGGCTCGATTGCTGCTTGGCTGGAGTTGATGAGGTGCTTGATGGAAGGGTTTTCATAACTCCCTTTAAGTACAAATTGAAAATCCCCACCTAATCCAAAAAATGGCAGTGGCTCATCACATTTCAGTCTTGTTTTGGAGCTGCCTCTATGCCCTCAAATATTTTTCACCCGTGTAAGCCGAACTTTTGATCACCGCCTGTGTTTATCAATCACTGTGAGTAAGCTCATCTCCGGACATGGCAGTGAGAGCCAGCTTGAGGCACGTCCCTCGAAGGAGAAGGACAGGGCCTTGCTAGCTGTGCTGCAGAGTTCGAGAGAAGCACCATGAAGTGTGTGTCTGTGAAGCCCAGGTTGGGAACGTCAGATCTCAGTGTTCAAGAGCAGAGGGTTGGCCAGTTACTGAGACGCTTGAATTGCTCGGGCAGGACCCCGACCAAGAGGACTTTGAGGCAGAGGAGATAATAGCAGACATTTGCAACATGGGCAAGAAAGGGGATTTTGATCAATTTGTCACTGTACTAATTGGGTCAAAGTTTCCTGTTCAAAACCTAAAATCCCTCCGCAGGTGATCAGTGCCTGAAACTAGCAGACCCAGAGCTGTCCCCTGTCACAGTTTGCCCTTGGGCTGCTGTCAGTGCCTTTTCTCTCTGATGTGCCCACCCTGCCTCTCTGATCTCATTTTCTACACCTGCCATCTAGTTCCTGCCAGTACTGGGTGGCCTTCTGTCAGTCACTGTGTACTCCAAACCCATTTTCTCCTAATGGTGTGTGCAGGCTGCCCTCCCCTGATCTAATCATGTCTGTCTAAATCCCGTGCACTTTCGCAGCCACCAAGCCTCATCTGGGGCTCTGCCACGTTCTTGAAAGCCCCCCGAATCCTGCTGACCACTTTGTAGCTCTCGCACAGCCTGCTGGGGGATCATGCTCTTCAGAGGGATCATGCTTTCCAGGGCTTCCTGACTTTCCTGCATGGTTCTGGTCGTGCTGGTTCCTAGCTAGGCGATATCATGGGCTGATAGGTTTTCTGTGGGGCTCAGTGTCATGACCACTCAAAAGAGGAGCTGCATAAGGACAACTGGACATACAGGCTTGACACATTGTAGTTCTGGGGAATTTAGGGAGGAAGGGCCATGGTGTATGTGGCTTGTCCTCAAGTGGTTGGGAAAGGAAAATTGTGTGTGTGTGTGTGTGTGTGTGTGTGCATGCAAATGTTAAAGCAAATGGGATAAAGTGTTAAAAGCAGGAGACTCTAGAAAGGTTTAAAGGTGTTCTTCATGTTATTTTTAGTCTTGCAGCTTTTCGGTAGGCTTGAGAATGTTTCCAAACAAATATTTTATTTCCAGCTGCTTCCCCCCAATAAAAATAAGACAAACCGCTGATCATCCTGGAGTCCCCGACCTCCACACACACCCACATGCCATCCCACAGGGAGTCTGTTGTCTCCCCCATTTCCACCTCTCCTTGCAGATCTGCTGGTAACAACGAAGCTGGTGATCCAAGCTGCTGTCTTCTCTACTTGGCCCCTCACTGACTGGTCTTCTCACTTCCATCTTTGTTTCCACACCTCATAATAGCCAAGGGGTTCTTATTAAAACATGAATCAGATCACATCACTTCTCCAGTCAATACCTTCCCATAAACAATGTTTTATCGATGTAATCTGTCCCCCGCCCACTCAGAACTCATCCACACCCCCCATATGTTCTTTCTGTGCTGCTGAGGCTGGTCTTGCAGTTTGGGGGCACTCGAAACTCTTGGGGTTCTTCCCGAGAGATGCTCCTTTGCCTGGAATGCGTTTCCCTCTGATTCTGTGTGGCTTCCTCTCTGTCATTCATTCACTCCATGTGTTTGAGTGTCACCGCCTCAGAAAGGCCGTCTCTGACCAGCTTCTGTTAAAAAATGACCCCTGCTTCCTGCATCATCCTTGATCCTTTTTGACTTTATTTTTTCATGGTAGAAATGATAAATTTGCCACTAATGAAATTCTTTTATGCTTAATGGTTATCGCTCCAAAGGAATGTTGGCTCCAGGGGAGACGGGGTTTGGTTTGTTCTCTGCTGCATTTTCACAGCCTGGACCGGTGGTTCTCATGCTGTGGTCCCAGAATGGCAGCATCAGTCTCATCTGGGAACTTGTTAAATGAAAATTCATGGGTCCTTTCCCAGGTCTATTGATTCAGGTACTTTGGGCTGTGGGTGGGGGCGAAGAATCTGTGTTTTACGACTCCTCCCATTGACTCTGATGTGTTTTAAAGTTTGAGAATCACTGCTTTCAAATCGCGCCTCATATAAGGTAAGTTCTAAGAAAGATTTGTCAATAAACTCATATTTAGTGCCTGTCTGTGTTGTAATGCTCACTTTCTGTTGCCTTCTTGATTCAGAACTTTAAAATTCTATTCCATAGAGACATACTTTTTTCATGATAACCATGTTAATGCTTCAGGTTTGGGCTTTGTGAGGATTCGAGGTTAAAACGTAACTTCTGTTTTTTATTCTCTGTCCCCGCTGCCTCCTTTGGAGTTTGCTGATCTGAGCTGTTGTAGCCTCCCTCGGTTTACATTTCTGATAACAGTGGTTGTTGGGGAAACAATATTGATAGCTCCACATTATGAGTAATTTCAGAGGTGACATTCTGTGCTGCTGGATGTTTGTTGAAAGAATATATGATGTGTGAGCTGATGAACTGGCTCAGCCAGGATTTGTGTCAGGCCTCACCGACCTGCTAAAAGTAGAAGCTTCGAGGTGGACAGGTCGCCTGTCAGGATGCTGAGTAATGCCTGCTGCGACCAGACCTTTGCTGGCCAATTTGTCAGTGCCAGCTCTGAACGCCTTCTTGTCTAGAGAACAGATGAAGTGGCCAGCAGGTAGAACGGCCAGAATAAAAGGAACTAGAAGGTTATGTGCTGGAAAATGAGAAGTTTTCTCTTCTGGAGAATCTCTTGGAGGCGTCACCGCTAAGAGCTATTTACACGTGAGCATCTGCAGCTGTGCTGTGCGCATTCCGTCTAAAAACGTGGACTTTCCACCTGAATTGCCTTAGAGCAGAAAAAGTTATTAAAACACCCAGTTTTCAGCCCCTCCCTCTAATCCTGGGGAAAAGTCGCCAAGCTGATGTGGGCATGTGGCGTGCACTCGCGGCATCGTTGCCCGCAGTGGGGCTGGGCATTTCCCAGCGTTGCCATGGTTGTCAGATTAGGGTGGCTTTAATTTTCTTCTTTGGCCTTTTCTGCACTTTCTGGATTTCCTACAGTGTACGTCTTTTGAAAGGCCTTGTCGGTGTATTTGGAAATGTATTTGGTTGGGCGGGACCACTTTCCATGTGCGTATGAACTGAGATAGGCAGAGGGCGAGCAGGGCAGTGTAGAGCCAGCCCACTTGGGCCAGCCACGCTCCCCTGATCGAAGCTGCTCCAGACACCAGATCAGTGGTGAGAAGTGTGCTCTTCTCGGTGATCGTATGGCCCCATGTCGCTTCTGTCTCCATGTTGGCTGCTGCTGTGTGAGCCAGCTGTTCCCTTCTTTGTCTACATGTGTGAGCCTGACAGTGCGGAGCTGCAGTCTCTGACCTGGGTTCTGGAATCTAAGCGTGGTCTAGAGTGTGCGGTCACATGAAGTGAGAGGCTTCTTGAGAACTGGCCCATGTCCTGAGCATGTGTCCTGGCTCCTGGGCTACGTCTCACCCTGTTGATTCTGAGGGTGGCAGCACATTATGGCAGGGACACCAACAACTCAACTCCTGAGGATGAGCTCTGCCTGCCAGAGGCCAAAGTCAGGGCTTCCCTACAGCTGGAACCAGAGCTCCTTGGGGAGCAAGCCTTGTCTGACTTGTCCTGGGAAGACGATTACCTGTGCCACACAGCCGAACTTGACCCACCCCCAGTCGGCATCCCCGCTCTGCCCGGAGTCTCCTCTGCAGCCCCATCGGTGGCAATCAGCTCTGCCCTCAGCTGGACTCTCCCACCAGGAAGATAACTGCGTGGCAGTTATTCCCCTGGGGTGTAGGTCATTCCTTCAGCCCACCTCACAAGTTAGAGAATCATAGCAGCATCATGTTTGGGGAGCCTGCCACAGGCCAGACCTCTGCTGAGCGCTCTTCCTGTGGTCGCCTGACACTCAGGGTCACCGTAGAAAGAAGACCACAGTATCCTTGTGTTGCAGGGCTCAGGTGGGTTCAGACAGGTATGAACAGCTTCAAGGGCACCTGGCCAGTCAAGTGGGAATTTGAACTTGAGCCCTTTAATGCCGGGTCCCTGCTCCCCATGGTGAGGCAATGCCGGAGCAGACTGTGACAGGGAGCACTAGGAAAGCATGCCGGCTGCTGATGGCACGTGTGACAAAGCTGAGCTGGGAGGCAGCACGTTGACTTTTTTTCTGGCCCAGATCAGGACCTGCAGTGACATCCCTGTCGGTGCAGGGGTCCGCGGTGCAGGACACCCACTCCTCCTGTATGACCCATGCTCAGGACTGGTGCCCATGCCTCCTCAGGCACTGTCATATCCCACCCGGGTATGCCCCATCCAGCCAAGCCACATGACCGCCCTGGGTCCACTTGGGGAGTAGGACCCAGAAGGTGATCTGGGCTCTGGTCTTAGACCTGCTGAGAACTGGCTTTGGGCAAGTCACATCGCCTCTCTGGGCCTTTCAGATCATTTAGGGACCTGCTGCCCTGCCGCTGTCCTCATTGTGGGCTGCCCTCCTGTCCCCACGATGCTTGACTTCGAGCAGTATTTGGCAAGTTAGATGACGTGGCTGGACACTAGTCTCAGCTCATCCCACCATGAGTCAAATACCACCATGCTATTATACAGTCCCAGGACCCTTGGCAGTTTTCATTTTTCTCCACTTCTTTCTCCCTCTTCTCAGCTTCCCTTCAAGGAGTCCTGAGTCATCAGTAAAGGAATCAGCGTGAGGACATCCTCTCACAGTTAAGGAGAGAGAGAGAGCATGCTGGTGGCCGTGGCAGCCTCCTGAGCTATCACCCCCCTCTGACCGTGCAGAGGGGATTTGAGGACTCAGGGCAGCAGAGAGAGAGGATGCCAAGTTTCTGTTGCTCGCTGCTGCTCCCTTGGGGAGACTGTGTCCCTCCGAACAGACGGGGCCAGTGTTCTGAGGAATGCGCTGTCATCCTGCGCCGCTTTGTTTTCATTCCCCTTGGCCGGCACACAAAGATGCGCAGGATTCTCAGGGTCCTCCATCTGGCTCTGTTCAAGGCGTGCCCACGTGGGCGAGATCCTAGGCCCACGTCTCTTAAGGCTGGTGCTTCATTTGCTCAATGGGACCCAAAGGGTTCACGTGCTGTATCTGTGAATTTGTTTTTAGTTAGAACTTTTGGAAATGGGACCCCAGTAATTTATTTATTTATTCTTTGCATTGGTTTTTGTCAATAAGTGTGGTCAAGAAGAGCTATTTGGTGGCTCTGCTAAGTGTATGACCCTGGGCACGTTACTCAGAAGCTTAAGCTCAGCTTCCCCATCTGTAAAATGGGAATCTCATCCAAACTCACCCTAGGGTTGTTTTGATAATAAAATGTGATACTATCCATGGATGCCTTAGAGTAATTCCTGGTACATCCTGAGTGCTCAGTACCTGTGGACTGTGTTCAGGCTCTGCTACCTTTTAAGTGTGTCTCCTTGTGCAAATTACACTCTGTATTGCCCCGGACTTGCATTTGTACATGTGCATAGAGGACCTGTGTCATAGAGGACTAAGTGAGCCAAAGCACCAAAGTACTTAGCCAGGCAAACAGACAGTGCTGCACACAAGGCCAGTCTCCTTAATTCTAGGAAGTTGTGTTTTTAAAATTGAGCCCATTTTTCTCTCTTCCTGTGTTAATTCTTATTAGAATAAAACCTGCTGAACGGTGTATGGTACCTTTTCCAAGACCATCAATATTGTGTGTAGTCTGTTGTAGTTTGAGTGTGTGTGTGAGAGTGAGAGTATGTGTTTGAGTGTGAGGATGAGTGTGAGACTGTGTGAGTGTGTGTGAGTGTGAGTGTGTAAGAGTGTGAGTGTGTGAATGTGTGTGGGTGTGAGAGTGTGTGAGAGTGAGTGTGTAAGAGTGTGTGTGTGTGAAAGCGAGAGTGTGTGAGTGTGACATGCAGCGCATGTTAAATAATTTTCTTTGCTACTTGGGCGTTTGTATGATGTGCACCTGTTTCCATCTGGACTCTTGGGTCGCTTTGCTTTCCTCTGCGTTGACCCCTCAGACCAGAGAACTCAATCCACATTCACACATGTATGACGGTGCTCACGTAGGTTAAGTGTGCATGCGTGCTTTGAATATTTCTCTCTTTTCAAAGCTTTATCCTTTTGAAATCGGTAACCTCGAGGCTGGGCAGGCATCTCACAGATTGTATGGGGAGTCTCCTCTGCCTGATTAGGGAAACTGCTGAGAAAGAACGAGGTTAAGTGGTGAGACTGGCGCGATGTGCTGAGAGGCCCCCCGCGGCCGGGCGTCGCGGGGCCTGGTGTGAAGGCCGGGGGCGCAGCTCCCTGGAGCTCTGGCGGGGGCACTTTCATGAACTCGGCCTGCGAGTCCTGCGGGTCGCAGTGGAAGTACCGCCGGCCCAGCTTGAAGTCCTGTGGGAAAGGACGAGCTGCCGTCTCCCCCCTGGTGGCTTTCTGCAGAGAACGAACCCTGCAAAGCAAACCCCATCCCCTTCTCTAACCAAGTGGCGCGGGCTGTGGAGCATGGTGAGTGTGGCAAGTGTCCTTTCCCTGGCCTGCGAGGCAGAGCCAGTCGGGTCTTTGCAGTTGTTGGAAATAATGGCCTCTTACAAGAACATCCAATTCCAAAGCGGCTTTAAACTCCTGATCCCTTCCTGGACAAAAGGGTTTACATTTCTCCGCTCATCAACAGACTGATGGTGGTACATTTTCACCGGAGAAGGAAACAGCAGTGAACTGTGGAGCTGCTGCCGAGTTGTATCTATAATTGAAATACCAAATGTAAAACTAAATATAATTTGCCATTATCTTCCCCTAAGATGGGTGTTTTGAGTTTGTTGATGCTATTCTAAGACATAAAATGATCCTTTTTACCTGCTCCTGCTGTTTCATATTAAGGTAATGTGAGAAATTGTATAACAGGACTCATAACAATAATTTATATTATTGTCCAAAAATATCCATTTTAAAAAAACTGAATTAAAGGACATTGTAATGGGTTGAATAACGTTTCCCTCAAAAATTCACCTTCACTCAGAATCTCAGATGAAGAGCTCATTTGGAAATAGTCTTTGCAGATGTAACTTATTAAAGATCTCAAGATGCAATCGTTCTGGATTTCAGGGTGGCCACTAAATTCAGTGACAGGTGTCCTTATGAGAAGAGGAGGGCATACAGAGACACTCAGAGAGGAAGGCCTTGCACAAAGAGATAGAGTTGGAGTTATGCACAGAGATGCCAAGGAATGCCAAGGGTTGCCAGCAACCACCAGAAGGTGGAAGAGGGACATGGGACAGTTTCTCCTTTGGAGCCTCCAAAGGAGCCAGCCTTCCTGACACACTGATTGCAGACTCTGGGCTCAGGAACTGTGGGAGAGGAGAGTTCTGTTGTTTGAAGCCCCCTAATTAGTTGTAGTTTGTTATGGCAGCACCAGGAACCTCTCCACACAAGCCAGGGCTCTTCTGGGACCTGTTAGACGAGTGTCTCGTCACCTTCCTGGGACTGCATGGGGAAGGAAAGCATCAGGGTCCTGAGAGACAGTGAAAGACTAAGGAGCTGTTCCCAATTAGAGGACACAGCACAGCCAATGTCATGTGTGATCCTGGATGAGGCCCAGACTGAGGACATCGGTGGGGTAGTGGGTGAAATTTAAATGAGATCTATAGATTTGGTGCTAGTTATCAGTGATAGTGTGGTTTGGATTATTGGGCTGTGGTGGTTAAGTACAGGTTAACATTTGGGGAAGCTAGGTGAGGGGTATATGGGAAATCTTTTTTTTAATTCTCACCTGAGGATATTTTTTCCATTGCTTTTTCAGAGAGAGTGGAAGAGAGAGAGAGAGATTTCTTAAACCAATTTTGCATGTTTTAAAGTCCGAAAGTATTCCATAATGAAGATTTAAAACAGTGATACTGTTGGTTTGATAGGAGAAAGGTGGGTGAGAAAGAGGTCAGGGGCATTATTTTGGACGTGTTAAGAATGGTGAACTAACTTGTGTACTTTTCTCTAGTAAAGACACAGGCACTGCTTCTCAGTTCACCAGCATTTCTCTCTTTACAATTCTGGGGAAGTTATATTTATTTACTTTCAAACAAATCTTTCCAGATACTCTGGGCACTAAAAATTCCACCCACAAAAACAGGCTCCTTACTTCTCTCCACTGGAATAAATGCTGTGCTGCTATTACAGGCGAGGGAGACACGTATGACTTGAGAAACTGATAAATGGAATATAAAGCAGGGGTTTAGGATATAGAGGAGCACACATAGCACAGCTGCACTTTAGTAAAATATAAATGTCTTGCCACAGGCAGAGAAAGGAGGAGAGTTTCACATCAGGATGTTAACGGTAGTTATTGATAGGATTGGGTGACTGACTTTAATTTTCTTTCTGATTATTTAATTTTTCCCAATATTGAGGTTATTTTTGTCAATTAAACAAGAAGTTTTTTAAGGGAAAGACTAGAGAGTGATTTCCATTCTCTTCCCCCAAAACAGAGCTCCATGTTTGGTTTAAGATAAAAAGCCCCCAGTGGAAACTTCGTGCAGAATACATTCATTATTCCACTCTCCTCCCACGTAGGGCGGAGGCTGGGGCCCTGCCGCCGTTCTCAGAGGCGGCCAGTGTGGCAGGGCGACCTGCTCTGGTGGTCTAGTCAGAGTCTGAAATGTCCAACTGAGGATTAGTTCTTGGCTCAAGAGCGGAAGATATTTAAAAAAAATACAGTCTGCATTTTGTTTATCAAATGGTCTTTCTCATGTTTCTTCTTTGGCACAATTAAACAGATTTTAGAATTTGCAGTTTTGTGTCCTTAATATATTCATCCCAGGATGCCTTTGTGCATCTGTTACATATTTCCATGTTGTTTTTGCTAATAGTTTTGGGGAGATTTTAAACATTTGAACTTTTCCTTCTTGCTTTAAGGCCGATGTCTGGAGAGAGTTAAGGACCCAGAAAGTTATTAATTTTTTGTACCCCTCAGCCACTTTCAGGACGCAAGGGCCCATTTTTCCCTGCCCTTCTTTCCTTTCCTTTTCTTCTTAAATGGAAGTTACATTAATCAAGAGGATTGGCTTGACCTTCTGGTATGAATTTATACTGATCCCATATGCTAATTAACTATGCTCATACTAAGCTAATTCAATCATAAGAGATAAGATCTCCATAAACACATGGTAAATGCATAATAAATGAACAACTAAAAAATTAAATATCTGTTTTAAGTCACATGTTCTCTCTCAACAGTTCTACCTTTTCTGATGGGCTATTGTATTGAAATGGGTTTATCTTCTCTTCACATCTTTTGTTCCTCTAGTTGAGTCTCCGCCATCTCCTGACCTCACAGTGACCATGCCAGCCTTCTTTATTTTGACTTTGTGCACTTTGACCTGGCATCATAGATGGGCCTAGCTTTGGCATATTACTTGAGTAACATAGCTTTCAGTTCTTACAAGCATCTCATTATATTATAATCATGTAAATGCTATCGAAATATCAGCAACTTTACATTTACATGTCCTTTAATTCACATGCAAAATAGAACCAAGCTATTTAAAAATAATCGAGCAGACCAAAGAGTGAAATCCTGGCAGATTAAATAAAGAAGCTTAATTGGATACTAGCTGCGTAGATGGCTTATCTTATATCTAGTTAGCTGCTGTAATAAAATTAGTCATCAAATGTGTCAGGACTCTAAAATGTTACTGGAGGTTTGATTTATTTTGTATTTCTGGCAGTTTGAAATATGTTCCAAACTATTTAATCAGACCACCATCATGATATAAAAGTTTTACCGTTTTTATTGCTGGATCTTTCCAAGCACATTTATTTCTACAAATGTGAAAATAACATTTGGACTACTAAAATTTTTAAGAAAAGATTTCTCAAACTTTGACTTAAAAGTATTCTCTCATTTAAACAATGCCAGCTAAAATTGGGAAGGAGCTGTGTCCTGGAAGGTTTTTGGAGATCAACTTGCATGTCTGAAGGCCTGTCCTTGTCATACGTTGTTTTGTAGAGCCAGCTTCTTGATGCAGTTCCTGTTAAGTATGTATGGCCTGGTTGGTTTTACTATAGTAACAATGACATTTCCTTCTTTTTCATTGTTATTTGTAGCATGTAATCTGCTGGCCTTGGAGCATTATTTCCCATGAAGCACTTCTTTCTCTCTTCTTTGATATTTTTCTTTGCATCCCCAGTGATCTGTCTTTTCATTAAACTTTCCTTGATAAAGTTCCTTCTATCTATCATGCAGTTTTAGAATGCTCAACATATTTCTTATACAACAGTACGGTATGGAAATGCTTCACTTGGGGAATGATTCTGCCAAATTTAAGTTCTTTAACTGAATTAGTGCTTGGAGAAATCCTGAGTCACATGGGTTTCGTGGCCTCTGAGATGACTCTTCGGGTGTTTGTGACCATATTGGAAACTTGGAGATGTTTATGGTTTAGGCTCTTTATCTCTACTTTTCCAAAGTGGCACCCTGAATTCCCTTCAGGATCCCATCTTTCATGGCTGCTGGGCTTGAATTCAGACCCAAGGCTTAACAGGTTGAGGCCGCTTGATAAGCTGCCTCATCACCCCTCTGTGTCGACTAGTTTAGGGATGGGTCTACCATGATCAAAGTCAACTGAAATAAGGAAACATTTGAAGATTTCACATTCTATGCCTGAGAAGCATGGGGGAAAGACTGATGACTATAAGTGCTACAGCAATTTTGTGGCCCTATAAGGGGATGGGCTGAATAGGCTGGGGTGAGGGCTATAGGGTAAAAGGCCAGGATGTGTGAGGGGAAGGGTCTGAGGATGGAGCCAATTCAGTGGGATACAGAAATATAAAGAAAGTTGGAAGCCAGGTTCTTGGGGAAACCGTTGGTAATCTCTGGATCAGTCTACCCTTTAAGCCATTTCTACTCATCTTAGTTATGTGGCCGAGTATTTTTTAAGGTATTTTGAGTAGGATGTTTGTTTTCTTCAGTTGGACAGATTCCCAGCTTGAAGAAGTAGAGGTTGCATTGACATAAGTACAGTAGAAACTCTTAAGTAACCTCAAGTTAAGCAATTTAGTGGATTTAGTGTTCTCCATTTCTTCTCCCATCAGCGAAACATGTAGGCTGGCGTCTAGAGCATGCTGAATGCCCACAGCTAGTAAAATGCATGCAATACACAAAAGGCCATGGTCCTACAGGCAACGATTGGCTAAGCGTTAAAAGAAGGCATTTGGTGTGTCATTTTAAGAATGATTTTTTTGTTCTAATTCATTTTGGTTAATCAACCAACTACACATCATGGTTATATCAGGTACACACACACACACACACACACACAGAGTCAATCAATTCTATGCCCTGTGAAATGGGGTGGGTTATCAATGGGTGCCCATCCATTCTGGTTTGCCGAGGACAGACCCGCCCACTTTACAGTGGTAGTCCATATATGGTAATAAAACTTCCCCTTTGCCCCCAGTTTGGTTGATAAACTATATAGGCATCCTAGTTATGATTACTTAATAGAATTGAACCTATACCTTTTAATTTTTCATGAGCTATTATGTGATAAGAGGAGGCACCTTTAAGCATGGGTCCCTGCCACTCAGGAGTTAGGGTGCACCAGCTACTGAAGGTCCATAAACTCAATCATTTGGTCTCAATTAATTTGTCCCAACTGCTATTGTTTAACAAGCCAAAGAAATAGTTGACAAAAGAATTTGTAGGTTGAGTGAGGTCTGGTGGAAAGATGTCTGGAACCGCCTTGTTAATAGTTCTTGGCCAATATTATTGGAAGCTGGCATTATTCCTAGTGTGTATCATGCTCTTTGGAAGCAGTTTGAACTTCCAGTGATAAAATCCAGGGGGGGTTTACGACCTGTAGATATTCACATGAAACTGGGCATCAAAAGCAAATTCTTCTAGTGTTCTAGCCATGTGAGCCCTGTCCCCTTGTGCCATATCCATCAAAACCACCTCAGCACAATCTTGGCTTCCTCCCCGGAGGGAAGGAGAGGGCGGATTTTCCCTGCAGTTTACTTGCAGAGAACATGCCTGCTTCTTGGAGCATCTTTCTGCACTTTCTCAGCCCTACTTCTGACTTCTGCTTGCAGGCCTCGCTAGGGGTGTAGAGCTAGAAGTGCCTTTTGTATGTGGCCACATCTGCACTCTCACAGCCTTGGGACTGAAGGGCTTCAGGAGTTTGTCAGCTTCAGAGCAGGAAGACATAGAGGATTTTATGCATGATTTTCTTTATACAAGGATTGTGTTTATGTGTCACCTGCCATCCCACACAAGGGCCTGGGATGGCAGGTGACACTGCTAAGGTTTGGGAGTGAGGTACCTGGGAGGAGAGGATGAACGCTGCTACTCTGAGTCACTGGACCTGCGTCCCCAGCCCGTCACTCATGGGCCACATGGATGACTTCATCTCGTCCTGCTTAAGCCCTGTATACTTACTTAATGCTTTTCTTTAACTTAACTCTTTATTTTTATCTAAATAAATTCAGCCTCATTCTGCACAGTAATCTGGGGATCCATGGGTTCAATGTGTTGGTTAAAATTTCTCTAGCATCATGAAATACATGACTGGTAAAGACAAGTTTCTTTGTGTGCTACTGAAAGCACTTACATAGGGTGCATTGTGGGGTGTGTGTGTGTCTTTGGAAGTGGTGAGGGCGGGGCATAAGCCTATTTCCATCCACTTCTTTCCCTAAAGAAGCAGAAAACCAAGATTTCTTTATCCTACTACCCTGTTGGTGGCTATCTGTAGCCCAGATCTCAGGCAGCAGCATTCGATTTGAAAAGGGGTGGCCCCCTCGTAGGAATTGAAAAACCAATTAAGGCACAGGGACTAAACCCCGTCATTCTGATCTCCAATCCCAGGCCATTCATTAGACACAGCTCCCTTCCTCACCCCACCGCTTCCAGTCACAAAAACCAAGGCTCCGGGCATCTCAGAAGAAGACAAGAGATTCTGGTACAGGGGGGAGACTGTGTCTACACCTCCATCACTGTGACCGACCCCACCCCCACCGCAGTGTCTGTTACCTGTTAACTGACCGACAGCATAGGTGTGGATAGGACTGGCACCCGGAACGTGGCACTAAGGCGTTCTCGAAGCCAAGCTCAAGGCTGCATGTGGTCTCTACAATATAAATGCCACAGCAGTCAGGACGGTCAGCTCTCACTTGGCCTGTGGGTGTTGAAAGCCATCAGCAAAGCTAAACTTGTCCCACTTCCCTTTTTGCATGTCCATAATCCACTCATCTCCTCCCTGCGTGATCTCTGGGCCCGCAGCGGTGGTGATGTTCAGGTCTGCTGCCCAGTCCCTCCTCGCAGCCCCGGCTCCCTCTGCCTTTGTCCAACCTGCGGCTCTGTGTCTTTGCACCAGCAATATCCCTGACAGCTCCTTAATTGCTACACGCATTTGTACAGTTCCCCAGCAATTATATTTCAGACCCTGTCAAGGTACCTGCTAGCCTCGGGGCTGTGTTTATATTAAATATCAATAAAAAACTGATAGCATTGGTGTAGATGGCAGGCGCACAAAATCATATTTTCCTGGGAGCCAGGCCTGTCTGGAAGATGGAAGGAAGGGCTGCTTAAATTCCTTTCTCTCTTCTGAAAGGTGGAGATGAGCGGAGGCTGAGTGAGTGTCAGGAATGGGTTCTCACTGAATGATGACAGCTCTGTGTCCTCTAACTGGGTGTTGTCCTTTATTGTGTGTCACTTGTCATAGCATTTGTTTTCTCCAGGATTGCTTCTTTGTATGGCCCCCTTATGGAACACAAGGCAGGGCTTCAGGGACCCTGGATATTTTTAGGTGCTGTTGACTGATTGAGTGAGAGTGTATTTGGCTGTACTGTGAGGGAGAGTGTGTTTGGGACAGAGGCACCGGCTCAGTGGCTCTGAGCCCCGCCTGCCCCATCCTGCGTCTCCTGCATCCCCTGCCCCGCCCTCCTCTGAAAAGCACCTTAGGTGAAGGGACAGCCTAGTTTCTAACTGGCTGTGTGGTCTTCCCCTCACCAGACCTTGGTTCCCTCATCCTCTGGACACAGAGTGGGCTTTCCAGGAGAATGAGGGGTGCAGGGCCGCTGCCACCACGTGGGCACATAGCAGCGCCCAGCAAGAGAGCCTCGCCAGAGTTTCCAGCACCCAAATGTGCGTGGCCAAGGATTTCTTTTTCTTATTATTTTATTCTTTCAAGCTGCTGATGAATGACTTCTATCAGTTAGAGACACTGCAAGAATGTCTGGGAGGGATGTACATTCTGAGGACAGTCACTACAGAGCAACTGGTGCTGGCAAATCTGTGACAATCCAGCTGTTTGGGGACAAACTCTTCCCCATCGCCATCGGTAGATCTTTTTTACATTTGGTTGTGATCTACAGAGCACACAGGCTCCCTTTGGGCTACCTCCCCCTAGTGCAGTGCTCTGGAGCCCTGTCCTCCAGGCTTCTGTGGGAGCCTCCCCATGTGGATGCCGGGATGGTGTGGAAGAGAGCTCCTCCCTTGGCACAGATGCCTGCCTTCAGAGTGGAGGGCCTGGACTAGCACGTGCTTGGGGAGCACTTCCTCTCTAGATGTCACTGGCTTCTGTTACCCTGACACCCCAGTGCAGGCACCTTCATGTCCCCCTAAAGCCACTGCAGGAGCCTCTAAGTGCTCCCTCTGCCCTGGTCCAGCTGCTGTTGTTTGATTGCTCTCTGAATGGCAAAGGTGTGTACCTGCCCTCTGGGGGCCGTCATTGCTCTGGGGACTGATAACAGATAGTTCTCTCCCTGCTTCCTTTGCTCTCACTTAAACTCGCAGCTGGCTCTGCCAGACCCTGCCCCTCCCCCTTTCAGTGCTTATTCATTCTGCAGATTCCCGCCTGATCAATGCTGCGTTAGGAAGACCTTCCCTCAAAACATGTTTCCTAGCAGCAGGTTTGCCCCGTCTTATACTAATTACAACTGTAATTTTACATGTAATTAAGTAAGTATTGGGTTCCCTGGCTCCTCCACGGACTGCACGTGCCATAGGATTAAAGGCCACGTCTGGTTATGCCCCCTGCTTTATCCCCAACTCCCATCTCAGTGCCTGGCAACATAGCAAACACTCAGCAAGCATTTTCTGAATGAATGAATGAATGAATGAATGAATGAATGAACACATACTACATCCAGTACAGGTGCTAAATGCTCCTGGGGATGTAAGAAAGTATGACATGATTCATACCCTTTAAGCGGGTTGTCCAGTGACAGTAGTAACAACTACTATAAATATAACAATTAGAAAGGAAAAAGGGGAAAGCCCCAGTGACACTGGCCAGGGTGCTGACATGGCGTATGTCTTATGTCATTGGGAGCTGGAGGGAAGCAGATTTGCAAAGGGATCCTGGGCTGGACTAGAGTGGCTTGGAGCACCAGGCAGCAGGGGGTGGTCTCTGCGTGATGGGTTAGCAGGAACTGCCGATGCTTCTGGAGCAGGGTGGGTGGTCTGCATGGTGTTTAGCAGAGATTTGAGAGGAGGACAGGGAGTCCCAGGGAGCCTCTGCGAGGGCCTGCATGGTTGGTGTTCTAGTTCTCCTACGTGCTGGTGGGAAGAGGTGACAGTGCTCACCCGGTCTCCAAACCTGTCCCAGACAAGACTACTCCCTTTCCATCCAGAGCAAGCCCTCAGGAAGGGGGTGGACTCTGGCTCTTCAGCTCCCTGTTTCTCCAGTTGTCACACGTCACACAGTGTTTTACATTGGATAATGCCAGCATAACCACCATTTATCCAATGCCGTTTTAGAGTCAGAAACCCCTTGATATGTGCTCTCTTTACTTTAGATCCCAAGTCCAAACTCTGAGAGTGACGAAATAGCCTCCTTGGCAGCTTTGCACAGAGATCCTGAGGGGGGTGCACAGGGGGCTCTTGCAGGGAGCTCTAGTCCCCAGCATTACCTTATCTTCATCCACCAGGTTCCCTTCAGCTCACTCATGCGTCCCAAGCACCAGGGGCTGAGCTGCCATGTCAGGGCCCAAAGAATGCCTAACCCCAGTTGCCCTCTCCAGGGACCACCCGCTTTGTTTGCTATATCCAGCCTGCTTACTCTCTGGCAGGCAGTAAATAAGAGTTCAAGGCCTCCCTTCAAGTCTTCTTCCACCTAATAGTTTGGACAAGGAATTTAGCTGATCTCTACCTCAGGCAAGGTGATGTTCTCAGGCAGTGGATTTCAGTGCTCTAAGGATCAGTTTTCTCATCTGTAAAGCGGGGCTAGAAAGAGATGTCTGTGCCTACATAGAAAGGGTCCTGCATATTGGTGGCACATTGTAAATGTTCCAGAAATGACAATCTGTGCTGCTGTCATCATCGTCATCATCATCGTCGTCATCATTACATTTTATTTATTTATTTATTTATTTATTTATTTATTTATTTACTTACTTACTTATTTGAGAGGAAGGGGGAGAGAGAAAGAGAGAGATTAATTTGTTGTTCCACTTACTTGTGCATTGGTTGCTTCTTGTATGTGCCCTGACCAGGGATTCAACCCACAGCCTTCGCATATTAGGATGATACTCTAACCAACGGAGCTACCTGGCCAGGGCCTCATTATCATTATTTTCATTTTTATTATATAATTTTCTTCTTCTTAATATCTCTGACAAAGACTCAGGGCCCTGGCTGGGTAGCACAGTTGGTTAGAGCGTTGTCCCCATAGCCCAGGGTTGTGGGTTGGATCCCTGGTCAGAGCACACAAGCATCGACCGGTGAGTGCATGAGTAAGTGAAACGACAAATCGGTGTTTCTCTCTTACTCCTGTCTCTCTCTCTCTCTCCCTTCTCCTTCTCTCTCAAATCAATTTTAAAAAAAGTCAGGGAATGCTTTATCCCAGGAGAGTAAGGAGTGATTAGGAGGAAGAAATGCAGGTTCCTCCACGAAATTTACAATATGTTAAGGGAGGGGAGCTCTAAAGTTCATATATTTAAGGCAAAAACAAACAAACAAGGGGCTTTTGTCGTTGACGTGAAATCCCAATTGGGAATTAACCGCGAAGCCTGGCACACTGAGGCGTCCAGCTGAGAGCCCAGGGCGCCCCTGGACCTGCCTGCCTTTCCCTTGCTCCCGACTTCATCCCGAGTGGGTCAGCGTGGGGCCATGAATCCTCCGCGTCCCTCTTGTCCCAGGGCGTCCAGAAATTGGCTCCAGCTTTGTGAACTCAATGTGAAAGCTGCATTTAATATCTAGCACATCACTAAGTTTAGAAGAAGGGTAAATGTTTGGCAAAAAAACCTACTTTATAATTTAACACACATTAAGGGCTATTTTCCAATACATATAAGTACTTGATAATTAGCATCGAAACTATTCATTATTTAATCTATGATCTATTCAGAGTGAATGGAGAGATGTCATTTACTTGCTGAAATGGGAGACATGAAAACTATCCAGCCATTCTCTTGAACCTGATCCAACGTGCAG